>NC_059336.1:135878331-136182498 GCF_018350155.1 Leopardus geoffroyi
TGTATGTATCAACAATGGAATTTTGCACATTATTAATAAATATGTTCATCTTCAGATACGTCGATTTCTTGCAATCTTTTTTGAACTCATGTTATCTAGTGCACGTTTTTATAAACTGGGGCATCCATGGATGGACCTCAGAAGGACTGTAATCCACTTTAAATTATATATAAATTTTGGCAAGAATGCCTGTATGCAGTTTCTTTTTTCCCCTGGGGGAAAGACTGGAGTGTTTTATCAGTTTCTCAAAGGAATATATACCCCCTAATTGTGTAAACTCCATTGTATCCAGAATGAAGTCCAAGGTTCTTAGTGGCTTATATGACACTCTTACACACACACACACACACACACACACACACACACACACACCCCTGCACACACAGTCACATCCCTGAGCACATCCTGCACACGCACACACCCCTGCACTTGCATATACTCCTGCACACGCTCACACACTCCTGCACAAGAACATACTGCCGTGCATACACAAACACACTTCTGAGCACATCCCTGTGCATGCCCATACCCATGCATCTACCCTTGCACATGTGTGCACACCCCTGCACACGTGTGCACATACCTGCACATGCACACACACCCCCGAGCAATCCCTGCACACACCCATGCACACACACACCCTTGCACACGTGCAAAGACCCCTGCACATGTGCACACATACCCGCACACACACACACACACCTCCAAGCACATCCCCACACATGCACACAACCATGCACACATGCACAGACCCCTGCACGTGCACACATCCCTGAACACGCATATACCGCTGTGCATGCAAACACACACACCTCTGCATATGCACACACACACACATGTTGCTCTAATTTGCTTTTTTTTTTTTAATTTTTTAAAATGTTTGTTCTTTGAGAGAGATATTGACAGAGCGTGAGCAGGGGAGGGGCAGAGAGAGAGGGAGACACAGAGTCTGAAGCAGGCTCCTGGCTCCGAGCTGTCAGCACAGAGCCTGACGTGGGGCTCGAACCCGCAAACTGTGAGATCATGACCTGAGCTGAAGTCAGGTGCTCAACCGACTGAACAAACCAGGTGCCCATAATCTGCTTTTTATTTCTCATTTACACTTCTTTCCTTCTGGCACCTTAGCCTACAGCTTTGTCAAAATTCTCTCTGTTCCCCAAAATAGTTATTATTTCCACGGAGGGCGTGCTTCATGTCCTTTGACAAACCACTGCCCCTGCGGGGTCTAATGCCTCCCCTGCTGACGTGCGGTCTTCCACTCTGTCCACCCTGTGCCCTTGAAAGGGCCTATCTGCGAGCCTGTCACAGGCCACCCCCAGCAGCCATCACAGTGCCCACAGACCGCAGCTCATCATCAGCCCTCGTGGAAGACAGAAATGAGCTAACTAGACAGTTGTGGCCACCATCCTGTAAGCGCTCGTGTTGAAAGATATATCTCATTTTCCTGCCCGTGACTGAACAGCTCAAGTTCCGCCAGTCTACATCTTTGAAGAGGGAGGGAGGGCAATGGGAACGCCATCTTGTTTTTGTGCGTCTGTGCCCATTCATCTCCAGTCTCTGTGTCACTATTGTTACGTTTCCAGAACATTCTTTACTTAGTCATTAAAAAAAATGGAGGCGTGTGATTTTCCATGATTTTGTACACCCTCAATGCGCTATTTATCATCTGTTCAGATATGTTCTATTGATCAGTAGTATTCAAAACCCACCATCATGCCTTTTTGGCAACAAGATTTGATTTATCTTTCGTACTTTGGCACGGCTCCGTCTCGATGGAGTCCATTTGTTTCGACGCCATGCTGCTTCGCTTCAGGATCCACAGAACTTTCTCGTTGTTTGGCTGAAACAGTGAGTAGGTCTTCATGTGCTCTTGATCTGGGTTTCACAGGCTTTCTCTGGGGAGTGGATTTTGGGAAGGAAAAAAAAAAAGAAAAAAGGTTTAATGGTGGGAAGTGAGCCTGCAAATGTGGGCGTATAAAGCCCATCCTTCGAGAAATGGGCAAGGTCATGGATGCAAGACAAACCTAAGTGCAAAATGACTGTGGTGAATGAGTGTGTTTGTGTGTGCACGAACATGTACATGTACATATGTGCACACTGGTAAACGTTTATTTCCTTAGCTCTCGTTTTGCATTTCGCGACAGTGGCCGTTGTGAGGGGGAAGGAGATCACCTGTAAAGCAGTCGTGGGCTGTTGGCCACATGTCGGGGCTCAGGAAACATCGGCTGATGTCTTGAAGCTTCTCATTGTTCTTTGGAGTGGTGCTGATAGTTCCAAACAGCCGCATCCTATGTAGGGTGTCTGTGACCCTTCTTTCTTGGTGCCTTGTGCCTTTAAAAGGGCATTTCCTGTCCACAAAAGCACAGAAGCCCATGGAACCCAACCGGTGCTGACCTCCTGACTCCCGTGCTCAGGTCCTGATCCACGGTTGTCCCTCCATGTCCCGATCGGCAGACCACTTGGTCCTGCACCCCAGCTCTGGAAGGTCTTCTGCTGTGCGCTGTTTTGGACATACGTCTTCAGCTCAGCCTTTGGCCTTCACTCTTATTCTTTGATTTTTGTCTCCAAGCTTCTTGGTCTGGTGTCAAGTTGCATCTCGATTGAAACACTGAAGCAATCACCTAGAATCTTCTGGCCTGGATCCTTAATAATTCATGCAAAAATCGCTGTCTGTTACTGAGGAAAACACGTTTGCCATGTGGAAATGAGGTAGGAGTGCGTTCTTTAAAACTATGAGCTCCAAAGAGCCAATCCCAGACCTTTTTCTTCTTGCAAGATTCGTGACAGCAGAAGTCCCCATTTGTCAAATTTGTTCATACTCCCCACCTCTCCTGTCTGTCGGCATTGTCTGGTTGAATGAAATTCCCAGATGGACTTTCCTTCTTCTTCTTTACCGTTCCTCAAGTCAGACAGTGACAGCACAAATTGTGTGTGAGCAGCGATTGGAAGGATCCTCATTCCATGTAATTTAGAAACAGAGATAGTCTGAAAGGCTCACTGATTTAATTACAGGATGTAAAAGTGGGCGATGCATGGCACACAACTGACAGCTGATGGGGGACCCCGCCGGATAGCCTTGTTTTCATCTCTGAAATCATGCTGACAACCCCCAGGGGGAGTTTTGAGAGGACAGTCATAAACAGACACTGTTCCTCAACTGCCGGGGTAAATTACCAGGTGACTTCGGGGGAAAGTTGCGTCAATGTAACATGATCTCTTTCCCCATATTGCCTTCTTTTCTTCTTATACCTTTTAAAGGCCATCTGTCTGTTGGGAGGACGAGGGGAACAGAAAACGTCCCTCACGTAGGTATTTTCTGAGCATGCAATACCCTCTTTTGTAGTGCGTGGCATATCTGAGCAGGCTGGTGATGGGCTCCGTGCAGCACAAATCTACAGACTTGCCCTGTGTGGGGACTGACCTCAAACCACAGGGGAAGTGTGCCCCGGGCTTTTAGAGATGTCACCAGTCACGCTCGTGGCCGCCCACTTTCCAGTTTGGTAGCTAACCTTCCAGAAGGTCTGACTCAGGATGGAAACCTCCAGTGACCTTATTCCTTACCTTTTATTTTGGCCCCTGGCTGGGAGGTTCTGCCCCGGGCTGAGTTGTTGATTCCAGATTGCTGGAGAACAGAAGGACAAAATTTCATTCCACCCTGGAAACCACTGTACCCCCTCCCCCATCCACACCGCTCCCTGCTACCCTGCCTCACGCAGGGCTCCCGGACCACACACAGGCGCCCCACCTGGGGCTGCTGGCCAGTGCCTCCGCACCACGTTATCCTTGGTCGGACGCCTCGGCAGCCATGTGACGTAGTTCTTGTGTTTGAGCTTTTTACCTACCCGAGGGACAGAGGCACAGGGATGACCCGTGGACCAATGGCTCCAGGGCAAGGCTGGTCACTGACGAAGGGCCACCATGTCACCAAATGAGAAGCTCTGGAATGACATAGCAGAAGAGAGGCTGTGACAATCACAGGGACAGTTGTCCTCACCTGGTCCTGCATTTCTCTTCAGGATGTCAAGTCTAGCTGACTCATCCCTTTGCTTCCTGTAAGTGCCTGCCTTCTGCCATCAACTCACACCTGAGCATGTGACCTTTCCCCTGTCCTCATGCACCTCAGCTATCTCCTGAGGGCCAGGTGGATCAAGTCCTCCGTCAACTGCTCATATCGCTGCTCTGGTGACATCACTGCTGTCTCATCCGTGTTGGCACTCTGGTCCCTCCACTGTCTTCTGCCCTCTGGTGATGGTGTCACAGCAGATGCATCCGAAGTGTCCTCGTGATGTTTGGCTCTCCCGTTCCACGAGCCCCACTGTCCTTCTCACTCTTCAAGACGAGGCTAGACTCTTCCACCCTCCAGGAGCTCGCCTTGTCATCTCCATCCACAGTGCTCAATCAACAGCCACCAGCACCACTTTTGGTCCTCCTAGTATCATTGTGACATAGTTATTATTATTCCCATTTTGTGGATGAGAAAATTGATGCTCGGAAAGGTTACGAGTTGCCTGAATTGTTACAAAAAATAACAAGCTTTAATCAAGTGCCTATCAGGCACTGAGCTGAGCTCTTCATACACGCTATTTTAGTTAATTCTTAAAACACCCCCATGCAATAGGCATGGTTTTCGCCCATGTTGCAGAGGAAAGTAAGGTCAAGACAGAAGAAATGACCAGATGATGCACAGAAGAGCCAGGATCTGAACCTTAATGACTATGGTTCAGCTGCTCATCCAGCCCCATGGTTTCGTTTTTAAACCCCGTGCCGAAAGAGCTTAGTAATGGGCAACTGTTGTCATTCTTTAAGAAAGCATTCCATGGGGCGCCTGGGTGGCGCAGTCGGTTAAGCGTCTGACTTTAGCCAGGTCACAATCTCGCGGTCCGTGAGTTCGAGCCCCGCGTCGGGCTCTGGGCTGATGGCTCGGAGCCTGGAGCCTGTTTCCGATTCTGTGTCTCCCTCTCTCTCTGCCCCTCCCCTGTTCATGCTCTGTCTCTGTCTGTCCCAAAAATAAATAAACGTTGAAAAAAAAAAATTTAAAAAAAAAAAAAAAAAAAAAAAAGAAAGCATTCCACAGATCGCAAAAGACTCTGCCTGCTTCCCAATCAGGCGCAAGGCTTGTTCTTACTTGTAGGGAAATATCTGTAGATGTGCATCGTAGGAGGCAGAGGCAAACCACCAGCATCGATAGGAACACTGTAATGTGTATTTTGTACAGGTGGACTCGGACCCAAAGTGACTAGACGATAGTGAAAACAGAAATAAATAAAACAATAATTTGTCTCATTTTATATCTGCTTAATTACCCTGGTCGATGTGCAAATGTATCGTTAAAAAAACAGCTTCACTTGGTCATGTTTTGCATTTTGCTTCCCTGCTTCAGCTTTTTCTTCCCCTAAGTAACTCTTAACATACTTCAGTGCTTTAGAAATAGCCTTATCCAAGCTAATGACATGAAAATAAGGAGTAATGTATACTCAATTGTACATAATAGGGTTGTAACTCCACGGAGAGATGCCTGAGTGCTTTGCTAATGTCATCAGAAATTCAACACGGAATTCTAGGCTCCAGTTAACGCGCGGGATGGTTTGATTGGTTTGCCTGTCGGGCAGCCTGAGCTGACTTTGCTGCAGGATGCTGCTCTCACAGGGGCCCCTCCAGGGACCTGGGCTATTGGGGAAGTGGAGGCAATGGCGGGGTCTACCAGCTCCTCTTAATGCATGAGGATGCCCTTCCAGAGTCCTGCCTATAAAGAATACGACGCCAGGGACCGTCTGGGTGTAAAGTGTGTTCGGTGGAGATTGACATTCCCAGACCGTAATAATACAATATCATTTGCAATATAGGTCAGATTCTTCTCAGTGATCAGAGACCTTGAGCTAGGCATTCCCACCCTGGCAGAACACCCTGCTCTAGTTATTAAGTGCCCTCCCTCTCTGCCACACCAGTAGCCAACCAATACTAAATGGTTGGATAAATGTGTAAGTCTCTGTGCTCAGCTGCAGTGGGCATGGGAGTGTCCCCCGTAGGGCTAAGAGGACCCCAAGGGGAGCCCACTGGGAAAGTCCTGAGGTGGCGGGGACAGCGTTGCTGATGATGCAATCGGGGCCATCGTCTAGGCGAGCCGGGATATCCGCCAAAGCTGCATGTGAAGGCTGGCGGGGTCAGGGATGGAGCTGAAACAGGGCCAAGGGTGAGGACGGTGAACGAGAATGAACGGCCCCACTCGGCAGCATGTGGCTCAAAGGAGCCACGAGAAGGCCACGCAGTAAAGAAGACGCAACGGTCAAGAACAGCAATGGTTTCCGTTTTGTAACTTGCGACCTATTTTCACAGGCATGATTATTCTCACAAAACCCCATGAATTCCAGGAGGAGCACGGTAGGTCACATGACCTAGACCAACATTTCTTAGCCTGGGACTCCCAGATCCCTTGAAACACCAAGCCGGCCTCAGGGTATCACGTGCTGGTTAAGAGCCTGGAGTGGGAGGCTGGCGAGCGCGGACCCGCCTGCCTCCCTGCTTAGTAGGCACGCGATCGGGATGAGTCACTGTCCCCCAGGTCAGGTTCCTCTTCCTCAGAGTTGGAAGGCAGATGCTACTTTTCTCACGGTGTTGTTGACATAATTCACTGAGTTAATAGGATGGCACACAGGGACCACGACAGAAGTTGAGTATCACTGGGCACATTCTGTTTTGGAGGGACTGTCTCTTGCTTTCATCACATTTTTGAAGAGTATAAACATCTCTCCCCCCACGAACAAACCACACTTGACCTGGAGGAGGAGAATGAACGTGATTAGCTGAGCTGCCCCAGCCCGGAAGGTGGCATGAGGCACAGCGGTTCCAGCACGGTGGCGGGGTGGGGAGGGAGGACGCATGGAGATACGCTGGGCAGGGGCCACTGGCCCTTCTCACAGGGAAGAGTGGGGACGACGTCCACAGAGGGCGTGCATGTGGTGGACACAGGCTGAGGTCTCTATACACCGTGTGGCACTCGCTCCTCAACACCAGAGGGTGAGTCCCCCTGTTACCCTGACTCGACACAGCAGGAGCAGAGCTCAGGAGCTCCCCGGCCAAATCACAGCCCCCATCCTTCTGGTTCTTGGGGACAGGCTGGTGACGTCAAGGCGGGGGCAGTGTTTGAATGGGGCCCTGATGCTTCCTTAGGATCTAGGAGAGTAGGGAGGTGGGGTGGAGACAGGGGACAGGGCGACACTGCTGGGGGCTATGCTGGGGGTGCTTGTGAGCAGGGCTTGCAAAGAGCTGGCAGTGACGTGGTCTGGTTCAGGTGCAAAAGGCAGCATGCAGGACAGGTGCTCTTCACCTCTGCCTCACCTCCTTATCTCTTCCTGTTAGGTCTTCAGGCTTTTGTGGAGAAGGAGGGGAGGGGTTTGTGGGGTGGGGTCAGAGAGAGCCAGGACACACCAGAAAGTGTGGTGTGACCTGCTAGGTCCTTGACTTTTCTTCTGGAAACTCAGTCTAGACATGGTCACGGTTGCAGGGTCCCCGTGTGTGGCCCCTTCAGCTCTCACAGAGGGGCGGTGTGCCGCCGGGGAGGAAAGGACCCTCTGGGTCAGGATGTCCACACGGGCTGGGCGGTGCTGGCTTGTGGAGACCCCACGCAGGCTGAGGTGGCACAGGCCACCTCCCGCCCACCATGCTTAGCTCCCGCCCCTCTGGCGGCCTGGGGCCTCAACGTTGTTCCTTTTCGCTGCGCCTCTCACAGAATTAACTTTTCTGCTGGGCAGGGTCAGCCCAACTGAAGCCCGAGAACCACCATGAGCTGGTGTCTTATCTCTGCATTTCCCGGGGTTCAGGTATTACGGCTGATGTCTTCATCGTCATCACCCGTGCTCCCCCCTCCGCGCTGGGGCTCATCGGTGCTTTCTCCTCCTCGTTGTCCTCGTTGTCTCTGTCCCTAGCTTCTCTTTCTGCATAGCTGAGGAACGATGACAGTGCGTCTGCCATCTCCTCCAAACGCAAAACCAGACAATCGGCTCTTACGCCGGATATACTGATTTCTTAACGCTGGTTAAATCCTGGACAATTTGCAAATCACCTTCCTTTTGCTTTTCATGTGGCTGTCCATTCAACAGGAGCATCATGTCTCACTCCCACCCTCTTGTTTTATGTGGCCACTTCCTTCCACTCAGTGTGAGGACGGTCCCTTCACAGGGTGGTGCTGAGACCCGGGAACCCCAGCGGGTCACACAGCAGGCCCCCTCCGGGCATCCAAGCTCTTCGTCCAGTGGTCCTCGGTCTCCAGCGGGTTCAAAGACTCTGGTTAGCGACAGAGACTACCGTACGGGAAAGCGGGAGAAGTGAGGTGCCCGGTAAAATCCCCGTGTGCCTCCTGAAAAGTGTTCTTTTCATTAGAGTGACTTACAACGGGGTTTTCATTCTAAAAAGCTCCCGGCTCCAGAATGATATTTGTGAAATGCTTAACCCCATGGGGGATTCCTTCCGATAGGCAGACGAAAAAGTACCATAGATCTTTTGTTTTATGGAAATACATGAGCTACGCCCTCATGCGGTGTGCCAAATTAAGTGCATATAGGAAGCTGAACTTTCATTAAAAGGTGACCACCGAATGCCATAGACCAGCAAGGTCAGACCTGTCCACAGTTCTCTGGAGAGGCGATGGGGAAACACCTGGCTGGGTCGGCGGCTGCCAAGGCTAATTTCAGGTGGTTTCTGAGCAGGACATGCAAATGCCCGGTACAGAGAGTATGGACGCTGGGCCACTAGCTAGCACATACCTGCCGTCAGATCGGGGCAATTCACCCCTGCTGGTCACCAAGGAACGCACACAGAGTAGAGTGCAGGTCAGACACTGAGAGCTCAGCAGATGCCAGAAGTGTGCAAGAGCCAGGCACAAGGAGGACGCAAGGCGGAAAACCCGCAGGCTCCTTGTGTGGGCCGGGCCTGACTCGCTGAAGTGGCCTTCACTGCACACAGTCTGTTCGGCGGGCCATCGTGGGATTTCACCGGAATCTGGGACACTCTGTACCCGTGGGTGGGTGAAACAGACGACTCACTTGGCACCGATTTGAGGAAGTCGGAAAAGGCCCAGAGAACCCAAAACGAACCGGACTTCCCCCTCCCCAGAGCATCCCGAAATGCCAGCCACCCGCAGTCACTGAAGCCACCGCTTCGGGAACCTTCCCTCTCCAGTCCCAGACGCGGTGCTGACGCGTGTCTCTGAGGGAGGCTCTGGGAGCGACCCTGCACCGGTGAGCTCGGCTGTGCGGCCGAAGCACACGGAAGGGAGAGAGGCAGGGGGCTACCGGTGGGCTCTTGTCGGATCTGCCCTGCGGGCAGTGAGCCCAGGCTTCCGCGGGAGTGTCGTGCGCACCAGCTGTGTGCCCGGCCTTTCCTTCCGCAGGCTGATCTTCGACACGACCCCGGCCCGGGAGTTAGGACGGTGGTCCCCGCTGAGCTGCTGTCGGGCAGGACTCAGGTCAGGTTCCTCGTGCGCGGGGCACAGACGGACTTCGCAGGGGACGCGTACAAGACAGAGGAAGGCAAGGCTGTCCCCAGAGGGGAGCTCGGGGCCGGGGCTCTGTGCCGGAAGTGCAGTGTGCGTGCCGGTGCGTGCGTGCGTGTGCATGCGTATGCGCGTGCGTGTGCATGCGTGCGTGTGCGTGCGTATGTGCGCGCGCACGCCCAGGCCGGGAGACGGGCGGTGTCCTCGCCCGCTCGGGCTTCTTAAGGCCACGGTGTGAGGCGGCCGGACCGAGGGGTCCCACAGGGAACTAAGCGGGTCAAGGCCTCAGGACGTGTGTGAGGACACAGGCCAGCTTTGCGGGAACTTTCTGGTAACTGACCTTGGGTGCAGGGGCCTCAGGTTGCCCGGAACCTGCCTCCGCCCTCTGGCCCCGCCCCCACCCGTGAAGCCAGGCTCAGCCCGACCCCCCCCGGGGCCGCCGGCAGTGAGGACGCCGAGCCTCCAGCTCGCTCCGCCTGGCTGTCCCTTCACTGCCCTCCGTGTTGCCAACGCCGTGGCCACTTCCGGCACGTGACGTGTCGTCTCGGGCCTGTGTCCTTCCTTCTGATGGCCCTTCTCTGGCAGCCGGGGTTCTCACCTCTGAGAACACCCTCCACACACATCGTGTTCGCACACCCGCCACCCCCCCTCCACGCCACACCACCCACGTGCCAAGGCACACACACGCCACGCCACCGACGCGCACGTCGCGTCACACACACCCCATACCACACACACACACACACACACACACACAGGACACAAGAAGGGAGCTAGTAAGGATCGAGTGCCTTCTCTGGCCGTGCCCTTGCGCCGTATCTTAGACCCAAGTAAGTTTCGCAGCAATATGGAGAGGCGTTTACTCTGGTTTATGTAAGAGGAAACCGAAACTAAGAAAGTCAAAGTGACTTCCTCCAGCTACACAGCCAGTGCCTGCTGTCGTGTGGGAAGATGACGCCAGCCTGGCCGGCAGCCAAACACAGACATCTGTTTCCACAGAGGGGAAGAGCGGGTGCGGGGAGGGTCCCCGGCGGGGCCGGGTCCCCGAGCAGCTGTTTCCAGGCGTCGTGGCCTCCCGTGGCGCCCGCTCCCTCCGGGATTCTGAGGGAAGCTGCCCTCGACAGCGGCCACCGGGCGTTTGCCGCAGAAACGGCTGGTCCCGGGAGCTGCCGTCGAGAACACGAAGCAACGCCGCCCGCAGCTGCCCCTTTCGTGACCTTGGGGCAAACGTGCTCCTCAGAGCCACCGTCGGCCACAGCACGAGGACACCGGGCTGGGTGGACCCAGCGGCTCGGATGTCTTCGTCTGGCCATCTCGTCTCTCCCCCAGAGGAGGGGACGGCTCCGTGGTCTTTCAATGCCTGTCTCTCTGGGGAGCGAGGGCAGGGGTGGGTCAGGATCAGGACCGGGACACTCGGGCCGGGAGCCACGCCAGCCGAGCGTGTGGGGCGGGCAGTGGGCGATGCTGTCCGTTAGCTGGACTTCAGGCGGTGCTTGATACCTCAGGCCCCGCCCCCACCCTTCCTGGGTCCAAAATGAGTATATTAACGTGTAGCTCATCCGCAGGAACATCGTGAGGAGTTACCTGAGATTATGCACAGGGTGGGAAGTAAGGGAGATGATTCATTTTCAGGAATGCCAAATAAAAGCTGTGCTGTCTAGTTAACAGTAGGTTTACAACCTGTTGGAAATATGTAGGAACCCCTGTGCCCACCCACAGTGGAGTCCCAAACCCTCAGGCCCTTCACTTCCTGGTTCTTCTTCCCCTTCCCCGTTTGGCGGGCGTTGCAATGAGCGTGCACCAAAGGACAAAGGAGGGACTGAATGTCTCTGCATCACCTCGGGAAATGGACATTTGTTGCAATCAGGCTGCTTTTTACATAGGTGTCATCTGGGTCAGGCTGTAACCTCTGCAGCACTCAGCCAATGAGGAACCAGGGGAGGGACTTACCTCTGCAGCACTCAGCCAATGAGGAACCAGGGGAGGGACTTGCGTGCTAGGAGATAAATTGTCTGCTGTAACCTCCCAGAGGTGCCTGTCAGACACCTGCTTCTGAAAGAACCTGGATTAAAGCCTCGCTTCATCGTGCTCCAAGTCTCCACGAGCCTCCTGTGATTGGGTCGGTGGGCTTATTTCTCACAATAGAAAGTCCAGATACAACATCAGTGGAATTTCTGTTCCCCTGGCCCAGGGTCCTCTTCCTACACAGCCTCTGCTTTTAGCTTGGATGCCACTCTCTCCCATGGGCTTTCTAGCTCCCCTTGTCCAGTCTAGGTGTGTGAGTAATTTAGGGAGGCTTTTGGCCGCGAGTGGTGGAAGAGACGGGAAAGAGGTGAGGTCAGTTCTGCTACAACAGATTGCAAGGACTAACACTTGCCAAACTATGCAAGATCGGACGATTAGTCGATGAGGGGGAAAGTGGAGGGAGGGGCACAGCACCGGGCATCGTTATCAGTGACATCAAAAAGCGTGAGAACCTCATAAAAGCAGCCCTGCGCTTTTACACACGCAGGTGAGACTGCATTGGTCCTACAGTAAACACGGTAGTGTCGTAGCTCAGTTAACACCGAGAAAGGCCCAAGGTTTGCCTGAGGACTGGAGGCTGGACGGTCAGCCTGCGAACGGAGGGGAGCTGAGGAAGGAGGCAGATGTGGCGAGCGAGGGCAAGGTCTAACACCAGACTGGTGGGTGCGGCTCGTAACAGGCCGGGTGGTCCGTGGCAGCTGGGAGGTGTGTGTGTGTGTGTGTGTGTGTGTGTGTGTGTGTTCCCAGGCTCGGACCGGCGGGGTTCAGTCTGTTCTGTTGAACTCATGTTTCTGCGAGTGGAATCATTCATCTGCAGACACAGCATGTACTTAATTCTCAAATTGATCCGTCATATATGAACCACGCTGACACAAATGTGTGTGTCACAACCAGCGTCGGAGCAGAACTGGCCACTGCAACGTGCACAGGACCCTGGTGCTCCCACTGCAGCGGGCGTGAGGAAGAGCGGGAGGTCCCTAGGGCAAGGATCCGTGGCAGTGTCCGTGGCCTCGCACGTTTCCAGTGCCACGAGTGACTGCAGGTTACTTGTCCCCGGTCGAGTGCCTTTGTAGATTATTTCACCTAGTTTGACTTTGCTAGAGCTCCGAAGTGGGTAAGTACCTTAAAAGTACTTCTGCAAAAACCATGGATTGAGGTTAGTTACTAATATTGCAAGCGCAGGTCAGCAAAGAGGAAAAAACAGAGCGGCTGGATGTCCTGCTCTCGGTGCGAGCTCCTCACCCTTCACCACTGGATGAAAATGGCGACAGCCCCACAAATCTGACAATAACATACACCGACTTCAAAATTAGGAAAAATTATTATAAATATAGATTTACATCCACTCTTGTTAACTGTGAACCTCACCTTCTGTGTGCAGAGAGTAAATGCCTCGGGGTCTTAATGAATACAAGTAGGCATCTATCATAATTAGCGAGGCATTGAAAACTAAATCCAAATATGGGGGCAGGCATTTATAACTCCTTTGGCAAGGCTAGAAGTTTTATGTTGTGTAATCACATACCTTGCAAAATTCCCCTAAACTCAGTGATAGTGCTGTAAAGCCTCTTTTGAATTTCCTTAGTAAAACAAAACAAAACAAAAAAGACAAAAAGCTACACCAATTAATCAAATATTTTCCGTTCTGCTTGGTAAAAATGGCTGAAATAACATAGAGGAAACAATGTGGCCTATGTACACAATGGTACCCTCTGTCTTCAAACGCTTTTGGAAGATGCATGCAGATATTTTGGAAAGTGGCAAGACACCAGTTCGTGAATAAGTTACTCAGTCTTGGAGGTCAGCTATACCGTGGGGTAAAAGTACAGATGTTGCTGACACGTTCAACCTTATGATATTTGCTGGACGCAGTTTCAATAATGGAACACACCAAGAACAACTTCTTTACGATCTACTAAAGAAAGATGTGGTACAGCTCTATTCTGAACAGCAAATTATTCGGTTAACAAAGCAATATTTTGTAACAAAAATATATGTAAGGGTAACCAGTGATGCTTTGCCTAATTACCAACAACAGCCCAAACAAGAGTTCTGGTACCTATCATACATTCACAACATTATTCTTAGGAAGGGAGCCTCAACCATGTTGCAATACTTTTTAAAGACTTGGAAAATAAATACGAAAATGTTTTGTAGGAAAGACGTGTTTGCTGTTTATCACGTTGCCGAATACTTGAAAGGGTTGTCCAACGTAAACATCTCCATATAATTGCTGAAAGGAATCGAGACACGGTACCCAAAGTTAGGAAGTGCAACGAATGATTTGCTTCAGTTTGGATCCCTTATGCTTTGGTGACATCTATTTTTCAACTATGACGACGATTTAATATCAAAAATCAGCCGGAACTTTATTGTATCACAAAGCGTCACACTAAACAAAAAAAGAACAAATATTTCATCATATTTCTTTCACTAAAATATAATTATTAGCATACTTCTTATGATGGCACAGATTTTTGTTGATACATTAAAATTAATTTTAAGAATTATTCATTTCTCTTATCTCAGCCTTCAAAGTGTTAATTTTTGCCCCTGTTCTATAATGTACACATACCACTAGTTGTGTGTCTATAATGAATGAATACATAGATACGCACAGGCATTTTTGATTTGCTCAGATTGTTTCACCAAATGGGTACGTGATCAGAGAAAACGAAATTGGGCAATGCTGTTCTGAAATGAGTGCTGCCGTAATACTCTGACAAGGGCTGAGACCGACTGAGAGACCGCAAGGCCAGGGAAGAGGGAAAAACTCTTGAGGACATCCGACGATCTCACCACTAATGAACCCAACTTTGGAATACACAGACACACAGACACCTGTAAAATGACCGTGACTGCTAGGTGTGCTTCCCCCAGAATCATTCTCGTGGGTAGCTGGAGGAGAAAAGCATATTTACACCACCTCAAATTCTGACCGCCAGCATTTGTCAGTAAGACTTTCCCTATTGTTTTGATCTTTTTATTCTAAATCCAGTAAAATTTCTGTTAACGTTTATTTATTTTTGAGAGACAGAGACAGAGCACGAGCAGGGGAGAGGCAGAGAGAGAGAGAGGGAGACATAGAATCTGAGGCCAGGTGCCCTCAGTTCATTTGAAAATTAAATTCATGTTGGGACGCCTGGGTGGCTCAGTCGGTTAAGCGTCCGACTTCGGCTCAGGTCACGATCTTGAGGTCTGTGAGTTCGAGCCCTGCCTTGGGCTCCGTGCTGACAGCTCGGAGCCTGGAGCCTGCTTGTGATTCTGTGTCTCCCTCTGTCTCTGTCCCTCCCCTGCTTGCTCTCTGTCTCTCTCTGTCTCTCTGTCTCTCTCTCTCTCTCTCTCAGAAATAAATAAACATCAAAACACATTAAATTTAAATTCGTGGTTCTCAATAAATGGTAGCTGGCAGATCGCTGGTTCTCAATAAATGGTAGCTATTACTGGACAAGTTATCATTCATTACAGCGAATTCTTTACAACGCAATGGTAGGATGGTGATCACTTACTGTTGGATTACAGTTTTCAATCCTCATAAATCCCTATAATCCAAGAGCATAGAGACCGAGCAATGCCTTTGTCTCAATTGCTTCAGTCCTAAGATGCCCGACATAGTAGACATTCAACTAGTATGACTGAATTCTCTGAGAAAAGATATTTTAGGTTATATCTTATGAAATTACTCATAGTTGATGATTTCTTGGGCCATAAAATAACAATATCACATGGTTTAGTCTACTGATTTCCAGGGCTCACTAAATAACCTTTTCTGAAATAACTCACTTAAGGGAGAATTTTAAAGGTTCCAGTAAGTGATTAGTTGAAAACTTCTTGGAAAAAAATGATACTATAAAATTTTCTTTCTAGCACAATCTCTTCTCTATAGATGAGGGAGAAAAAAAAAGTCACAGACACTGTGATTACTCACATTGATTTGGAGAGATAAGGCCAGAGATGAAGTTCAAGTACGGATACAAAGATTTTGCCTTTGTACTTTCTGCCTCAAGATTCGGGCATTTCTGGGGGCACTTGGGTGGCTCAGTCGGTTGAGCCTCCGAATCTTGATTTCCGCACAGGTCATGATCTCATGGTTTGTGGGATCGAGCCCCACATCGGGCTCTACGCCTGAGAAGGCAGAAGCCTGCTTGGGATTCTCTCTCCCTCCTCTCTCTCTGCCCCTCCCCTACACGCGTGCTCTTTCTCTCTGTCTTTCTCAAAACAAATGTATAAAAATTAAAAAAAAAAGATTCAAGCATTTCTGATTTGAGAACTAACCTATTCACCAACAAGGATGTTTACGCATCCACCATGCGGCTAAGGAACTAGGGGGATGCTAAACAAGGAAAACACACGAGGAGACCCAACGGTAGAACAGGGGCGCCCAGAGCAAGATTGAGGAGCGTGGACACTAGTGAGGCATGCTGGGAAGAGGTCTTGGGAGCAGAGGCCAGGACCCAAGTTGGGCTTCCAGCTCTGTGAAGGGGAGAAGGGCCAACGTCCCGGGAGAGGCAGAGCGTGAAGGATGGCGGCAGGAAGATGGGCAAGCTTCAGCCGGAAACTCATCGTCGTAACTCTCATTGCCATCGACGTCATCATTTGTAGCCACTTCCTCCACGCATTTTATTCCACAGGTGGGAACACAGCAGCCCCCACAGTAAAGCGACTAGTCCAAAGTCATCAACCACGCACGGCCCACGTTAGGGCACGATTTTAACCTATAAGGTTGTGACTCCGAGTCCTGTGGTATCTCTGCCACTTTTTCCTGTTGGGGAGAGAGCGCACCCCCCCACCCCCCCAAGTGAAGTTTCACTTGTGTAGATCTTTGGAATTGGATTGTGGTATATATCCACGAACTAATTAAGCAATTCAGTAAATGTATTTAATTTAATTTTCCCCTGGAATATGTCATCACCAGTATAGCTATTGGGGGGGGGGTGGGGAGGGGGGGAAAGAAAGCGAAACAAAACAAGAGAAACCATTCCTCCGTTCTGTGCTCACTGCCTTTTATGGGCATTCTCAGATTTCCCCATCAAGGTGGCTTTGAATCAGTACCAGGCCTTCTTTCATGTGGATAACAATTTAAAGATGTGATTTTCGGGGCAAGCAGCTCATAGGGGCTGGTTTTCGGTGCAATCCGGGGACGGCGAGCGAAGACAGGGAGTACCGGGCGCGACCACTGGGGGGCACTGTGGCTCCATGGAGGGCTGCCAAGGGCTCCCCAAGGACCCGCCAAGCTGAGCACAAAAGGTGGCATTTCCAAGGTGTGCACAGCGAATTTCTTGATGAATTTACCTCCTCTGTGGAATTCTCCCTTTGAGGCGCCCCCCCCCGACCCCCCCACAGCCTCGCTGGAGGTTGGCTGCTCTCCGACTGCGGGGTCCGGGTAGAGCACGCGGGTGTGGCGTGGCCCCGGCCAGCGTCCCGCCGCCCCACGGCCCCACGGCCCCCCAAGAACGCAACTTCATGTCACAGGGACGGCAGTCCTGACGACATCACTTAGAAGATTAAAAATAAATTGAAGCACATGTCACTTCAAAGGGAGCCCGAAAAGGACATTGGCAGGATTTGATGCATTAATGAGAAGGAGCCTGCTCTCGATTTGAACTGGATGGAAAGAGATAAGATTTTAAAGCTTGTAAGCTGCTAGTATTTCCAAAGGAATGGTTCGATTTTACGATTTAAAAAAGGAAGCCCTTCCCTCCCCCCATCCCTGCACTTGAAACCTCCTGGCTTTGACTTGGCTGTGCGCCCCACGCGGGGCTGGAGGGCGGGCTGGGGTGTGTGGGGTGTGGGGCCAGGCACCCGGTTTCCCCACGCCTGGATGGTGGGGGGGGGCGGTCTGCAGGGCCAGCAGCCCCCTCCGGGCCGGGCCATCTGTGCTGCCTGGGCCACCTCCCCCTGGGTGGCCTCCATCTGTAGACTCACCTAAGAGCCATCCACCTCCGGCTGGTCTTTTGTTTCAAAGACCTTCCCCAGCAGACCCAGCCCCTCTCCCAGCCTGAGATCCCACAGCTTCCAGCAGCCACTTCCTGGCTAATGGGGACGGAGCCTAATCATTCTTGTTTCTCAAGCCTCATCAGGAGGCCTGAGCGCAGAGAGAGAGGGCAGCTCTCGGGGAGGGGAGCGTGGGCAGATGTCCTCATGAAAAATTTACAAGGAATAATCAGAGGCTCTTGCTCTTCCCCCTGCGGGCAAAATCCGCCGCCCCCACCCCCACCCCCCTGCTTGTTGCTCAGGCCCCCGCAAGAATATTGGAAAATGCCCCATCGTTTTGAAGAAAATCTGGCTCCGGGAGGCTAATGCATGGTGTTTGATGCGCTCGGCTGTCCTCCTGAGACTGGGTTGCAAATGTAGTTCAGGCGAAATTGATGAAGTATCAGTTAATCTGAGGCTGACAGTTTAGAGAGGTCACAGCTGTGAGGGCGGCCAGGGTCTCAGAGAGAACAGACGAGGAAGAGTTAAAGAGGCACAGAGAGCCCGGTGGAAGGGAGACATCGATCTTCTTGGTGGACAGGTCCCAAACCTTTGTATGTTGCCATATCTCTGAGCTCCCCCCCACCCCGCCCGCCCCCTTAAGGACCATCTCACACACACACACACACACACACACACACACCCCTGCAGAAGTCCAAACCCACGCCCCTGATGTTCCTTGCTCCTTAGGAAGGAAGGCGGAGAGGGCTCCTGTTCCTAATTGAAGCAGGCAGTTAGCTCGCCTAATGCAAATTTCCTTTTTTTAATTGGAACTCTGAGTCATGTCTGCCCCTTCCTGCATTTCCTGCTCCAGGAAGACTCGTCTAGGTAGATGGCGTATCTGCAGAGGGGGAGCCATGCACCGCTCAGAAGAGGTTTTCTGGGAGTGGTTATCAACTCTCTGGAAAGAGATGAGAACAGACACAAAGTCACGTTTATCCTGAACTGTTTTCTGTGTGAAGATCTAGGACTCCAGGACCCAGGGATCCAACACGGAGCGATGGCCGCAGTGTGGCCGTGTTATCTGTGTGCCTTCCAAGTTACCATGTGGCTTTTACGTCTCGATTCACCAATCATCGGGCTTTATGGGATATGAAGCCGCGGGGGGTTTGGACTCGAACAGCCGGACTTTCCCTGAGCTCCGAGAAAGGTTTCAGCATGACTGCCATTTGCTTGCGGGAAAATAGGACAAGAGGTGGTAATGGACTGAATGATTAAATGGCTGGTAGATCAGAGCTGGGATTCTAACCCAATGATAATACGGGCCGTGGTTAACGTTCACCCAGCCTTTATAAGGTGCAGGCTGTGCTAAAGCCTTGTATACGCAGGGACTCGCGTATCCCTCGCTGCAAACTCGGGGGAAGATATTTTCATTATTAGTGTGATGATTACCAAATTATCTCTTTTTAAAAGAAAGGAAAATTGAGGTTTGCCAAGTAGTTAGCACAATCCATTCCCTCTGTCTCTTCGGGGCTGGGGACTTTTTCCTTTTCCTGGGGGTGGTGCTGGGATTTTGGGGGGGGGTGGCTGTTCAATGCAAAGGCTGAAAAATATGACTATGAGTGACGATAGCCAGATTGAAATAACCGTTACTTCGAGTAATTACAAGTATGTGTCTTAACAGAAACACAAGTGCTTCTTCCCGAAGTTCATGGGAGTAGTATACAAAGACAACAGCAGCGTCTGGAGAAAGGAACGAACTATTTCCCCTGGAAACAGGAAGTCGCCGCACCTTCAGAGGCACCTGTAAAGTTGGTGCACGCGATGTGCAGCGGGGGGTGGGACTCGCCCCGGGGCCCCAGGAGCAGTCGCAGTCGCAGTCGCAGGGCGGGCGCGTGGTGCCGTGTGCACTGGCCGCGCGGGAAGCGGAAGCGGCCCTCCTGGGTCCGTCACGATCGTACAGGGTGTGTGAGGTGTTGTTCTGAGGTCCTGCATCGGGAGTCCCACCCCGCCGTCTCCTCCCCGCGCGAGGTGGGTGCCGGAGTCGCCTTCCTGGACCCTCCCTGCCGCCCCCCTCTCCCGGGCCCGCACCGCCTGAGGGCCCGTGTCTGGAACCGCCTTGAAGACATTCGCCTGGTGTTTCCGCCGCTTCAGGCTTGAGAGGTAAATGCGATCACTGCCCCCCCACCCCACCCCCCGCGACGGCCAGAACCTCACAGCTCGTGCCTGTGGGTCTAACCAGACAGCACACCCCACATGCACACGCACAGCACAGGTGCATACGCAATACACGTGCACACACACGTAACTCACACATGCACACACCACACCCCCCACATCACATGTACATATACACCACACACCTACGTACGCGCCACACATTCATATAAACATGTATCACACGAACAGACACACACATGTCATACGTGTTACATGGCACACACACACGCACACACACGCACATCAGAGGATTTTCTGTCCCGCAATGTGGACACGGCTGAGTTCCGAAAGCCGCACGTGACTTCATGATGAGACAAAAGGACCACATCCACTAACCTCAGTGGAAGACAAGAACGTGAGACATTCCGG
Source organism: Leopardus geoffroyi (assembly GCF_018350155.1). NCBI lineage: Eukaryota > Metazoa > Chordata > Mammalia > Carnivora > Felidae > Leopardus > Leopardus geoffroyi. Next base: position 135,898,346 of record NC_059336.1, read on the forward strand.
ATCCCCCTTCTCGGTGCGTCGGGCTGGAACGCGGTGGCCCAGAATTCCGTCTGCTTCTTGCCCGGGGTTTTCCTGCCTGACGTTTGTTTGTAAGCCTAACTTTTGGGTCTCAGTTTTCTCATCTGTGGGAAAAATGTTGGGACTCTGTAGGCACATTAGCAGCAAAAGGCAAGGCAGAGATGTCATGCGACAGGGGACCCAGAATGGAAGAGCAGGGGAGACACAGACACTAGGAGGACACTGCAGGGGGCGTCTCTGGGGCCCGGCTGCCCACCCACCTAGGGGTCGCGGGCCAGTCGGCTCACCTGCGCCCAAGCCCCTGGGTCAGATCCCGGGCCGAGACCCCCTTCTCCCCAGCAGGGAGGCGGACGGCACAAATACCTGACTGAGGGATTTCACGGGGAGTCGGGGAGACCCCGCGGCCACACGCCTCTGCTGCCCACGCCAATCTGGAACGGCCTTGTGCCCTTTAACCTTTGATCCTTAGTTGCAGAGAAGGGAGAGAGAATCTGTGAGTGGCATCTGAAAACGTGCTTCTTAAACGTGGGTGCAAAAACGCATAGCAGCTGGCATGTTGTGTTCTTGTTTCTGACTTTATAACGAACACGGCAGTGCAGCTACCAGGGCAGTGACCAGCGACCGGTCCCCCCGCCCCCACCCCCGGGGACAGAGAACCGACCTTCACTTGGGTGTGGGGAGCAAGCGCCCCCTCCTGGCCAAGGAGAAGCTCTGCACACAGGTGACTCCAGCCCACCTTGGGAGAGCCACGCACAGCGCACATGCGCTTTTCAGTGCCCTTCTCTGCGTCATCTTTCTAAGGAAGAAGAGGGAGGTGTTTCTGTGCACCTCTGTCACATGGGAGGGCTTTGGGGAAGCCCTCCAACCCCTGGTTGCTCCCCAGAGCAGCAGCACGGGGGAGGAAGCACGCAGGAAATGTTCCCGGAGGGCCTTGTTGCCTTTCTGCAGCCTGAGTTGATTTGGGGCCGGGGTGAGCCATACTCTTCACGAGTGTACTATTCCACACTGCTTGCTCTGCTGTTTAGAAACAATATCCAGGGGCGCCTGGGTTAAGACTCAGTTGGTTAAGCATCCGACTCTTGATTCTGGCTCGGGTCCTGATCTCAGGGTTAGTGAGTCAGAGCCCTGCGTTGGGCTCAGTGCTGACAGCACGGAGCCTGCTTGGGGTTCTCTCTCTCCCTCTCTCTCAGTTCCTCTTCCCTCATTCTCTCTCTCTCTCTCTCTCTCAAAATATATAAATGTTAAAAAAAAAGAATATCCATTAACGGTATTCTTCTGATCAATTCAAAGAGTTCCTAACTTTAGAAAACCTTAGCTAGTTGTCGTCTTAATTCAAAAAAGGGGGAAAAAAATAGAACCAAGCAAGCAACTCCTAATGATTTATAATTAGTATTAGTATTAGAATTATGTGCATCTAATACAGCGATTCAGTGAGGGCCCGGGCCCAGGAGTGCCACTGACAGCTTGTTGGGACTACAAATCCCCGGCCCACCCCAGACCTACTTATAAATATTATAACTCCTCCAATGGTTTCAATCGATAGCACATCTTCTTTTGTTTCACTTTGCTTGACTTTTATAAGAATACAGTCAAAAGTTCAATGAGATACAGTGAGAGAAGAAAGGCAGGAGCCCTGGCTGCATTTCAGGGGCCTCAGAAACTTACCTTTCTGTGTTCATCCCCGTCAGTACCTGGGTCAGTACCTGGGTGCCATGTTGGATTTCCCCAAACGAAACCAATGAGCTGTCGGCATCATGTGAGATATGAAATTAAAAATAAAAAACGTTCAAAATCTCCTAATCTCGCAGCTATGTAAATATTTATCTCAAAGGAGGTTTTCAACATGGTTTCACTAGGATCGGTTCTCTGGTAGGCTGCCCAGTTTTAACAGATGTTTTGAAAACCAACTCCAGTGAAAAGTAGGCTTTGTAACTTTATCACAGGACCTCTGAGACCACATGGGTCAGTGAGAAGCTGCCTTTAGATTATCACGATACTAAGACAGGAAAGGAAAGGCATCCCCTGTGGGCCAAGGTCATGTGCCTGAAGACCTTTGGTGGAGAGTTTAGGGCTGTGTTGTCTGCCCCTCAGCCCCGGGCAACCCTACGGCAGACCTTCCTGTATCCTTCAGGGAGCCAAATTGGCCTTCGTCGCTAGTCTAATAGATGAACCTTAAGACACAGATCTTCAAGCATCAGTCCTCTGAGAAGGACACAAGCAGGGGTACTTGAATGTCTGGTGGTGAGAAGGTGGCACAGAGCCTTCATCTCTAGGTGTGCACGTTGGCTTGGGCAATTCTGCTTCCGATATGTGGTTGGACCTTTTCACGCAGAAATCAGAGGCTCCCGACCACAAAGATGTCTTGAAGGCAGTGATTTCCTTTAAAAGAAGATAAATAGCTTCAAAATATAGTTTGCATGTGAATCAACTTGTAAAGTACATTAGCCTATATTACTAAGTTGGATTTGGGCAGACCTGTTTCAGGAAGTACACTTTTAACATGTGTTCAGGGCTGATAAGAACTGCGTCTAGGCGCTGATTTCTCTGGGCACATAAAATGCGGGCGGTATTGACAGGTAGATCAGCACAGAGCAGGCTGTCCTATCAAGGACTCATTTACATGTCAATGCCAGGCCAGGGCGGTTTGATTACTTTGCTCGCATCTGAGCTTCCAGAACAAATAAAAACAGATAGATAACATTTGTGACTCTAGAGTTTCTTTTGCTCTCTGGTTACTTGTGTGTGTGTGTATTCTTAACAGATAATAATGTGAGAATGTGGGAAGTCTGGAACTGTTTTCATTTTCTAGTGCCTTTTATGCAGTGGCGGCCATTTGGATGGCGAGGTGAACTGATTAACAAAATTGCCCATGAGGCCGCTCGTGTAATGTCTTAAATTCTGTGATCAGTTTTGAAGGACAATATCTAAACTATTATAACAGTGAGGGTCTGGGGTAAAAAGGAAAAGAAGAATTAGTATACCAGTGTCGATTCCTTTTCAACTCTCTGTCCCTCTGTCCCCACCAATGAACACCCCTAGTGGACACTGTCTTCTCACGGTAATGCTTGTCGAGATGAGTATCTGTCCTTCAGCTGGGATAGTTGTCACTATTAAAATTTATTTGGTACCAAGTGACAAAATGGAATTGTCCCTTAATTGGACACGCATTTGTTGAGAGGATAATATATTCGCTAGCTGTCTGCCATGGACATCTGGTGTCTTCCTCTGCCCAGCATCCCTTCCCGTCTTTTCCTGGAAACAATACCTTCTTCCCTAGAGGAGCGGCCCCTCCTCCCTTCCATGGGCATCCGGGACCGGCCCCTCCTTGTGCTCTGTTCTCCTGGCCCCGGTGGTTAGCGCAGGAGTGGCATAGCCCCCGGGAGACAATCCCATGACTTTCATATGTAGACTCGGGAGAAACCCAGTCCCTTCCAGCCTCCTGTGGCTGAGGCGATGAAAACCTGTGTCTTCCTGAGGTCATACCTCACGGTCCCCTGACACCCGGAGGAAGACTGTGGACATTGAGATGAAATAATGTCACCCCGTGAAGGAACCAAAGCTGAGAGACAGACAGAATTCGGACAGAATCAGAATTTGAGTCTCTGGACTCTGGGAAGTCAGCCCCATGGTTCTCACTCACTATGTAGGAGCGAACCAATTCCTTGTTGTGTTCAAGTGAGTTTGGATGGTGTCAGACATGTGCTACTGAAGGAGTGTGGAATAATACTCTGGCCTACAGGATAATTTGTCTTTGTGTTTCCAGTATTTATGAAGCTAATTACATCAAGTCATTAGTTCTAAGCACATTATGGAGATTTTTTGGACACCTCTAAAAGGGATTGATAGCAACGTTCCCTCGTGCTCTTTTTCCCCTTCTCTTGCTTCTTTTTCTCATGACGAGGATTAAAACACTATCCTCTGTTAAAAAAGAAACAAGGGGCCCCTGGGTGGCCCCGTCAGTTGAGCGTCCGACTCCGGCTCTGGTCGTGATCTCACGCTTCATGAGTTCGAGCCCCTCGTCAGGCTTTGCGAGGACAGCCTGTCAGCACAGACGCGGCTTTGGATCCTCTGTCCCCCTCTCTCTGCCCCTGCCCCGCTTTTGCTCTCTCAAAAGTAAATAAATATTTTTAAAAAAGAGAAAAACAAGTGCAAAATAGGGTAATTTGCCACCGTGAAATGAAACCAAGACCTGATTTACCGTTTCGGTCTCTCGCAGAATCGTGACCGTTTATTTTTTTTTATCTGTGATTTTGTTTTCAATTATCTTAGGCCTTATCACATAATTTACACATCTGTGGTGATGCTCCATCTCCTCTATTTCCAATGAGTTGGCGAGAACACCATCTCTAATCATACATATGTGGTAATTCTACAGTTGTGTTTTTGAAGAGCCGTTAAGAAGACAGCCCTGAATGGTAACTTGAGTCTGGCTTACTGAAGAATTCACAAGCCAGGTTGGCTACAATATCTTGTCACACTGAACTTTGAAAGCATCTGACCTTCTGGATCATCTATAAAATGCGAGAAGGGTTACATACTCTTTATTTAATATCATATGTAAACCACACTAAAATCCTTTCATTAAGCAAAGGGCAACATTTTAGGTGCAGGGAATTTTATTTTACTTTTTTAACTTACTTTTTAATTTATTATTTTTTTATGAATGTAATTTATTGTCAAATTGGCTTCCGTACAACACCCAGTGCTCATCCCAACAAGTGCCCTCCTCAATGCCCATCACCCATTTTCCCCTCTCCCCCACCCACTCCCCCACCTTCAGTTTGTTCTTTGTATTTAAGGGTCCCTTGTGGTTTGCCTCCCTCCCTCCCTGTTTGTAACTATTCCCTCCCCCCCTTCCCCCATGGTCTTCTGTTAAGTTTCTCAAGATGCACATATAAGTGAAAACACATGATATCCGTCCTTCTCTGACTGATTTCACTCAGCATAATACCCTCCAATTCAATCCACGTTGCTGCAAATGGCCAGATTTTATTCTCTCTCATTGCCAAGTAGTATTCCATTGTATATATAAACCACATCTTCTTTATCCATTCGTCAGTTGATAGACATTTAGGCTCTTTCCATAATTTGGCTATTGTTGAAAGCTCAGTGCAGGGGATTTTAATTAAACTGACATAGTTGAGACCAAAAAGATACCGTGGACCTTGTAGCTTATCTTCAGCCCTTGCAACATGACTTGAAACACAGCTGGGTGTTGCTGTTCTATGAGACAGTGAAGAGATTTCTTCGGTATTTAAACATATTCATATGACCCGTTCGATAAACCTAAATATAAACCCAATCTCCTACACATTCAGAGATGGCATTCACCATGTCTGTGAAAAGCTCACATTGCTAATTGATTCCAATCGTGTCTTCAGAAGGGGAAATCAGTGATGGCGCTTGGGAACCAGAATTCCTGTCAAGTTCTAAACGCTGGGTGCATGCATTTAGCCATGAGCCAATCTGATTTAAATCAGCACTGTCCATGAGAAATATTCTACCTCCTGCCATTTGTGATCTGAATTCCGGTGTACAAGGTCCATTGAAATACGGCACACGTAAAAAATGGTCATGAGGCATTTTTGCTCGTAAATAAATAAGGCAGTGGCTGACTGTTTCTCCTTAGTTGCCTTTTGGGATAAGCTCTCAAGCCTGCCTTTCCCCTGGTCTTCCTAAAGCCAAAGAAAATGGTTTTGTTCTGTGGATGCATTTCTTGGGATACTCCAAATACTCCATCAGTGTCTCCCCTCCCCCAGGTGAGGTCTTTGTTCTTGTTGGCGGCCACGTAAGAAAATCCAGGGGCCTGGCCTGTCTTTCGCCCAAACAGACCACAGAGATTTGATAACAGTCTTGTTCTTGCCTTGCCTCTCTTTTCGACAGCATGGCCCCGGGGGCACGCTACCGAACGGAATCTTCTTGCCCTTCTCGACATCATCCATTTTTATTTTTTAAAATGTTTTATTTATTTTGGGGCAGGGGGAGAGAGAGAGAGAGCGAGAGAATCCCAAGCAGGCTCTGTGCTGCCAGCCCAGAACCTGATGTGGGACTCGAACCCGTGAACTGTGAGATTATGACCTGACCCAAAGTTCGATGCTCAACTGACTGAGACACCTGGGCACCCCGACATCACCCATTTTTTCTTTTCCTTTTTAAGTTTATTTATGTATTTTGAGAGAGACAGAGAAGGGGGGTGGAGCGAGAATCCCTATCAGCACAGGGTCCTAAGCGGAGCTCGAACTCACGAACCCCTAGACCATGACCTGAGCCGAAACCGAGAGTTGGATGCTTAACCAACTGAACCACCCAGGTGCCCCTATTTTTAAACGGCTCTTCCATCACGTGCAGAACAAAGGTTCCTGCTGGCAAGCCAGATGTCAGAAGTCCTTCTGAAGTGTCCTGGCCAGCTCTGGGAAGGCGATCCGCGGGATCCAAACCCTGCTGTTCTTCCCCCCCCAAAATAACACGACCTGGCCTGAAACAAGCCTTCCTTTTCTTCTGCCGGTCGCTCCTTGCCCTGTCGTCCTGCCTACGAACACCTGCCCCTGTGCGCTTGCTGGGGCCTCTCTCTTCTTACTGGATGCCGTGCTGCCTGGTTCAGGAGTCGCTCAATAAAGCCAGCTGGGTCTTCCTATTTTCTTGGCTGAATTTTGTGGGGGTTTTTGAAGGACCTCAAATATCACCTGGACTTGCTAATTCAAATCCATCTACTTAGAAACACACGTGCTCTTTTGCACTTTGCGTATTTTAAGACGCTAGAGAGGCAGACTTAGTCAGCGTTACAAAACAAAGGACAGCTAGTTCCAGTATCAAAGTAAGAACAGTATAAATGCACACAGAAAGGAGTTACCGTGAGCTTTTAGTGCTATTAATTATGTCAAGTTGTCCCCAGAACACCGTGTCCACTGTGGCCACGCACAAACTCCTGGAGGCAACTTCGTACACAAAGGAGGGGAGGAAGGCCACCTAATACTTTATTATTAGCTAGCTCACTGGACCCCAACTTTAGCACAGGGCAGAGTGAACTGGGCTGGACATTGCAGAAAACTTTATTTTCCTTTCATTTGTTTAAAAAACACATTTTTGTAGCCAAAAAAAAAAAAAAAAAAAAAAAAAAAAGGGAACGTTCGCTGCTAGGAGTTTGTTGCTGTGCTAAGTTTACAATCTGGCACTTTTACCAGAAGTACTGTAAAATATATGCTTTCGAAAGTGCCACCTCGGGGCGCCTGGGTGGCTCAGCTGGTTGAGCGCCTGACGTTAGCTCAGGTCGTGATCTTGTGGTTCTGGAGTCTGAGCCCCATGTAGGGCTCGCCGCTGTCGGTCTCTCAGCACAGAGCCCACTTTGGATCCTCTGTCCCCCTCTCCCTGCCCCTCCCCTGCTTGCACTCTCCCCAAAATAAATACATGCTTAAAAAAAAAGTGCCACCGCAATGCCTTTCTGTTTACGTGTAATGTTTTCCCTTCACTTTTACATTTGTTACATTCATGAAGGTGTTCCCAGCACTTATGAGGTTGCACTTATATGAGAGAGAGAGAGAGAGAGAGAGAGAGGGAGAGAATTGCATGAGACCTGGTGGTTATTTGTACCCTTTGTGGTCTCGAGACCTATTTTTTCCTTCTTTATTTATTATGTGGGTGCTATGCCCCCATGAAACGCTACCGTGAGCCCAGGAAAGGATTGTTGCCGTGCCCTCAATATCTCAGATGTCCGAGAAACCTAAGAGCCCTCTGTGCTTCTGGATGGATCTGAAGATAGGGGAACTTGAACAGTCCACAAGCAGAATATGGAAAGGACTTCAGAGCATCAAGGGACGCCTGGGTGGCTCGGTCGGTTAAGCACCCGACTTTGGCTCAGGTCATGATCTCACGGTTCGTGGGTTCGAGCCCCGCGTCGGGCTCTGTGCTGACAGCTCGGAGCCTGGAGCCTGCTTCCGATTCTGCATCTCACGCTCTCTCTGCCCCTGCCCCACCCTCCACTCAAATATGAATAAACATTAAAAAAACTCTAGATGAGCATCAAGTTGCCAAATCCCTCCTACCACAATCCTGATGAGGAATGTGGGGAGGGTCTTGAAATTGGGGGAATAGTAGGAAGTATTGTACAGGGGGGAAGGAGATCCTTGGAAGTGACAGATGTCCTGAACAAGTACATCCGCCTCTGAGAAGGTGTGGGGCGTCACATTGCCTGCCTGGCGAGCAGCTCTTCGGCGTCTCTAGGAAAAGGGCATCGTGCAAGCCTGCACCCAGGTTGGTCCCGGCCTCTCGGAGCTGCCGTGCAGGCTAGATACCGTGGCTCCAGCTGTAGCCAGGAATAGAATGAGAGCTTAGTGTTTTTCTTCAGTGGATAAAACTGAGCTCATTCACAGACATTGAAAGAACCTGCCACTGTTACTGATTCAGAATAAAATCCTCTCATTTTTATTTATTATTTATTTATGTTAACGTTTGTTCATTTTTGAGAGACAGAGAGAGACAGAGCGTGAGCAGGAGAGGGGCAGAGAGAGAGGGAGACACAGGATCCGAAGCAGGCTCCAGGCTCTGAGCTGTCAGCACAGAACCCGACACGGGGCTCGAACCCACGAACCGTGGGATGGTGACCTGAGCTGAAGTCGGATGCTGAACTGACTGAGCCACTCAGGCGTCCCAGAATAAAATCCTTTTAAAAGGAGACTCTGGAAAGACTTTGAGCTGAGAAGGATCCCAGCTTGGGATGTTGTCGATGGACGAGTGGTCGCAGCTCCAGAACTGAGCTCCAAAGGCCTGCAACTCTCCAAACCCTGCTACCTCACTCTGGTGGTGTTCTTTTCTGAGTGGAATGTTTGCAGTGTTCGGACTGTCCTACTTGTCCTTTTCCTTCCCTGGAAGCTCTTCTCAGTCTCCTTTGCCATCCCACCCTCCTTCCCCCGTCCCTAAAGGATGAAGTCATTCAGCTTGGCCCCGTAGCTTCCTCTCTCTCCTACTTTCTGGTGACCTCATGCGGGTCTGCAGCCTCAACTGGAAGGGAGTTAGTTCTGCACGGAAGGCCCCGCATTTACATCTGCAGCCATCTCTCTGAGCTCCAGGCTCCGACCTCCACCTCCCTGTGAGTCTCCAAGTTTGCCGGGCCCCAGACTTGGCAGTTACCCTTAGAGATTCTCTTTTTCCACTGTGATCTCTAGGTCCAAGCCATTTCTGCTGTTCCACCATCAAAATGAATCCCACGTCAAAAACCCATCGCTCTGTGTCTCCTGCCAGGGTCCCGGCCAAGCCGCTCTCACCTCTTGTCCAATGAGTGCAACAGCATAGTAACTGGTGTCCTTGTTTTCATTGTTTCCACTCTTCCTCACTTCCGACGCTCTGGACCCTACCTTCAGGAACGTGTTACGTGAAATAATCTTTTTTCAAATACAGAGAAGTGTGCTTCTGTCCAAGCCCTCCGTCGGCTTCCCATTGCAATCAGAATCAAAGCTAAATCGTTCTTCACGGTCTGTGGACTCTGCCTTCTGCCTTCTGCCTTCCTGGCCGTCCTCTACCTCCCTCCTGGCCTCCTGCACAGCCTCCTTGACTCTCTACAGGACATACTCGTCAGAAAGGCCCTCCCGGCCCAGCAAGTCTGCGTGTACTTTTTCTTTCAGCTCTCAGATCGCAAGTGTCCATTGCCGAGAAGGCTCAGTTGACCTCTGTCTCTGGTGTATCCAGTCCCCCTCCCCCCGCCCCCGACACTTGTCCCGCTTTCACTGATTTCATTTGTCAACATAAGAGATTACCTTCTTGATTTATTTTTGTGTTAGTTAATTATCTGTTTCCCAGTGAAATATAAGATCTGTCAGCACAGAATCCGTGTCTGTCTCATTCACTGCTTTGTCTGGCACAGGGTTCCAAGTGCATTTGAGAACTGCACAGGTGAATGAATGAATGAACGGATGGGTGGTTGAACGAAGTACAATTGTAGAGCAGGGCGATCTCTGAAAACCTACCCCGCACCTGAAACGCCCAGGCACGTCCACGGCTGCCATTTGTTTCTTCATTAAAGGGAGAAGTGGTCCCTTTAGTAGAGCTTTTCCTTTCGCAGTGCTGGTGTGACAGATCCAGAGAGGGGTGCCTCGGTGCCACAAAGTCTGTTGACAGATTGGAGGGGGCTTAGAGAAGAATATGGGATGAAAGGACCAAAGAGATTGATTTATGAGCTGAATTAAACCTGCGGAATGCGTGCCTAGAGCACTGCAAAACACGGGCAGGAAATACTGTACAAAATTTGGAACGTGTACAGAGGTAGGACAGAGATGAATTATTTAGCTCTGTGCGCATATTTGTAATTAGCAGACAGAGGATGAATGGAGCCTTGGCTGTTAGGCCCGAAGAGCTGCCTTCCCCAGGACGGTCACGGTGGTCCTTTTATTGATGGACAGAAAAAGCTACCAAAGGCAAACATGGGAATTGGGGATTGCTACTTCCAGCATTTTCCTAATGAGGTCAATACTCTGAAAATCTTTGAAAGAGCAGAGGAGCATTCTGGAAAAGTGTCATCACTTTTTATGTTTACTCCAACTCCTTATCCATCTTCTGGCTCGGACTCAGAATTCAGTCGAGGTGGTCCCAAGTTCAGATTAAACAGATTTTCAGGGAATGAAATGGGAATGGTGGCTTCTCACACCTTCTACTGTATATGTCCTACTGCTGCTGTGACAGATCACTCAGCATTTAACAACTTCAACAACACAAATGTATTCCCTTAAAGTTCTGTGGGGTGGAAATATGACACAAGTCTCACTGGGCTACAATCCATGGGTCAGCCCGCTGTGCTCCTTCCTGGAGCTCTAGAGAAGAATCCGTTTCCTCACTTTCTGTGGCTGCCAGAAGCCTTCCACGTTCCTGGCCTGGTGGCCCTTCTTCCATCGTCAAAGCCAACAAGGATGTACTCTCTATGCCTTCCTGCAGTGGCCACGTCCTCCTCTAACTGGTCTTCTCTCTCCCCTTCTGCTGGGAAGGACCTTGGTGATTACAGTGGGCTCATCTGGAGAATCCAGGATAAACGTCCCTTTTACCGGAGAGCCGATGTGTATCTTGATTCCATCTGCGACCCTCACTCTGCTTTGCCGCATCGCATAACACATTCACAAGATCTGGGGATTGGGACGTGGGCATCTTTGCTGTTGGTGGCAGGGCATTATTCTGCTGACGGCATCGAATGAGGGCATCTGCGGAGATGTCGGGGGCGGTGCTGAGGCACAAAGAGGTCCTTCCTGAGCTTCACACCTCTGGTTCTGAGCGTTTGGGCTCTCCTGGTGATCAGGTTCACTTTTAAATCCGTATCGAGGACACATTAGTACTGTCGGCCAGTCAGGATCCCAAGGAGAAACAAAGGCATGCTCTCTCTGACCTGCCGAGTCCTACCAGGAGCCTGGGGCAGGATGGCCTGGAACACATGAGGGCATAGAGAGGAGCAGACATCAGACATTGACATGCAGAGTTTAGAAATGAGGACACGGAGAGGCAGGAAATTTGCGTCTGTGGCTCATGGTCAATAACCAGTGAGTTGTGGAGCTGGGTCAGAACCAGGCGTTGAATTCTAGTGCTTTATTCGCCACATTCTACCTCATTAGCCATGACATGCGTCCCCTTAGCCGACTACCATAACACAGGGAAGGACACTGAGAGGTGACGGGAAGAGCTGTTCCCCTGAGGCAAACAGAAAGATGCTGAGCGAAAGCCAATAACAGGGGCACAAAATGAAGAAACAGTGAATGTGTGAGGAAAGATCACTTCCGGGGGAGCTTCAATATTTGCAAAGTAGGTGGTGACAAACAGAGGCCAAGGGCAAATGGAATGCTCACGTTCCCAATGTGGTGGCTGCGGCCAAGGACACAAACGATGGTGAGAAAGGAAATTGGTTCCACAGCTTTGTGGGGCAGCTGCTAGCCCAGGCGTTGGCTGATGTGCTTTGTGGCTCTGAGCCTTCGTGTTCACGGCCAAGGACACAGGATGGCCGGTGGCTTAGCCCCAAAGAAGGGACTCCTTTCCCTCAAACAGACCTGAGCTGCGGCCTTGACTTAGATCCTGAGTTACACCTGTGTGGGGATTCAGAACACACACACACACACACACACACACACACACACACACACACACTGAGCTGGTAGCCACTTAAAAATTGCTCATGATGATTTGGGATTCTAACATATTTACATTTCTTTAAATGGATTTAAAGCTCATCCCCAAACCTCCTCCAACCACACTGTTAATAAAATTACATCCTACTACTAGTTAATGATGGGTTTTGATCGAAAAGCTCTAAATAATGCTCTGTAATGGTGTCATTCATTGTGACCCTACCTGCTGTCATTTGTCCGGGCACATGGACCTCTAGATCCCGGATCTCACCTTGTATCTTGGTAAAATCAGAACCTAAGTTTTAATTTTTAAAAACCATGTACTTTTGTAATGGATGTTGAATAAAAAATTTCCACATTACATATCTGCAAGGCAACGTTTAAAACTTGGTGGAGACGGGGCGCCTGGGTGGCTCAGTCGGTTGAGCTTCAGCTCAGGTCGTGATCTCATGGTTGGTGGGTTCGAGCCCCGCGTCGGACTCCGTGCTGACAGCTCAGAACCTGAAGCTGTTTTGGATTCCGCGGCTCCCTCTCTCTCTGCCCCTCGCCTGCTCGTGCTCTCTCTCTCTTTCAAAAATAAACATTAAAAACAATTAAAACTTTGTGGAGATGCTGCCCTCTTCCAGCTCAGACTGCAATTCCATAACGAAAAGAAAATGTCATGCTCCTTTAGCAACAATGATCTTTCTGTGCGTTTTGTGTTCTTGAGCCTGTTTGTTTACATTGAAAGTGTTTCTAATAAGCTGTGTTTCATATGAATATGCGAAAGGATCAGTCCAGCTTATCTTCTGAATTAAAGTTCTATATATGTGCTCTCCCTGCTACTCTATGAGGCAATTTCAGCATTTTCTTAGAGTGATCAATAAAATGAAATTTTAAAAAGAGAAAAAAATTACAAAGACGTCTCTGTTCAGCTGCCGTAGGCAGATGACTTTTCTTATATAAAGAGAACATTCCTGGAAGTGGATTTCATTAATTTCAAACAGCAAATACATGTAGTTTTTAAAAGGGGAAAAAAATAACATTACCCACCTAAGCCAACAACACTACAGCATGGGATTCTTTATAAAATCATAAATCTAGTTACTCCAGTGAGCATCACAAGCATAATATAAGGTATTATTGCTACTTATGTTATAAAAGGGTGCATACATTAGCATGCATGGGGATTGTCTGAGACTCTACCCTGCATGACATCTGCTTCCTTTTAACAACAACAACAGAAACGAAACGAAACAAAACCAAGCTCATTGTACCTTAAGATTTCAAAAGAATAAAATGCAAAACTGGATTATGTTTCAAGGTGAAATCCTCTGTTGACTAAGGATGCTTCCATTTTCATTGCAACTGTGGTTCTTGGTCTCTTTTTGGTAAACTTTTTGCCATCACAAGCTGAGGCGTGGATATATTTGTAGTTCAGTTTCATTTAACTGTGTTCATTTGTAATGATCTGTGACAGATTTATACGATCATAGATTCTTGGTGTCACTGTTGGATTATTTATATTTGTATAAATTAAGGCCATTATTATCAAAGATGGCCCCTGACAGTACGATGCAGTGGTTGGAAATAACATTTAATATTTCCTGAGCCCTGATGAATTCTCTCTGGATTGCATCCTGGTGTAGACTAAGAAATCATTGTCTTTGCTGGAAAAAAGGAGGTCTTGAATAATAATAATAAGTCACTAATGAAAGACAAAAATTTCAGGACTATTTGTAGACACTGGTTTTTAATCTTCCTAATGATAGCCCTGACGATAAATAGATGAGAGGGATAATACATAGCTGATAACACCAACGGACCAGGCTCCTCTCCCTCCTCATTGCGTGCGATTAGCCTCTAGGATAGATTCACATCATGCATTTTAAATCTTCCTTTTATCTCTGTGTTGGAGGATGATGTCTCCACCAAGCCATTTTTAAGCAAGAGTTTTATGACAGATGGGGCAGATGAGAACCTTTCTCTCCCTGGCACCAATAAAACAATCAAAGTTAATTGGTGACTTCAGCATAAAACAGTTTATTTGTGACTGTAGAATACTGCAAATTAATAGTCAGAGATAGAGGACGGGGGCAGAAAAGATGAAAGGAAAATGGGGGCCTCAGACTGCTTTTAAAAATCTCTTTATAGAGCCAACCTGGTTTCACAAGCTGGACACAGCAGGGCTGGGGTCCTGGCTTTGTCCCATCCTGGCCATGTGACCTCTGTCCAGTTGTCCAATCTCCTTGAGCTTCGACTTTTATGTCTGTGACGCTGGGCTGCATTTGTCACAATTTCAGGAGTTAAATGCAACAAATTAAATTAATGTGGATTAATCTAGGATTTCTAAAATGGGTAAATTTGCCAGTCATCTGTCCAGCGTATGGAAACAGAATGAGCATTTATTATGGGAGAGCTAGAATATTCGACAGTGAAACGATTGGATTTACCAGCCTGGAAACTGGAGTATGTGCTGTCTGTCAGGAACGCGATCCTGTCTCAAGAAAGCAATCTCCACATTACCAGCCGTTTTAATTTCCCATTCGGATTAAGCTACTTGAGCGATGGTTCATTTATAGTCAATAACACTCTCTGGTGTAAGTGTGGAAAATACCTCAACTTCATAAATTAAAAAAAAAAAAAACAACCCTGATTTTCTGCATTTGGTATTTATCGAAGTGCCATAAACCATTAAGCGCATTTAAACATTAAAAAACAAGTCCAGGAGGGAACTAGCCCAGGACTTTGGTGTTAGGTTTGACTGCGTCCTAATCCCAGCTGTACCTTTCCTGGAAAATGCTAGCTTGTTTTTTCAAGCCGTGGTCTCCTATGTAACAAAAGGGGAGCAGGGATGCCTACTGATGTCGTCTGCAGGCTGGATGGACGGCGGGCACGGAGCCAGCTCGGTGATGGCAGCCAATCTCCTGGGGCTTCCCCTTCCACCAGACCGTGGCCCGTGTCTGGTCCTCACCCGGCCCCAGACATGGTCCCAGACGTGTCACTGAGGCAGTATTCCTGAGCTCAGCACGAGGGGCAGTCCGGGGGGGTGTCCGGGTGAGATTTGGACTTGGGAATCAGAGGGACTGGAATCCGTGTTGGGACATTCTAGTTATGGCAAACTGGAGCCATCCGTTGAGGCTCGAGACTCCTCGTTTTGAAATGGAAGGCCTGGGGGCCCCTCAGGTGGCGCCACATCACCCCAGAAACTTCTGGCAACGGTAGGAACCGCCTATACTCAGCTGCGTTTCAGCGACATCGTGATGGTTTCATTCAGTGAACCCAGGTTCGGAGGATTAAACTCTCTTGAGCGATAGCCCCTGTGGTTATTTCTCGTTCATCTGTAAATATGAAGTTGATTTCAACCTTCTGTATGCTCGTGGCAGGATACCACGTCCCTCTGTCTTTGGTGGTGGGCGAGAGCCTGCTAGCGTTTAACCCGCTGGGATGTATCTGGCCGGCAGAGATTGCTAGAAAAGAGCAGAAGATTACCAGAAAACTTGCATTCAAGGCTGAGCTTTAGAAGGGGAGATTAATCAGAGGTTAAAAGGGACATCATATATATCGTTTTAGTAATTTCATTCCGCTGTAGGTGGCCGATCACCGTGTAATGTTTCTGCCCCCGAATGGATTCTCGTAGAAGCTGAATTTGCGGCATCGTTGTGCTCGGGGCCACACGCGTCTTGTGGGGTAACTGCAAATGCAAGGGCTCAGCGGACTGGCGTTTAGTGAAGGCCTGGGGGCAACCCATCTGGTTCGCACCCATCTTGGTTAAAAATATGACCTCGCCAAAAAAGGTGCGAGATAGTCCGTGTCAGGCCACTGGGGAAGATCACCCGAGATCTAGTGTATGGTGCTGAGATGATCCAGATGAACTAAACCTGATTGCCACCCCCCCACTGGATACCCTTGATCACTCAGTGTGTCTGACATGCCAGTCCCGTCCTCCCCAGGCACCCTGCTCTTCAGCAGCAGGCTCTGGACCTCCTCCTGGGGCTGTTCACCGAGGGTGCTGTGGCTCTCGCTGGCGTCCCTGTCCTACTCTCCCTCCTCTGCTGTCCCCTGCTCGTTCAGGACCCTGATCTCTGCAGCTCCTGCTCTGACCATTGTTGGTCAGTACTTGATCTTTCCTGGGTCTGAAACCCCGCCCGACCACCCGGCTCCTGCTTGGTTGGTCCCTGGATTAACAAACTGGGGCCCTCATCTTCCAATTCCCGACGTGGGCCTCCCCTACCCAGCCAAGGGTGGCGGGGGGTAGGAAGTACATCTGGAGCAGGTGGAGTGTGAATGGACGTGACCTTGTCTTCACTAAGCCATCCCTTAATTAACACGGTGGCCACCACCTTCCATGTTGGCTTTCTGAGCATGGGTTTCCCAAGCTGACCTCACGGAAGCGTTCCAGCTGTGCTCACCTGCGAGGATTTTGTTCCTGGTTTGGGGTCTATTTCCATCAACAAAGCCGTTCAGGAAGACTGAAAGGAAAAGGAACTTTTATAATATTGTAAATCTACCCGGTTCCCATCTCCGTTTTGTAAGTCTGTTCACAATACCTTATCTACTATTTTCTTTGGCTAGGTTCGGAGTTACAGATTGGGGAAAAAATCTGAACAAAATTATGACTTTAAATCAATTATACGGTTTTTGTTTTTGTTTTTGGTTTTGGGTTTTTTTGCACATGATTTAAGTACTTCATTTTTGCCTTGCTTCTTTTTATTTGATAGTTTTCTTAAGAGTGAAGAGTCAAATAAGATCGAAGAACCCTCCCCTTAGGAGAGATATGCTGCATGAGATCACCTGAGCGGCCTGGGAACTAGCCGGCTTCGCGGAACCCTGCTCCACGGCGGGCACCTGCCCAGGGAGAGGGCACGGGAAGGGCAGTGAACGCTGTGAAGTTACGTGTTGTGGGAATGCGATCTCTCACCCAGGGGTCAATTCCATAGCAGAATTTCAGGACAAATTATGATCCTTGAAGTTTACAAACCACTAATCTGAAACTGGGGTCTCACAGGCGAGGGCTCTGGGACTCAGGAGTGTTAAGACCCAGGGGTGAATGAGCATCAACGTGGGCGTAGGGCTGGCCGCGGTGTCTGGTCGCTCGATTTGTCTCCCTGACACAAACACCGGGACGTCCTCGCTGTCGGCCAAAGTGCAGCAGTGGGAGTTAGAATAGAACAGTCTGCCCTCTGTCTCTCGTTTTAGCGGGGGACCGTTGGGCGGATTCACGTAATGCCCTGAACCCCAGTCTCACATAAGAGTGATAACACCCCCATTGGGGTGCCTGGGTGACTCAGTTGGTTAAGCGTCCAATTTCTGCTCAGGTCATGATCTCACGGCTCGTGGGTTCGAGCCCCGCCTCGGACTCTGTGCTGACAGCTCAGAGCCTGGAGCCTGCTTCAGGTTCTGTATTTCTCTCTCTCTCTCTCTGTCTCCGCCCCCCCCTTTCTTTCTCTCTCTCCCTCCAAAAGAAATAAGCATTAAAAAAAGTTTTTTTGTTTTTTGTTTTTTTTTTTTCAAAAGAATGATAATGCCTCCACTATAGAGCTGTTCTGGGATTAAAGAATATGGTGTATGTGACACTGACCACGAGCTTCTATGTCTTGAGGAAAGATTTGAACCGTTTGGTAGTCATAAACCCCATTTAGATGTAAGAAATCTGGGGGCCAAAGGTCGCATAACAGGAGCCCTGCTTTCTAACTGTTGCAGCCAACGCTTTTCCTGCGTATTTAAAAAATTTCTTTTTTTTAATGTTTATTCATTTTTGAGAGAGAGAGACAGAGAACATGAGTGGGTGAAGGGCAGAGAGAGAGGGAGACACAGAACTTGAAGCGGGCTCCAGGCTCCGAGCTGTCAGCACAGAACCCGACGTGGGGCTCGAACCCATGAACCTTGAGATCACGACCTGAGCCGAAGTCGGAGGCTTAACGACTGAGTCACCCAGGAGCCCCTCCCTGCTACTTTAATTGGCTCCCATCTCCCGAGGAACTCGTATGGCTCACTTCATTAGAGAGAGCGGAGAAAGGGTTCTGGCACACTAACACTCTTTAACATGTGTTTTTTGTCCTTATCTTATTGACTCAACCTGCAGATACATCTGCCAGAAATGTCCAATTGCTCCTTTGTCTGAAGAAGATTTTATATTGATCTTAATCTAATTAGCTGGTCTGAACTATGGGTTGTGTCAGGATTTCTGTCTTGATCTAATTAGCTACTGTAGTCGAAGCAGCATGGAACTGAAGTCATAATTGCTGGTGTGCAGAAGGCTCTCCTGTCAGGGTCTATGTGCTGGATGGAGACATTTCTAAACACTGCAGACCACTGATGGCTTAAATACGTCTGCTCAATTGACTCCAAATTCTTCTAGAAATGTCATTGGACTCGAAGCCAGAAATACCCATGAGCTCAAACCTCGGCTCCTCATTTTTGAGCTGTGTGACCTTAGGCAAGTTCGCTTAATCTCTTTAAGCCTCATTTTCCTTATCTGCAAACTAGGCAGGGCTCCCAGGATTAAGGGACCAGACAGCTAGCCAGGTAGCTGTGTACAGATTCCGACGGAACTAGCTTAGTTCCTGGCACGTGGCAGGTCAAAGCTTCTGGTTCCCTCCTTGCACATCTTCCTGCCAGTCTGGCTGAGATTTTCTCCGCCCTGCGTGATTTCCCATTTCCTTCTAACCCTCCCTCCCTCTCTCCCTCCCTCTCTCCCTCCCTCCCTCCTGCCTTCCTTCCTTCCTTCCTTCCCTCCTACCTCCTTCCTGTCCTCCTCCCTCCCTTCCTTTCGTCCTTCCTTCCTGCCTTCCTGCCTTCTTCCGCTTTTCAACCGCACACAGGATTCCCTGAATCTATTCCCCAAACAAGATCAGAGAAAGACAAACAGCATTCGGCATGTGGTAACATTTAGGAGGAGGGTCAAAGTGGATGAGGCGCCAATGTGAGCAGAGTGAGAGCAAAGCCGGGGGATTGTCTAAAGCCTGGAATTTGGAGAAACACTAGAAAACATAAGGCCAACTTCAGGTGAACACGTGAATTTCAGTCGGTGGAGCAAACTTGGGCAGGACCTGCCGGGGCTGACACAAAGCGGGTCAAGGGTGGGGAGCCCAGCACCTTCCCCCAGGGACTCAATCCAACCTGTGGAGAATTTTAATGACTTGTAACTTTACAGATCGCAGAGTGATTCCTTATTTGCCATCGTACACGGTGAGCATTTTGACTACATTCATTTTCTTTTTTCCTCTCCTACTGTTTCGGCCTAGACCATCCAGCCTTATGGTTAATTAATGGTTAGTGCTGCCCTTTGAAACTCCGATGAATCTTCCTGTAGGATGCATCTACAGAAGTACACGAAACTTTCCTTCTTTCTTTCTTTCTTTCTTTCTTTCTTTCTTTCTTTCTTTCTTCTTTCTTTCTTTCTTTCTTTCTTCTTTTTTCTTTCTTTCTCTCTCTTTCTTTCTCTCTCTCTTTCTCTCTTTCTTTCTTTCTTTCTTTCCTTCCCTTTCTTTCTTTCTTTCTTTCTCTCTCTTCTTTCTTTCTTTCTTTCTTTCTTCTTTTTTCTTTCTCTCTCTCTCTCTTTCTTTCTCTTTCTTTCTTTCTTTCTTCTTTTTTCTTTCTTTCTCTCTCTTTCTTTCTCTCTCTTTATTTCTTTCTCTTTCTTTCTTTCTTTCTTTCTTCTTTTTTCTTTCTTTCTCTCTCTTTCTTTCTCTCTCTTTATTTCTTTCTCTTTCTTTCTTTCTTTCTTTCCTTCCCTTTCTTTCTTCTTTTTTCTTTCTTTCTCTCTCTTTCTTTCTCTTTCTTTCTTTCTTTCTTTCCCTTTCTTTCTCTTTCTTTCTTTCTTTCTTTCTTTCTTTCTTTCTTTCTTTCCCGTATACTGTTTTCTCATCAGCTCTTGACAAGAGAAGGTTGGCATTTCTTTTCCAGCTTCGAAGACTGGTTTTGAGCTGTGGTTGACTTTTGCATGGAATCCTGAAGGTTCTGCACATACAAGAACAATGCCATGACGTTGTCGAACAGCAGTTTTGAAATCTAGCAAGTTCTGTTAACAGCCTCTGTGGCTACTGCATCGTCACGAAAGCTCCTTCATTGGGAAAGCCTGCTCACCTCCTTCTGGTGATGCAGGAGCCTATTAATTATATTAATTTTGAGGAAATATAAGTGTTATTGCTCAAGATCGTAATTAGGACACATGTTACTAGCAGCTCCATTAACCGCTCCCATCCTTACCCCAAGATGAAAACCATAAGGGACTCTTAAATACGGAGAACAAACTGAGGGTTGATGGGGGAAGGGAGGGTCGGGGGGAGGGGAAAATGGGTGATGGGCGTTGAAGAGGGCACTTGTTGGGATGAGCACTGGGGGTTGCATGTAAGCAATGAATCATGGGAATCTACTCCCGAAGCCAAGAGCACACTGCGTACGCTGTATGTTAGCTAACTGGACCATAAATTATATTCAGAAAAAAAAAAAAAAAAGGAAAACATCTTTGGTGTAGTGGATGAGGTGAGACACCATCAGTTGCTAACAACACAAGCAAAGGTATGGAAATTGACAATTAAGAAAGGGTAACCGCTTTGCACACTTGAACTAACTGCCGAAATCTTCAGACCTGGCAAAGTCGTAGGACTAAAATCAAAGAGAAGTAAAAGAGAAAATGAAGATAAGCACAGGTGTTCCAACACGCAGATCAGTCTTCTTTTCAGCAGTCTGCGTTATTTCTGTCGTGCCTACGTGCTGCCCATATAGGCTCATGTGACATCTTCCGAAAGCCTTAACACCGCAAAGTCAGCAGGGAGTGAAATTTTGGAGGACGGCGCAGTGGACGGGCCTCAAAGTACCCGCGTGCCTTGGCGATCACCACCGTTGATCCCCCTCTGTGTTGACGCCTTGTCTCCGGGACGTCGCCGACATGCCAACACATCAGAATCCAGGGGCCATCAAATTACATAGGAGGTTAGGTCAAGATGGCAGAAAGTTCACATGGCCGGACTCCCTTCCCCCCTAGACCTTTTGAAATGACAAGTGTGCGTTGAAAGCAGAACATGTTAGTGTTAGTGAATTGGGAAGCGTGGTTCCTGTTTTGGGATTGCCCGAGAGTTTGAAGAACCCCAGAATCTAGGCAAGAGAGGGGAGTGGATTCACAGAGAAACAGAGGCAGAGAGGCGGTCTGGGCAAGTGCTCAGGGGCTCAGTGCTAGCTCCTGGGAGGCTGAGTCCTTTTTACCGCGTGCGTCCCTTATTGGTTTCCAAGCCCCACGTCCTGTACCTCCTGGGAGGCGCTGCTGCGGGCACGTCTTCACAACTGGCACAGAGCTGGGCTGAGCACCAGGCTCAGTCCTGTCTCCCCAGAAACTAACTTTACATGTTTCCCCCAGGTCATCGTCGGTCTGAAAAGGAAGAGTCATGAGTCAGTACTTCCTAAGTACTTCCTAAGCTTGTCTCCTGGCATTGGCCCTTGGGACTTGGTGTGGGCGATGTCCCTTGGAATCCAGGAGCTAATCGGGGAGCGGGATCCAGAGCGCCCGCCGCGGTGGCGTTAATCTTACTGACTCTACAACAGGTATCATCGTAAGCTTCCCAGTTTTGCAGACGAGCTGATATGGCCCTTTGAGCTTTGCAAAATGTGCTTCTGGCTGCTTTTTATCTGCGCTTCTCCAGAACGTGCCGCGCGGCTGGCAACGTGCTGACTAGACACAAAGCGACTGCAGCCGGTCGAAGCCTGGTCTGCTCCCAACGGCGTGGGCTGGGAGTCCCGCAGACCCTTCAATACCAGGGGAGCCCCTCGCCCGCGCCCCCGGGGCTCCCCCCACGCCTGCCCTTCTCTCTCTTCTGCACCGCAGCGTTCAAGGCTCTGCAGCCCGGCTGCCATCTGGCCATCGGCCTCGCCTCTCTCAGCCGTCTCTTCAACCAGTTTGCAAACTCCGCTCTGGCCTTCGCTAAGCCCCTTCCTCCTTTCCTGTCCACCATGACCTTGGATCAGATCACGGCTCTTCTCAGACCATCTGAGAGATTGTTCACTGTTTTCCGGCTTTTCTTCTTCTTGCCCCAGAAACGAGCCCCTCAAGCTGCATCCCCAGTAACCTTTCTAAAACGCACATTGCCTTAGAATCAGGCAGCAGCCTCCTCTTGCCCTCAGGATGAAGTCTCAGGCTTGGTCCTGTCCCTCGCAGTAGGCCTACGTCAAGCTTTATACTTGAATGAATATTAAATTATGGCTTCCCGCACACGCACACACACGCGCACACACACACACACACACACACACACACAAATCCATGCCCCTCTATCTTGTGTGTTGTTCCCTTTATGTGGATTCCCACCACCTCCCCCCGACTGTGTTAGTATTCGGAGTCTGTTTCTTCCTTTGAGACTCAGAGTAGCTGTTCTCTCCTCCAGGAAGCCCTCCCTGAACCCAGGTGGGCAGATAGTCCCTCGTCTGAGTTTCTGTAGCACCGTGTTTATTTATTAATGTAACATTTGCCGTTTCATACAGGAATTATTTCTTGATGCCTTTCTGTGCTCTGGTGTACTATGAGCTCCCCACCGGCCAGGCTGCATTCCAGATATTTTGGAGTTTCCAGAACCTGTTATAAAAACTTTTGACAAAATGTTTATTCATTTTTGAGAGAGAGAAAGAGAGAGAGAGACAGAGGCAGAGCGAGAGGGGGACAGAGACCCAAAGCGGGCCATGCACTGGGAGCCTGATGCGGGTCTCGAACTCACGAACCGTGAGATCATGATCATGACAGGAGATGAAGTCAGATGCTTAAGTGAATGAGCCACCCAGGCGCCCCCGAAGTAAACTTTTTAAAGCCTAAGTCTTCCGCCTGGATACATCTTCTTTTATGAGGAGGGAGGTTACAAAGCGAAGTAGCATTTCTTGCCGGAAATATTTCCCTTGACTTTCACACAATTCTGTGAACTAGAAGGATCGGTTTCCTGAGCATCCAGGAGCAAACACGGGGATTTGAGCTCCACCCACGGCCAGACTCCGGGCCGCGTCCCTGACACCCACCATCATCAGGAACACTCGGTATTAATCAGTGATACTCAGGATAACCCGAGGAGCTCACTGCTCTTTGTGGAGACGAGGACACTGAGACACAGCCTCCTGGGCCACCAGACGTGTGGGCGTCAGCACGGGGGTCTCCCGCAGCTCTCCTGACCCCGGGACCTACACCCTTGACCTTGCCAATGCTCGTATTTCACTGCATTGCTCTCTCGGGCTGCGTGTTTGGGGGAAAGTCCCTAGCAAGATCACGCACATGACCACAGCCAGGGAGTTTGATTACGCTTGTGTTACTGCGTGAATGCTCAGCCAAATGAGAGATGTGTGGCAACAGATGAGAAGCCGGCCAGCAAGGGGAAGACGCATCTTTCCACTCAGCCCCCACAGGATCATTTCCCAGGGAGTGGGGAAGCTGGCTCACCAATAGGACGCCGGCCCTTCCCGCTGATGAATTCCTCCCGGAGGCAATAAATAATCTTTCCGGGCCGTGCTGATGATACTTGGAGCGTGTGGCACGTCATTATGCATATTGCCACTAGCCTCCAAGTGCTGGGGTGGAAAGTGATGTCTAATTCCATTAATCAGTGTTTTGCCACTGTCTGTGCTCTGGTGTCATTTATTATTTGAGTTGGGTTCGCACTGAGGAAAAGACATCTTTCCCAGAATCAGGAGGCGCTGAGCTGAAGGCCAGCCTGTGCCTAGAACTAGATCAGGGCCAGAATGGAAGAGCTGAGTGAAAAAGTACCTGTGACCTTTAGTTTAGAAGCCGTTCAGGGTAGAAATCACTAACGTAGGCGGCAATGTGGAGAATTTACCAATACAAGACACGTGTCCCAGATCTCCAATGCAGTAGGCAGTGGTCGCAGATTCACTGGATACCTTCGAGACGCCCTGTCCAGGCCACTGCGGAATAGCCTGCAAATGTTTCCCACGGACGCGTAAAGGGCAACAGTGGGAGTGGTCCAGCAGCAAGTCCCTTGGCCGGCCCTGTGGGTCTCAGTCACAGAGAAGTGCATCTGTATTCATTTCCTCTCTGGACTCTCCTAACAGTCTTAAGACGCAGGACCCAGCCCCTGATCGCCTCTTCTCAGATTACGAGAGCGAAGCCCTAACGGTCGTTAAATTATTTGCCAAAACCCCAGAGAGAGAGGTGAGTGTTGGAGCCGTCTCGAGAAGCCGTGGCTTGTGTCTCTTCCCAGAGTTCCCTTTCTGGCTCCGTCGGGCCGCCTTCAACTTGGAATAAACCGTTCCCGGGTCATCGGAGGAGCGTGTCTTTGCAGGACACCAAGAGGTTCCTGACTCGTGGGGAAGCGCGTGGCACTCGCCCCCACGGAGTGGTGCTTCTCTGGGGTCCATCGTGAGCTTGTGGGACGGCCTGCCTGGAGCCGCAGGAGATGCCACCTTCTCGTGGGGTGTGGGTCGTGGGCACCCCTGAAAGCAACTGTGCAGAGACCATGTCTCCTTCCAGGGGCTTGGGGAGCCCCACGCATCAACTCAAGGCATGGCAGACAGTGTGGGGCAACGCACGCAAAGACCGTGGCCAGGCACGTTGGGTTAGAACTGTGGGCCGTGCTCTCAAAAGCCTGCCGCAGGAAACACGTGGAAAGTGCCACCAGCCAGAAGCTGGGGAAGCCAGGGCTGCTTTCTGAGCCCGCGGACCCCCTCTAGGTATGAAGCCTGCACAAGCGTGTGCCTCCCACCCTTTGCAGTCATTGCTTTAGGGTTCACGGGGAAGGAAGTCCACAAGGTCCACAAAGGCACTTGGAAAAGAGAAGCTGATGAGACAGATGTAAAAATAGATTAAACGTACATGTGAACACAAGGGAACGCGTAATATTTGTTCAGAAGAAAGAAGGGAGGGCGCCTGGTTGGCTCAGTCCGTTGAGCGTCTGACTTGGGCTCAGGTCGTGAGCTCACGGCTCGTGAGTTCGAGCCCCGCATTGGGCTCGCTGCTGTCAGTGTAGAGCCTGCTTCGGACCCTCTGTCTCCCTCTCTCTCTTCCCCTTCCCCACTTGTGCTCTCTCTCTCTCTCCTCTCTCTCTTTCTCTCTCTGTCTCTCAAAAATAAAAATAAGCATTTTTAAAAAAGAAGAAATAAGGGAAATAGGAGGTGAAAGGGTAGTGTTTGTTCAAAGACTAAGCTATTACAAGTTTTTTGATAAGCTTCATCTTTATCTTTTCAAATACTGGGCACAGGGGCACCTGGGTGGCTCAGTCGGTTAAGCGTCTGACTTCAGCTCAGGTCATGATCTCACAGTCTTGGGTTTGAGCCCCGCGTCTGGCTCTGTGCCGACAGCTCGGAGCCTGGAGCCCGCTTCGGATTCTGTGTCTCCCTCTCTCTCTGCCGCTCCCAGCCTCATGTATCTCTCTCTCTCTTAAAAATAAACATGAAAAGAAGTAAAATAAAATATTGGGCACAAAAGTCTCTTGATTCTGAAAGGTTGATTTTCCCATCAGTAACTATTGGCAACAGAATTTTTGTTTTGTTGTTTTGTTTTGCACACCTCTATATGACTCTGTAAAATCTGAACGCCCTTAGGGAAGGACTGCAGAAAACAGCTATCTTACGAGTGCCTGGGAGGGGGAGACGGGGGGTGGAGGGCAGGTCAACAACACACACTTTGGCTAATTATTGTTAACATGACTTTATTTGTACTGATATTACGGTAAGATTTTGGATTTAAAAAATGTATATGTGTATATAAGTACATACACGTAGATATGTGCATATGCATATATGTTTGTAATATATAGTTCTAGATGCTCTTGTGTGTACGCACACACATGCATGCATGCACATACTTACATTATACATACCCATACATGAAGTGTGCATAGGTATATACGTGTTTTGGGGTTGATTTATTGTGACTGTGTTTTTAAAATTTTTTGGATGTTTGTTTATTTTTGAGAAAGACAGAGAGAGATACAAAGCATGAGTGGGGAGGAGCAGAGAGAGAGGGAGACACAGAACCCGAAGCAGGCTCCAGGCTCTAAGCCATCAGCACAGGGCCCGATGCGGGGCTTGAACCCACGAGCCGTGAGATCATGACCTGAGCCGAAGTCAGACACTCAACCGACCGAGCCACCCAGGAGCCCCCTGTATTGTGTTTTTTAAACTTAATATTTCCAATAAATATTTTCCCAGCATCGTGAAAAATTTAAAAACATTTAAATGACCTATTATAATAGGTTTTTACTCCTGTCACCTTATTTTATGCTGACGTTTACGCATTCGTATTCTTTTATTCTATCTTTGCTTAATAAACTACGTTTCGATGGCTTCCCCTTATTTTCTAATAGAGAAGATCTACCTATCAATTGATATGCTACTTGTAGCTATATTTAACTTTCTCGAAAAGATTTTAAAGTTGTATTCTTGTTATTAGTAGAGTTCAAAATGAAGTTCTCTCTGGAATTCCCTAGTGATGAGACAGGACCTGGACGACCCTGGCTTCCTCCTTCCGTTTCGCCTAATAGGCTGGTGTTTTGAACTCAGGTTAATAACTAGGAATCACTGTTCGCATATATTTCATAAGAATAAATTCTGGGCACCTGCAGTTACTTTCATCACCAGATCCTAGACTCTCAGGTTTAAATTTGCTTTCAGGGCTCCTAGGGATTCTTAACCATTTTACGTTTCCATTTCTAAGTCCTTAATTTGTGATCGAAACACGTCTTTAAGCAACTTTAAAGAATGGTGTAGTTAGTACTGGGGCGCCTGGGTGGCTCAGTTGGCTAAGCGTCCAACTCTGACTCATGCCATGATCTCGTGGTTTGTGGGTTCGAGCCCCACATTGGGCTCTGTGCTGACAGCTCAGAGCCTGGAGCCTGCTTCAGATTCTGTGTCTCCCTCTTTCTCTGCCCCTCCCCTGCTGGCACTCTGTCTCTCTCTCAAAAATAAACAAACATTTTAAAAAATTAAAAAAAGAAAATGGCCTTGCTGTAAAGGATGGGGGTCAGGGGCAGGGATGCCATGACAGGCCCGTGTGGAGAGCGGCTGGGGAGGATCAAGTGGTTGGGGAGCAGGGGCAGAGGTGGGTACATGTCAGGAAGCCCCCAGAGGAGAGGGAATGGGTCCTTGTGATTTCCCAGCCAGGAGCTGGTCAGCCCTGCTGTAACGTCTCAAAGAGAGTTAAGGACACTGCCACTAAAAATAAAATGTGGGCTGTCTTACAGGGCCATGCGGCACCTTCAGAAGCTGTCCCCCAGCAGCCCCTCACACAAGCCAGAAAGGATGTCCCCTCTGCTTTGTCGGGTGACCTTGTGGCAGCCTGGCCAAGAGCAGGGTGATGGGGGCACGTGCAGCCGTGAATTATCTGGGCTGGAAGCAGCCGTATACAAGGCCACACCAGGCCATAAATGAGCTTGGGTTGCTAAGGTTACTCTCTCTTCTCTGGCACGCACTGTACCCTTTCCGGCGAGGCCCCTCTTGGAGCAGCGTCCAGCCCTTCTGGAAGGTGTCCTTGCCATGGCCCCGGCTGCTGAGCCTACGGAGCCTGCAAATGGCGCCCGCCCACACCCTAGGAAAGGGCCCTGCAGGGAGCCCGTGTGGCCGCTCTGCGGGCCTGTGGCTGTGCCGCGCCTTGTCCTGCTGCCCTGGTGACAGGTCACTTGCTTTGGGATGATCAGAGCACAGACTCTTTTCCTGAGAGCTGAGTTCTGTTCCCCAGTTCTGCTGGTAGGGGCATAGGTTGGTCTAAAGCTTTTAACAAGATGTATTACATTGCTATGGCTGCCATCATAAAATACCACAGGCTTGGTGCTTGAAACAATGAGAATGGATTTCTTCACAGTCCTGGAGACGGAAGTCTAAGAACTAGGGGCTCTGCTCATGTGTCTCTCCTTGGTTTGCAAATGGCTGCCTTCTTGCTGTGTCCTCACGTGGTCTCCCCTCTGTGGGTGTTTGTCCTAATCACTTATAAAAAAATTTTTTTTTAAATATTTATTTATTCTTGAGAGAGAGAGAGCACAAGTAGGAGAGAGGCAGAGAGACAGAGGGAGACACAGAATCCGAAGCAGGCTCCAGGCTCCGAGCTGTCAGCACGGCTTGAACCCATGAACCGCGAGATCATGACCAGAGCCAAAGTCGGCTGCTTAACCGACCGAGCCACCCAGGTGCCCTTGTCCTAATCTCTTCTTATAAGGACACTAGTCAGATTACATTAGGACCCACCCTAATGACCTCGCTTTACATTGGGGGTTGGGGCTTTAACATATCAGCGTATGGGGACGCAATGGAACGAATAACAGCAACTATTCAAAGTTTTAACTACATTCATAACTTTGGACCAAGCAAGCTTACTTCTGGCAACTCCCTTTATGGATAAATCTGAGATGTAGGTAAAGCTTTAGGCACAAAGACTTCAGTGGAAATGTTATTTGCTTACTATAATGGAAGGTTTACCAGCATTCTAGTGGGGCAGCCCGTCTTGACAAAACAGTCAGTTTCAGGAGCTCCTTCCTTCAGAAGGGAAAGACGAGGGAGACAAGGTGGCGAAGTATGTTGGGGAAAGCACGTGGAGTTGCAGCAGCTCTGTGAGGGCAGATTTTGAACGGAGAACATTCTAGAGACGTTATTTAGGAAGTCGTGCTCTGCAATGTCCTATAGAAATCTGCTGCTGTACTCTTAAATGAAACCCTCCCTAACAATCCGTAGTATCGTTTGAGACTTTGGTCAACGGACTGAGAGCTTTGGTCCATGAACATCAGCTGAAGTTGACCCTAAGGTGGTTCAGCCTTTTAAAATCTACATTACTAATGTGGAAAGATGAAAAAAAAAACCCCAAACAACTAAATGCCCCAAATGTGCCACCGTTAAGAAAAATAGATCATTATAGTACCTGCATTTAAAACATTTATTGAAAATGACGTTTAGAAACTTCCTGTTGCCGGTTCCATGTATAAGATGGTAGGAAGTTGCTACTTCGCCCCAACAGTAAGTAAAAAGTTGAACGGGCTGAAAAATCCACAACTCTTGGTTCATAAGAGACGGGAGCACACGGGGCGAACTACCGTTTCCAACACCGGAGACAGAGACAAGTGCAGGCAGTCCTGACTTAATGGCATAGACGCCCAGGAGCAGAAGCTGTGGTGGGAACCAGTGCAAGGGAGGAAAACTTGACCTGTGATAGACAAGCTTGTGGAGGCTCAGTGTGGACAACACTGAGAGCTAAAAGACTCCAGGGGGACCCGGTTGAGTGTGGGGTGGGGGCACAATAGTGTGAGACTTAACCTCTAGGAGCTTGACCAGATTCCCACACTAAATACTGGAGAAAAATGTCTCCGTCTTCTGGCAGAGAAAGGGGAGGAGGTGCTCTTGTGAATACGCTAGAGCCCTCCGTTCTTCCCCAAAATGTCCAGCCTTCGGGGGAAGCTGGTCAACCACAGCTTAATCTGCAGGGCCCACCTGACCTGGGGAAGGGAAATAGCCAACTCCAGCCCCCACTGGCCATCATACCCCACCTAAAGGGGGAAGAAAAAATGAGAAGCATTTGTGACGTTTACATTCCGAGGACAAAAGATCAGCCAAGGTGTGAGATGCCACTGACCCCCTACCAGGATGGCCAAGGCTCGAACACTGGCAACACCAAATGCTGGTGAGGACGTGGGGTAACGGGAATCGTCACACACTGGCGGGATTGCAGAAGGCACAGCTGCGCGGGAAGAGAGTTTTGGTGGTTTCTTATAAAAGTACACATACCCTTGCCTTATGATCCAGCAGTCATGCTCTTTGGCACTTACCCCCAGGAGCTGAAAACTCAGGTCCACACAAAAACCAGCACACCAACGTTTACAGCAGCTGTATTCACAATGGCCCAAACTTGGGAGGAACCAAGATGTCCATCAGTAGGTGAAAAGAGGAATCAACTGGGGTCCATCCAGACAACGGAATATTGTTTACCAGTAAAAAGAAATGAGCTATCAAGCTCTGAAAAGACACGGGGTATCCTTAAATGCATGTCACTAAGTGAAAGAACCCACCCTGAAAGGGCTGTCTACACTGTATGATTCCAGCTGTGTAACTGCCTGGGAGAGGCAAAGAAAATGGAGAGAGTCAAAGGGCCAGGGATTGTTGAAGGGCATTTGGAGAGATAAATAGGCTGAGGACAGAGGATTTTTCGGGGTGTGAACATACTCTATGACATTATAATGGTGGATACATGTCCTTATATGTTTGCCCAGGTCTTCAAAATGTACAACACCGAGAGTGAGCCCCAAGGTAGACAATAGACTTTGGGTGATTATGATGTCACAGTGGGGATTCTCCGTCAGTAAAGAGTGTTCCATTCTGGTGAGTGATGTTGACGGTGAGGGAGAGGTTGTGCATGTGTAGGGATGGGGGGCGGTTCTTAGGGCATATCTATACCTTCCTGTCAATATTGTTGTAAACCTAAAACTGCTCTAAAAATAGTCTTTCAAAAATAATGATCTCTCTAAAATAAAAAAAAGGGGGGGCACCTGTGTGGCTCAGTCAGTTGAGCATCTGACTCTTGATTTCAGCTCAGGTCATGATCCCAGGGTTGTGGGATCAAGTCCTACATCAAGCTCTATGTTACAGATGGAGGCTGCTTAAGATTCTCTCTCTCTCTCTCTCTGTCTGTCCCTCTATCCCTTTCCCCTGCTTCTGCACATGCGCTCTCTCTCTCTAAACCAGACAAAAAAATAAATAAAATAAGAAAGTGATGACCGCTGTCAATGTGCACGAGAAAGAAGTGAAGATACAAATATTAAAGGAGAATGATTTTTTGAAAGCATATAAAATTAAGTTCTCTCATTTGAAAAGCGAGGGAATAGTCTGTAAGAATTGCCAATTCTGTGGTTCAGCCCAGTGGTCTTCCACACATTGAGAGTACAATAAGTTTGCAGAGATTATTTAATAAAAATATTAACATGAAAACATTTAATATGGCCAGAATGTTTTTATGAAACTGATGTATGAAAGAGGAGGAAAGATGCTTAGAGAATAATCACTTTATCAAAAAAACACTATGCACCAAAAAAGGAAGAAAATAAATCCAATGATGACCCATTAGTTCCTTTCAATCAGGGAACGCTTAGCATTTTCCCACTTATATTACTTCATATATGTATCGTTTCTCTGACGACTGTGTTGGGTACCAATTCACACAGGTCTGAATCCGAGTTCAAACAGTTCAACATTACATGTTTCATGTAATTCCATCATCTTTCATTATTGTTACGCACCGTTCAAGCTAGAACCCAGAGATAAGACACGCTGTGCTACTCGAACACAAGGAGCTTCTGTACTGGAGGAAAAGCCAGACATGACAACCATTTAAGTACAAGGCTGTTTGGGAAATCCTATTAAATAGAGAGAACCGCTCTGTAGAGGCAGTGAGGAAGGAGAGAAGGACAGAAGGAGAGCCAGGGAAAGTCCTGCAAAGGGGCACATGATCTGGGATGTTAATATACAAGGTATTTGGGCTGCACGGGACACCATAAAAAGGGTGTTCTAGACAGTCTGTAGTTCATTCAAGAGGGGTGCGCTTTTCTATACCTCAGAAGACCGCTCTGACATGAGTGTAGGGACAGAGACAAAATCTGGGTGAAATAAGCCAGTTGAACCTCTTCCTACAGTAAACAAGAGAAAAGAAACATGCTCTCATGAAGTGGGTTCAGGCAGAAAATTGGAACACTTGAGGTAATTCTCTTTTTCCTCATATCTTTCATTTTTTTTAACTTTATTTTCTTTCATGTTTATTTATTTTTGAGACAGGGAGAGACAGAGCATGAACGGGGGAGGGTCAGAGAGAGAGGGAGACACAGAATCCGAAACAGGCTCCAGGCTCTGAGCTGTCAGCACAGAGCCCGACGCGGGGCTCGAACTCACAGACCTCGAGATCATGACCTGAGCCGTAGTCGGATGCTTAACCGATTGAGCCACCCAGGCGCCCCACATCTTTCTCCTCTAGAGTTGTGTTGCCTATATTTTCGATAAAACTATTTGTAAAATATTGGCTTTAGTAGGGGGGGCCAAAGAGCTGGTGATGTTGGTTGCGAAGGCCAAGTAGTGAGGTGTTAGTATTTTTTGAAGCACGTACCATTAATTACTCTTCAAACCCTCATTCCAGCGACTTGTCACGCCGTTGGTGCTGCTTCTGTTGGATTCCAAAGAGCCATTTTTATTTTTATTTTTTTTAAGTCTTTATTTATTTTGAGAGAGAAAGAGAGAGAGAGAGAGAGAGAGAGATGAGGAGGGGCAGAGAGAGAAGGCTGATGTGGGGCTTGAACTCACGATCATGACCTGAGCCAAAAGTAAGAGTTGGGCACTTAACCGACTGAGCCACCCAGATGCCCTGAAAAGGCCATTTTTAGACACCTCCAAAGAACACTGGGCTTGATGCTTTAGAGGGGCACCTCGCTGGCCTCCGCGTGTAATTTTGAGCTCAGTCACCTTCTTCATTCATTTTTCTTTGTCCTGATTGGGCTTTGGCCACACGGGAAAGGAAACTCCCCCTCCAAGGGTGAAGGTTTGTCAAAGGAAGATACTCCTGATGACTGTGTCCCAAATTCGTATGACATGTTCTAACGACTACTCCCCAAACGTCTTGGGGGGTGACTTGAAAAAAACCATCCCTTTGAAGAAGTTAGGTTCTCTATGTTTGTTGGAAATACAAGACTTTTTATTTTTTAATTATTTAAAAAAATTTTTTTAATTTTTTTTAATTTTTGAGAGAGAGAGAGAGAGAGACAGAGCATGAGTGGGGAAGGGGCAGAGAGAGAGGGAGATACAGAATCTGAAGCAGGCTCCAGGCTCTGAGCTGTCAGCACAGAGCCTGACACGGGGCTCGAACCCACAAACCGTGAGATCATGACCTGAGCTGAAGTTGGATGCTTAACTGACTGAGCCACCCAGGTGTCCTGGAAATATGAGACTTTTTAATTTGCAGTGAGTACATGTGTAAAGTCTGCTGGGTATCAGTATTGTTTATTTATTTATTATTTAGTTTTTACTGTGTATTTATTTTTGAGACAGAGAGAGAGACAGAGTATGAGTGGGGGAGGGGCAAAGAGAGAGAGAAGGAGACACAGAATCTGAAACAGGCTCCAGGCTCTGAGCTGTCAGCACAGAGCCCAACGCGGGGCTGGAACTCACGGACCGCGGGATCATGACCTGAGCCGAAGTCGGCCGCTCAACCAACTGAGCCACCCAGGTGCCCCAATAAAGTTTTATTTATTTTTGAGAGACAGACACAGAGTATGAGTGGGGTATGAGTGGGGGAGGGGCAGAGAGAGAGAGGGAGACACAGAATCGGAAGCAGGCTCCGGGCTCCGAGCTGTCAGCACAGAGCCTGACACGGGGCTCGAACCCACGAACCGCGAGATCGTGACCTGAGCTGAAGTTGGATGCTTAACTGACTGAGCCACCCAGGTGTCCCGGAAATATGAGACTTTTTAATTTGCAGTGAGTACATGTGTAAAGTCTGCTGGGTATCAGAATTGTTTATTTATTTATTTATTATTTAGTTTTTACTGTGTATTTATTTTTGAGACAGAGAGAGAGACACAGAGTATGAGTGGGGGAGGGGCAGAGAGAGAGAGGGAGACACAGAATCGGAAGCAGGCTCCGGGCTCCGAGCTGTCAGCACAGAGCCTGACGCGGGGCTTGAACCCACGAACCGTGAGATCATGACCTGAGCTGAAGTCGGACGCTTAACCGACTGAGGCCCCCCCAGGCACCCAGAATTGTCAATTTAAAAGGAAAAATGAGACAAAGCCATCTTAATTTACCGAATGTGAACAGACATTCGGGAAGTCCTCGGAAGAAGGAAACCACAGATACAGATAATACAGAAACACCAAAAACCCTGGCACGTTCTCCACGCCTTCCTTTCCCAGCTTCAGCTTCTGCCACTCAGACGCTGGCACTTTGTGTTCCCGTGGTCCCAACCCGTTGTCCTCCCCAAGCACCGAAGGCTGCTTCCGGATCCCAGGGCTCTGACTGCTCCCGGTTTTTAAGGGTTTCTCCTACTAGTCCCGAGGCATTGCTAGCCTTTGAAACCCAGAGCTGACAGAAAGTCTGCCCTCCTGGAGGCTTTCCCTGGCCTCCCGGAGAGACCGAATGCTCTGTTTTTGTAACACTGATCACATAGTATGGCACTTTATTGGCTGATGTGTCTGTCTGCCTGTGACATTATGATCTTTCAGGGTGGGCCGGTGAATCTCGTCCCTTAGCAAAGAGGCTGGCACTTCTGGAATATATTAGCTTCTCAGTAAAGTTTAATGAATAAATTAACACAAAGAATATTCAGCCTTGAGTGTGCCATTTATGGGCTCTGTGAATTGGGAACTACTCAGAACATTCTGGAAACCCACTGTCTTCAGTGCTAATGGAAATAATTTTCCCATATTATTATTTTGAATATTAAGTTAATTGTTCTTTTTAATAACACTTCCTAAATTATGCTTATGATTGTGTGATAACGTTTTTAATGGTTTTCTTTCTCGGCTGGGTTTGATCTCTATATAAAGAGGCTGATAAAGCCTAGTGATTTTAAGTGAATTTCCTAGACAATATACGTGAGAACATTACAATAGGACTGAAGGTCATTTTGTACCCTTAGAAATATTAATAATATATTCTTCACGAAGAAGCATTTTCTTAGCTAAAGTGGTAAATGGTGCTTGAAAGCAGAAAGATCAAGAAAGTGTCAGAACCAACGAGAATTAGGGGGCTAGGCCCCATGTCCGTAAAGTCTGCTGGTCTGGTAAAAGCTGGGAGCTCTCTTCCTGCATTTAAAATCCTGTGCTCTCTGAAAACAATAAATGTAGGAAAAGAAGCGAAACAGTCCAAAAGGGTTCTGGAGATAGCCAGAGGAGCGTACGGAAGCACATAACTCTTTTCTATCACGTTCCAGGCCATCAGGGTAAACGATGGAGAGCCTCTCACCTCTGTGAAGGGTCTTCTGATAAAGCGATCTTCCTGTTTGTGTAGAAGTCACAATGCAAATAGTTTGGGACTCTTTACAATCGTTTAAGTAATCATGTCACAGAGAGAAACCTGAAAAATGTCTCTGAGCTAAGTTCGGTGAGAGAGTCCTCAAGGGTAAGAGGTATGTTTTCTTTGCTGGATGTTGAAAATATAGCCTTAGAGTAGCTAATGGAAGGGTTTCATTTAGAACAGTACAGAGTTGATATCACACAGTTATCAAGGGAAATACACTTGAAAATTATCCCTATGTTTACCTCAAACTATTTATTAGATTAAAACTAGTCATTACTAAAAGCTTTAGATATGTGGAATTTTTCAATGTGAAATTTCCCAATGTAAAAAATATATGTATTAGGTTTCTAATTACCACCTCAGAACACTATGTGTCCAATCTGAAAAGACAAACTCTACCCTACAGAGGCTCCAACAATTGAGTCTGTGGATGCTCGAAGCTGAAGAGAGTTCCAGTATGAAAAATGAAGCATGGAAAACGTACTGTCTCTTGAGCCTCAGAGCGAGGGTCTGTGATTGGGTGTGAGTCTCAGATCTAAATTGCCATGACAACCTCATTTCTTATGCATTATCTTGAAGTAACCGGGATTCAAACTTAATGGGATTTATAGGTTGGAAGCATCACCTCCTATTAACCCAGAAATACATTGCTAGGTACTGTGGAAAGAGCTTGGCTGGTCACTATTGAACGCTTATGGTGTCTAAGGCCCTCAACACATATAGGTGTGGAAGTCGTTGCCTGCCCCCCCGCCGCCTCCCGAGGTCTGTGTTTCAATCATAATCGTGTCTCAAAATAAACTCGATTTTGGCTGTTGGTCAAGCTGGCGTGAGGCACGCGTGTCTGTGCGTGTGCCCAACAGTGGCTACCATTTATGAAATATGGCTGAGCACTTTACAGACACTCTCTGTCTTCATGGCAACCTCACAAGGGCTTCTGGTTGAGGATGTTGAATCCCAGCATCGAAGCAACTTACCCAACACCACACAGGCTCAAAGCCGACTTTTATTCTTCATTACGTCGTGTTGCCTCATCTGCACGATAGGACTTCTGCCTCTGGGGATGTGCAAAGTAACCCCAGGTTTCCTGGATGTCCAAAACGTCTCTGGTGCAGTCACCTTCAGTGAGACATTTGGGCTGTGCATGGCTGCAGAAATTCCATGCTTTTATGGGCGCCCTTCTCTTGATTTTCTGAAAACAACCCAAGTTTTGAGAGTCTGGTTTCCACCTGCCTCAGACCCATCTTGTCACATCTTGTTCTGTGCAGAAGCTCGAGGCTTTGCTCCCGTTTGCTTACCCCAGTCACCTCCCAGAATGCCACACCTCAGTGCTTTTGGTTCGTCCCAGGGGCTCAGGCGTGCCAGGCAGGAAGGAAAGGTGCCCCTTCTCACTGCCCTATCTCAAGCATGAACGCAGACCTACCCTCCCATCCTGCACCAACTGGCCCCTTGCTTGGATTTCTTGCTCCCCAGAATAGAGCTCCCACCCTTAGTTTTGCTCCTTCCCGAGTTCCAGGTCCTTGTGTCCCCTCCTTTAGAGCTATCAGGGGACGAAAGCAAAACCCTTAAGACCAGAATAAAATCTCTGCAGCGATGTGTCTCCCCACTTCTGCCCCTCAGGACAGAGTAATCTGTAAAACGATCGCACATCACGGGGTGGTCTCTTTCTCTGTCTCCTTTTTCTTCAACTTCCTTCTACAACTGGCTCAGTTACTTAGATCTTTACATAACCAAAGACCATTAAAATATTTTCCCAATGAAAGAGCAGGCCTCCCACTAATGTAAATTATGTTGTCACCCCTTAAGTGCAGACAGTGAAGCTTAAAAAACAGGTGGTTTTGGGGCGCCTGGGTGGCGCAGTCGGTTAAGCGTCCGACTTCAGCCAGGTCACGATCTCGCGGTCCGTGAGTTCGAGCCCCGCGTCGGGCTCTGGACTGATGGCTCAGAGCCTGGAGCCTGTTTCCGATTCTGTGTCTCCCTCTCTCTCTGACCCTCCCCCGTTCATGCTCTGTCTCTCTCTGTCCCAAAAATAAATAAACATTGAAAAAAAAATTAAAAAAAAAAAACAGGTGGTTTTAGTATGATGGTTTAGTATACTAAAAACAGTGGTTTTAGTATAACTTCTGAAACATATATATCTACCTATGAAAATCACGTTAACAGCTTACAGCATGGGCTCAAGAAAGCCACCATCACCTTCAGGGAAGATTTTGAAAATGATGCCATTTTTTAAAACATTTTTTAAAAAGTCTATTTACTTTTGAGAGAGAGAGAGAGAGAGAGAGAGCACACCCAAGCAGGGGAGGGGCATAAAGAGAGGGAGACACAGAATCCAGAGCAGGCTCCAGGCTCTGAGCTGTCAGCACAGAGCCTGACGCGGGGCTTGAACTCACGAACTGTGAGATCACGACCTGAGCCAAAGTCAAACGCTCACCTGACTCAGCCACCCGGGCCCCATCCACTATGTGCAACAAATAACGTGAGTTCTAGTTTGGCTATTAGTGCTACCCTGTAAGGGGTCTACACAAGCAAAGTTACACTTCAATTCACACTTGAGACGTCTGAGGTTTACCGAGGCCAATGCAGGTTCTAGAACAAGGTTCTCCTGACCCCAGTCTGGCCGTACCAAGTTTGCAGCCGGGAATAGTCGGCTGGCGAGGAAATTCTGCACATCAAAGAGGGTGAAGGTGCACAGCCATCTTGAGGATCTTCTGCTTTCCCACGTGTGGGCAGGCGGCTTCGAGCCAAGCAGGGTCCCCAGGAGTTACAGCTCTTTGGAGGTAAACTGTACCGTAAAGATCTTTGAATCTCATCTCCATACTGTTTGTGACGCGGGAGCGGCCGAGGGTAAGTGGCTCCTGGGGGGGATCAAGCACCCCAGCTCCTGTTGAAGAGGCCGTGAGCGGCTCCCGAGGGGGACAGCCTGGCAGGAGAGGCAGGTGGGCTGTGTTTGGCTCTGGGAGCCTCCGTGGATGTGACACAGCAGGGGCGGTGAGAACTGGTTTCTAGAGAACCGAGGTCGTGACCGGGATGCTGCAGGAAACAGACAAACTCCGTGTCTTAGGCAAGGTTGGAAACTTGATTTTTCTGCAAAGGTCCGGGGAATAGGGAAGACAAAACCGGCCTCGCAGCTGGGACACGACCTTGACGAACGTCCGGGGCCTGCTGCGCTGGCTGTCCGCAGCCGCCATGGGGACGGAGATCCCCCTGATTCCGGTGCTTTGCGTGCTGACCCCCTCACAGGGCTCCCGTGTACAGCTTTCTCCATGGGCGTCTTCTGCCTTGCTTATGAACGGCTAAGTTTTGGCGAAGCTCTCCTTCAAACCCTTCAAAGATTCGATTGATGCTTCGGATCCCTGTCAGCGTTATTGGGGCAAAGCCCGTCACCGGTTCTCTGGATTAGTGGCCTCTGGCTCACGCACCCAGCCTTTCTCAGAGCTGTGGCTCTGCTGGGAGGTCACATGATGAAGAGCGATGGAAAGTCCACAGCCTTTCCAAAGGGGGCTGTGCATGTGGCCAACCTGAGAGGGCTTCCCAGAAAAAAAGCAACCTACAAGGAAAGTAAACTGGCTTCCCGTCTCAGGCTTGTGCGATGGGCGAGGCGGCTCCAAGAATAGACA
This sequence comes from Leopardus geoffroyi, assembly GCF_018350155.1. Lineage (NCBI taxonomy): Eukaryota > Metazoa > Chordata > Mammalia > Carnivora > Felidae > Leopardus > Leopardus geoffroyi. The sequence goes on from NC_059336.1 coordinate 135,937,008, forward strand.
GACGGCGGCTGGGCAGTGACAGGCAGGACAGACAGATGAGACTCAAGGAAAGAGTCAGTTAAGTCATTCAAAACTGAGTTTCAAAACACTGTAGCAGGTCGAGATTCACCATCCCGGGATGCCTGAATGCCCCGAAAGGCACTGGGCTCTGAACATCGAGGGTTTTTTAAAAAAAAAAAATTTTTTTAATGTTTATTTATTTTTGAGAGAGAGAGAGAGACAGAGCATGAGCGGTGGAGGGGGGTGAGAGAGAGGCAGACACAGAATCTAAAGCAGGCTCCAGGCTCCGAGCTGTCAGCGCACAGCCCAACGTGGGGCTCGAACTCGTGAACCACAAGATCATGACCTGAGCCGAAGCCGGACGCTTAACCGACGGAGCCACCCAGGCGCCCCTGAACATGGCGGGTTTTTACCACGTGGTGCCTCGCATATTATCTTGTTCCTTTTGAGCACAGCGTGTGGATGAATGCAAGCCAGGTATCTACCCGCTTCTGTCCTTATTCCGAGAGAAATGCACTTGGGCTCTGGGTGAGCCTCGCCCCCACGGGCACCTTTGAGCACGGCCAGCGGGCTGACACCACAGGGTCTCATCCGGGGCCTAGAATGACATTGTGGCAGATGTGGGAGGGAAGGGGGCTGCGACCAATTTGTGTACATATGAAAATCATCATCTCGGAACAAGCTTTCACTGGGCTGCGTGCTCTGGAAACAATCATTTGCTCAAGGAAATGTCCCAAATACCCCGTCTGCAATTTCCTTGCATTCTGAAGCATTTTAAGAGATAGTGGGGTTGATGTCTGAGAACCAGGGGAAGGGCCCTTCACCATTTGAATCCAGTGTTCAATACTTTTTTCTTCTTTTCTTCTTTTTTTTCAATTGTTTTAAATGCTTATTGATTCTTGAGAGACAGAGTGAGAGCAGGGGAGGGGCAGAGAGAGAGGGAGACATGGGATCCGAAGCAGGCTGCAGGCTCTGAGCTGTCAGCCCAGAGCCCGACGCGGGGCTCGAACCCAAGAACCATGAGATCGTGACCTGAACGGAAGTCCGACGCTCAACCAACTGAGCCACCCAGGTGCCCCCGGTGTTCAATACTTTCAAAGTGTGACCATTGAAGCAAGTAAACCGAATGCCATGGTCCTCACAATAAACATGGGTGTCCGATCGGTGTTGGTGGGTCATTTTCACCTGGCTCTCTTAAGGAGCTTTTGGTGTTTGGTTTCAGGAAATGTTTGGCATATCCACCACCGGTCCTTCACACGGGTGTGCTAGCCTCGTCCCTATAAAGTATACGCCACATTGGGGGCCCCTGGGTGGCTCAGTCGGTTGAGCATTGGACTTCAGCTCAGCACACGATCTCACAGTTCATGAGTTCGAGCTCCGCGTCAGGCTCTCTGCTGTCTGCGCACAGCCCATCTCAGGTCCTTTGTCTCCCTCTCTCTGCCCCGCCCCTGCTCTCTCTCTCTCTCTCTCTCTCAAAAATAAATAAACATTGAAAACATCTTAAAAAGTATATGCATTGTCTTTACCCATTCAGATGTAACAGGATATTATTCAGCCAAGAAAACGAAGGAACTCCTGTCATTTGAGACAACATGGAGAGAACTGGAGGACGTGATACTAAATGAAATGAACCAGACAGACAAGGACAAATGTGACGTGAGGATCGCATATTCGTGGAATTAAAAAACTGAGCTCACAGAAACAGGGTAGAACAGTGGTTGCCGGGGGTTGGGGGTTGGGGGAAACCGGCAGATGCTGGTCAAAGGCAACAAACTTTCGGTTGCAAGAATGAGGCCTGAGGATTTAAAACAGTTAACCCCACTGTGTTATATACGTGACATTTACTAAGAGAGTAGATCTTAAGCATTTTTAACCTGCAAAAATAAGGCGGCTGTGTGAGGTGATGGATGGGTTGATTAACTTGACGGCGATAATCATCTCACCCGACAGACATCAAAGCCTCCCGTTGTACCCTTTAACTATATCCAATATTATTTGTCAATTATACCTCAGTAACACTAAGGGGTAAATAAAAAAAAAAAAAAAAGAAAAAAGAAAAAAGAGGCCTAGCCTGAGAGTTAAATCATATTTAGCTCGCCTGTGTTGAAACATTTATCTAACGAACATGAATTTTTAGTTCCCTGCTTTGTAGCGAAGAAGAACAAATATTTTTGACCTATTCACCTGCTGCGGACCCTGACCCTCCCATAAGCCTTCTCTTTCAACCTACTTAGGATCTACATAAGTTCCCTTTTATAGATGGAGACACAGAGAGTGAGGCCCCACGACTATTGAACAGCGGAGTAAAACCAGACCTATTCTGCTTCAGTCTACTCTACAGCAACATTTCCTTTTAAGGAAGGTAGAGTGGGAGCGCTTGGGGGGCTCCGTCTGTTAAGCATCCGACTTCCGCTCAGGTCATGATCTCACCGTTCGTGCGTTCGAGCCCCGTGTTGGGCTCTATGCCGACAGCTCAGAATCTGGAGCCTGCTTCGGATTCCGTGTCTCCCTCTCTCTCTGCTCCTCCCCCCGCTCATGTTCTGTCTCTCTGTCTCTCTCAAATATAAACAAGCATTAAAAATTAAAAAAAAAAAAATAGGGTAGAGTATTATTGAAACATCAATTGCTGAAGGAGGTATTAGCAAATTGGTCTCTGAATGACAGAACAAATCAGCTTTATTTCATACACACCCTAAGAAACTCCTTATAAATTAAATATCGGCTACAGGCACAAGTACTGTTCATCTACAATATCGCCATCTGCCTTTTTTTTTTTTTTAATGTTTATTTATTTTTGAGACAGAGAGCGAGCGAGCAGGGGAAGGGCAGAGAGAGACACACACACAGAATCCGAAGCAGGCTCCAGGCTCCAAGCTGTCAGCACAGAGCCCCACGCAGGGCTCGAACCCATGAGCCATAAGATCATGACCTGAGCCGAAGCCGGACAATTAACCGACTAAGCCGCCCAGGTGGCCCTCACCATCTGCCTTCCTTTGGTAATGGACCCTTCGAGGGTACCTGGCTGCCAGAACCTTAGTCACCTCCCCAACTGCTTAGAGCCAGAAGTGGCCGTGTGACTGAACAGTGACCAATGAAATGAGAGTCACAGAGGTGCGAACATCCTCCGAGTTGGCTCTCAGATGAGCTGGCTGTGTCCCTACTTTCTCCTGGCCATCCTCACTGACTGGAATTCAAAGCTGATTCTGGGAGTGAGAGCGGATATCTGGGGAAGTGAGTTGGAGGCCTTATGGTAAGGCTTGCGGGAAAGAGCATAAATGTCTCTGGGTCCCGACATCACCACCACGCTGGCTTCTCAGTATCCACTGAGACTCTAAGTGGCTCAGCTGCGAAGCCAAGGCCAGGGTCGAGTGGCCGCAGCGCCTAAAATATACACCATCCAGCCCTTTCCATAAAATCTTGCTGCCTCTTGGTCCAAGTACAGAAACCTGAAGTTAGTGTTGGTGACGACCTGAAATGAACAGAAGGTGTCCTTGATTTGGACGTCGTCTACGGCCGAATTCTAGGCTGAGCCCTGCTTCCAGGTAGGTAGGTGACGTCGGGCAGATCGGTTCATCTCCCTGAGTCGGTTCCCACCTCTACACGACGAGTGGACTGACGGAGTGTTCTCTGATGTGCGCACGGTGCCCGGATGTAGCCTCACCTCACGGTGCTGGTGCGCAACCTGGGACCCCTTCTTTGTCTTTCATCCACTGGAGTGCCCTGTGCCTCCCTCTCCTGCCACCTTGTCTTCGCTAATGACCCTGAGGGTGAGGCCTGCAGACCTCCTGACACAGTTCGAATGCCCAATTCTGCAGAGCAAGACCAGAGGTAATTCCTTTCCTTCTTTCCTTCTTTCCTTCATTCCTTCCTTTCTTCCTTCCTTCCTTCCTTCCTTCCTTCCTTCCTTCCTTCCTCTCTCCCTCCCTCCCTCCCTCCTCCTTCTTTCTTTCTTTTTCTTTCTTTCTCCCTCCCTCCTCCCTCTTTCTTTCTTTCTTTCTCCCTCCCTCCTCCCTCTTTCTTTCTTTCTTTCTCCCTCCCTCCTCCCTTTCTTTCTTTCTTTCTTTCTTTCTTTCTTTCTTTCTTTCTCCCTCCCTCCCTCCTCCCTCTTTCTTTCTTTCTCCCTCCCTCCTCCCTTTCTTTCTTTCTTTCTTTCTCCCTCCCTCCTCCCTCTTTCTTTCTTTCTTTCTTTCTTTCTTTCTTTCTTTCTTTCAAAAGCTAACAAACCTATTCTGCTGACATTTAAACAGTAGTTTATTCTGCCTTGCCATTTATCAGCTGGTACCAAACACAGTAAAAACCACCGATCAGCTGAACAAAACAGATCACCATTAAGCACAGTGTGGACATTCTCTGAAGTTTTGGACCAGTGAGCTTTTCTGTCTTTTGGGGGAGATACTGAAGATCATAGTGAGCAATTATATTTAAGAAAAATCAATAAAAATATCCATGATTGTACAGCAGGAGTGCTTGAATCAGAAATAATTTTAAGGCACAGTGTCTATCAGATCATTTAGGACTGAGTCGAACAGCTAGTCCATAAAGTAATGGACGGTGGAAATTTGCCATTTGAAGAAAAGTTAGGAGATTCAACTGTTCTTTTTTTTTTCCTTCTCTGATGTTCAGCGGATGAGGTCACTGAACTCTGAGCAGTGACCCAACTGATGCTTTCTGGCCGGAATGTGGTGCCCTCCTCTGCGGATGTCTGTCCCTGAAACTTCACAGGTGCTTTGCCAGCAGTTTCCTGGAGGCTCAGCAAACGGGGGCGGGGTGGGGGGGGAAGGTGGGGAGAAGAGGCTTTCCTCGCGTGTACCTTACCAGGTGGCTGGGGAGCTCCATCATCAGGACAGACAGCCTGCCTCCCCACCCACGAGAATTTTCTGGCTGGAGGATTTGAGAGTTTCCTTCAGCAGAAAGGGGGAAATAAACGTCTGACACTCTCTGTCCATTATTAACCAGTCGGGAAGACAGAACGGACGCTGGTTATTCCCACAGACAGGATTTTATTTTATTTCATTATTTTATTTTAAGTTTAGTTATTTATTTTGAGAGAGAGAGAGAGAGAGAGAGAGAGAGAGAAAGGGAGAGGCAGAGAGACAGGGAGAGAACCCCAAGCAAGTTGTGCACCATCAGCATGGAGCCCGACGTGGGGCTTGAACCCATGAACTGTGAGATCATGACCTGAGTCAAAATCATGAGTCAAAGGCTTAACCGACTGAGCCATCCAGGCACCCCCAGGGACAGGATTCTAACAGGAGGGATTGGTTGAGCAGATGTGGGAAGACCAAAAGGCTCAGGGGTCGCTGTGGCAGCAGAGGGGTGCTGAGGGAGCACTGGGGAAGCCCCCCTGAAGGGCCTGCAGCCTCTGGCCAACCGTCATGGTGGTGGGTTCACGCTGGCTCCCGAGGTGTTGGGAAAAGCGTGAAGGGAAACCAACTCTCACTGCCGGGATGAAGAACTATTGGTAAGGTGATGTGGACTGAGTCCTTCCTCTTCCCACCTTCCCCTCCTGCCCCTGTTTGCTGAGCCTCCAGGGAACTTATGACAAAGCACCCGTGACGCTTCATGGGCTGGACCCAGCCTCAAGGAATAGGGTGGGTTTGGACAATAGCTTAAAAGCAACGTGTGCTGTTTTGAGGCCCCTAGTGTTTGGTCACGCTTCGCTCTAGGTCACAGCGATCCTGAGTGAATAAGGAATTTAAGGACGAGTTACCAATAAGTAAGAGCATTAGTCTGGGCCACTGGTGTCACCAGCTCTATGTCCAAGGCGCAGTCATGTTCCAAAGCACACATGTTTCATCCTTGCTGTGTGCTAGGCACTTGGTAAGTACTGGAGGGAAAGTGGACCACATAGGCTACAGGCCTCGTCCTCAAGGAGTTGAGTGAGGAGAGAGGCAGAGGGAAGCCGTGAAGTATGCCCAGCTGTTTCAGGGAAAGACTCGGATTCTTTCCCTCTTCTGCGCTTTTCATTTAAGAGTTGTTGACCGAGGGGCGCCTGGGTGGCTCAGTCGGTTGAGCATCCGACTTCGGCTCAGGTCATGATCTCACAGTTGGTGGGTTCGAGCCCCGTGTCGGGCTCTGTGCTGACAGCTCGGGGCCTGGAGCCTGCTTGGGATTCTGCGTCTCCCTCTCTCTCTCTCTGCCCCTCCCCCGCACGCACTCAAAATATCTCTCTCAAAAATAAATACATATTAAAAGAAAAAAAAAGAGTTGTTGACTGGGAAGTGTTGGCCAACTTCTCTAAGCCTTGGTATTCTCATCTGTAAAGCACAAATGTTAATATAGTACCTCCTTCCATGGTGCATGGCCGATGTGAGATAAGAGATTGTACACCCAGTGAACTTGAATTGTTCACATCATCTAACTCTCCTCTACTCTTACCTCAGTTAATGTTGTCATTTCTGCCAAAGCCTGTCAGACTTCCTAGGTGCCCCCCGTCGAATTAGTCCTCAGGTACGTCGCTTTTCACCTAGAATTCTCTGACTTCTTCGTCATTCCACTGGCAATGTCTCCATCACATCTTTGTCACCGATGGCGATCGGGACCGCCCTGCCCTTCCCCACCCAGGCTTTTCTCTGCCGCCAGAGCCATGTTGACAGCTGAAACCTGAATGTTTCCTTATTGTGCTCTGAAGCATCAGGATAGGTGAAGTTTCACACTTTGTCATCTGGTAAACTCATCCATGATCCGGTCACTGCCTACTTTTCTGCATAGACAGCCTGTTACTTTTTCCACACATCCAGGAAATACACAGCGTCCTTTGAGCCTAACGAACACCAGGTCTCATTTGACATCCTGGCACATGAGGCCTTCTCTGGACCCTCACAAGGCAGAGTTAGTGACTTCCTCTTCTATAATTTTAGACCCTGTGTACCTTTTTCCGAGTTCTCTGTAGAACAGATCGTCTCTGCCCCATCACCATTTGGATTGTGAATTCGGGAAGGAAGAAAAGGCTGAGTTGTTATTCTTCAGTGTCTAACACATCCTTGGCTCCATGAAGGCTGAACACATGGAAAAATGAGGAAATAAATTCTGTATCAAATATTATAATTAAAATTCACATATCATCAGCACACCAACAGACCTAACCAGAGTGTGACTTCATGTTGAGACACACATCAACCACTGTCTTTCTTCTGGGCTTTTCTTAGTTCTAGAACTTTCTTTATAGCCACCTGCCTCTTCAGAAAGTATGCCATGGGGGTGCCTGGGTGGCTCAGTTGGTTGAGCGTCCGACTTCAGCTCAGGTCATGATCTCGCAATTCATGAGCTGGAGCCCCGCGTCGGGCTCTGTGCTGATGGCTCAGAGCCTGGAGCCTGCTTCCGATTCTGTGTCTCCCTCTCTCTCTGCCCCTCTCCCACTCATGCTCTGTCTCTCAAAAATAAATAAAAACACTAAATAAAGGGGAATATCCTTTGGTGAAACCTCAGCGGCCTAGAGTTCGCTTTTGATGAGTTGGCAGTGAAAATACAGTCGAATTCTTATTTTTATTTTTATTATTTTTTTAAGTTTATTTCTTGAGAGAGAGAGAGAGAGAGAGAGAGAGCGAGAGAGAAAGAGAGAGAGGGAGGAAGGGGCAGAGAGAGAGGAAGAGAGAGAATCCCAAGAGCACTGTCAGTGTGGAGCCTGACTCAGGACTCGAGCTCACAAACCGCAAGCAAGATAATGACCCGAGCTGAAATCAAGAGGCGGCCGCTTAAGTCACACACCCCTGCAGTCTAATTTTCCAAACTCTCACAGGGATTCAGTGCCCAAAGAACAACCATGAGTATATTCTAAGAGCTCCTGAGGGCAGGGGCAGGCGTTGGTGGTCCCCGTGATTAATGTGTCTAGCATGCTTCTGGGAGCTCACCGGATCCTCTGTAATCCTTTTAATTTGATAAGAGGTTTTTATGGAATCCCTTCGTAACGTTGCAACAAGCTTCTCAGTTCAATGCTTGTCATCTTGTCATCCTCGTGGCGTCCACAGACACTCAGACTCTGGTGACTCTTCATTATAACTCACTAAAATCACCTGTGAGAGCCCAGCCATTTTTAGCGTGTTTCCAACACCGACTCTAGTCTCCTTCCAAGCAGAGAGCTTCCTATTACTAAGAGCTTTTAGTGAAAGGACCGCAGGACCACAGAAAGCTCGAGAGACCTTTTTGGAGTCCCCCGCTGACATCATCCATCCTTCTCAGCAAGACGATTGTCACTGACAGATGCATCAGAGGAATGAGAATTAGACCTCGTCAATGTCACTGGTCTTAGACCAGTCGTCAGGTGCAGGCACTTGTCTTGAAGGATAATTACAATAGAGCATTTAGCTTGTGTAGACAAGTAAGTGGCATGGCTACAAAATATTATCCACGTTGGAGGACGTTAGGAGGCCAAGACAAACACAGCCATCCTCCCTCATCTGGCCCTCACACACTTGGCTGTCTAAATGGTCTGGAACACCGGGAAGAGCCTTGGAACACGCCGTGTTACCTTGGGAGGACACAAGCTATCTGCTCTAGTGCTTACAAAAACTTTCCCATAAAGGAATCCAACAGGCTGATGCTCTTTGCCTATTTATGCTTCCATGAAACACTAGATTCTAACAAAGTCATTCATTACTTTCTTAGTGTAGCTCTCATAAGAAGAGACGCGGGGGAGGGGGGGTGTTTGATAGCAGCAAATGCTTTCGGAAAACAAGGCTAGAGAGCCTCTAATGCGATTTTTAAGAGAGAAGATACAAACTCTCCTAAGTGAATGACAGATGGTGGCGAATGTGTATGTCCATTTAAGGGGAAAGTGTGCACGCCTTGGCGGCTTCGGAACAAGGCTGTGTTATTGTGCAGCTCAACACACACAATTACCTTCCTTTACCTTGAGAAGGCTAAGATGTTCGCGAGGATATTCTAATTTACAGAAGGAGCATGTACACACAGGTCGCAAAGTGTTGTGCAGAAAATGTTGCAATTGTAAGAATCCGTTTGGAGGGGCACCCGGGTGGCTTAGTCGGTCGGGCGTCCGACTCTTGTTTCCGGCTCAGGTCATGATCTCACAGTTCGTGTCAGTAATAGCACGTCCTGTCTTGGGTCAGTGCGAATACAAATGAACCCATACATGTAGAGCACTCACAGCGGGGCCTGAAACCTAGTAAGCGCTCACTAACCACTCGTTCTTGAAATGTTCAAGTGACCTGCTCAGATGGGCGCATTTCCGACTTGACAGGTGAAGAGACAGACAGACAAAGAGGTTCAAGACTTCCCTGGGGTCACAGTGCAAGGGGCGGATCTTTATAAAAGGGCTGGGAGGGAGTCTGTGTCATGCATATCTCCGGATGACTAGATTTCTATATAACTAACCCGGAGAAAAGTGATCCTGTCTCTGCCAAAGCTAATTTTAAGGATTTGTCTTGCCCCGAGAGAAGACGAAGGCCGAAAATCACAGACCACGTACGGAAGAACATGGTATCTTTTCACAAACATTCTCTGGAAGTCCACACAGAAGCTTGAACCATTTCTTATCCTCTGTCTAGTAGCCAAACTTTGAGATCATGGCAGTTACCTGTAGTGAGACTCACTGAGAAACCACCTGATGCTTATTTTAGAACCACAGTGTATTGGCTTAAATGTGTTTTAAAAGCCTCCAAAATCACACACTTGTTTGTCAGTCCAAACCGTTAGCAGACAAACGTGATGTCTAATCTTCTCTGGGATGTGATTGCTTTCTGGATCTAGGGATTGCTTTCTGGATCATTTACAAACTCAAATGATTTCGGGGGCAGAGCTGGTACCCTAAGTAGGTGCACGGTACGGTAGAGGTGGGTGGGGCCTGTGGCTAACTACATGGCCCTCTCCTGTCAGTCAAACCCAGATGGCTTTGAGCAGACTTGACCTTCAAGTAGTCACTTCGCAACCCCGGTGTAAAGGAACAGCCTGCAACGCCCCTTGTCTATTATGGGGCCCCTCTTCTGCTCCCAGCCCTGAGGATGAGAAAAGTGGGTATTGCTTCTCCTTTCTTTCTTCCAGCAAAGGCTTCAGGCCCAGCAAGCGTTTATTTATGTCTACGAGGCAGGAGGCTCTGGATTCGATCCAGGGAGGATTGCAGACTTGGAAGCAGCAACTGCAGATGGAACGACGAAAGCGTCTCCATCCTGGGACAGCTCGGTTCTGCCTTTGGACGGGCTTGCAGGCTCCCTGGGCAGCACGTGATGAGTGCCGTCCAGCCGCAAGCGACGGTGAGGGAATTCACCAGAACAGAAGCGCGCTTTGAACCAAGAGCGCTCAGAGTTAGTGTCTGCAGTGAGCCGACTTCAGGCTACGTTAGCCGGAGACACAGAAGACCCGGGATGTCGGAGTTGAAATTTCTGTTGCATCGAGAATCACAACAAGCATCCTAAGCCTATTCTCCTCCCGACTCATTTTTTAAAATTTCTTTCTTTCTTCTTTTTTTTTTTTCAATGTTATTTTGTTTTGAGAGAGCAACAGAGTGCAAGCAGGGGCGGGGCAGAGAGAGAGAGAGAGGGAGACACAGAATCCGAAGCAGGCTCCAGGCTCCGAGCTGTCAGCACAGAGCCCGACGCGGGGCTCGAACTCACGGATCGTGAGATCACGACCTGAGCCAAAGTCAAACGCTCAGCCGACTGAATCACCCAGGCGCCCCCACTCCTGACTCATTTTAGTGCCTTGTCCTTTTCATCACGATGGCCAGCTTGGTCCTCACTCATAACATGGAGTCCGCTCTCCCCATGTAGTAGATTCTAGACCTGGGGGTGGGCGGGCGCTGTGATGCTCCAAGCCACCCCCGCCATGGTGACAGCATGCTGTGACGGCCCCCATCCAAGTGGTGCCGTGTGGCGAAGGTCGGAGCTCCATTTCCTATTTTCCAGGCTTCATTATCTGAATTACTCACTGTGTTACTATAAACGCTGCATTTTGCTACGTAAAAGTTTCAATTCAGAAAATCGTTCCCTCCTAAGTGAACTGTAAGCTCATTGAGTACCGAGGCCAAGGTATCCTTCAACCTCCTGCTTAGTGGGTGCTCCCACGTCAGCTATGGGACTGGCGGTAATTCTGACTCTTCAGTGATCTGAGAGCGGTAATTCAAGGAAAAGTGACCTCCAAATCAACGTGTGCACGTGAAATATTATTTCAATGTCCTGGGGCACCTGGGTGGCTCAGTCGGTTGAGCGTCCAACTTCGGCTCAGGTCATGATCTCATGGTTCGCGGGTTGGAGCTCCACACTGCGCTCTGTGCTCAGAGCTTAGAGCCTGAAGTCTGCTTCCGATTCTGTGTCTCCCTCTCTCTCTGCCCCTTCCCCACTCATTCTCTCTCTCTCTCTCTCTCTCTCTCAAAAATAAACATAAAGAAAGATTATTTCAATGTCCTTATTTGTAAAATGAAATAATGAATGCAGTACCTGGGTAGCTCAGTTGGCTGAGCAGCCAACTCTTGATTTTGGCTCAGGTCATGATCCCAGGGTCATGGGATCGAGCCCCGTCCCCCCTCCTCCCCCCCCCCCCATCAGGCTCTGCACTGGCAGCACAGAGCCTGACTCCGGGCTCAAACTCACCTATCGTGAGGTCATGACCTGAGCCGAAACCAAGAGTCAGATACTTAACTGCCTGGGCCACCAGGTACCCCGAGGTTATGATATTTTTGAACGAATGACAGTTTTGAGCATCTCTTGGGTTCTTTATCAACTAATGTGCAGATGGGTGATGCTAGGGCCACACGGCAGGTAAGAGTATGACAAATATTTTATTTAAAAAAATTTTCTTTTACATTTATTTATTTTTGAGAAGCAGAGTGAGACAAAGCGTGAGTGGGGGAGGGGCAGAGAGAGAGGGAGACACAGAATCCGAAGCAGGTCCCAGGCTCCCAGCAAGCGTTCAGCACAGAGCCTCACCCGGGGCTCGAACCCACGGACTGTGAGATCATGACCTGAGCTGAAGCCGGACGCTCAACCGACTGCGCCACCCAGGCGCCCCAGAGGATGACAAATATTTTAACACAAAATGAAAGCCTCTTCTCTGAATTAGTAGTCTCGTAGCAGGAATTTAGTAGGAGAAAACTGTACAGATCAGTGTCTGACGGGGCTTCTGGGACACCCATTGCTCTGCGTCACCTAAGCTGTGTCCCCTTACGAACGCAGCTGCCTTTGAGGGATGTGAGTCGACACATTGAACGTTTTGCTTTATGGGGCTGAACACATCGTCTGACCTCGAATTTTATAAGCCTGAAGACAACTCAGTTCCATTATGGTTAATTTTTATTTTTCACGTATCATACCTATTGGAAAGCGTGATATTGGGAAAAAATTGGCTGTAAATGAAATACTTTCTTTCTTTCTTGTTCCTCTAAATTAAAAAAAAATCATTAATGGCTTAGGATTAGAGACGTGATAATACGTATTAGCTTTATTCTTCCAACTGTACAAAAAGTTATGTGACAACTTTTCATCCCAGGTGAAGTGAAGGAGGCAGACTGGACATTAGTTGACATGGGGCCGGTAACGGAAAAGAGGCGGGGTCATCAGGGGCGGCCTGTCAGAGGGTCAACACCAGCAGAGCCTTGGGTGCCACCAGAGTTGAAGGAGCTGGCCTGCACACACACAGCTGTCCGAGCCCAGAAGTCTTTCCCCGGCCGGTGTGTGGGCCCAGTGTGATGCTTGACCTCAATGGGTAACACACTGAACCCCAGTTTCAAATTTGTGGAAGGAGGTCCTCACTGGCTTGCCAGTTCAAAGTGGGAGAAAAGCCTTCTTTTTATTTTTTTCAAGTGTTATTTATTTATTTTGAGGGAGATACAGAGAGAGAATAAGTGGGGCAGGGGAAGAGAGAGAGAGAGAGAGACGGAGAGAGACAGAGAATCCCAAGCAGTCTCCATGCTGTCAGCACAGAGCCTGATGCAGGGCTTGAACCCACGAACTGTGAGATCATGACCTGAGCGGAAATCAAGAGTCGGACACTCCACTGACTGAGCCACCCACTCGCCCCCCGCTTCTCTTCTTTAAAGACACAAATGGTATTATAACACAGAAATAGCTGCTGGTTTCAAAACAGTGATGCCCACGCTCCAGCCCTAGAGGATGGTAGGGTCACTCTAGGGTGGGACACCGGAATTGCCGGGTTAAAGATTGTCTCAAGTGATTCTATAGTCAGCCGAGGTGGAGAACAATTATTCTATGGCTTCTTAAGATTTCCTACGTGTAGGAATCACTCGATAATCTGTTACTCTGCAGATTCTATTTCCTAGGTCTGGGTGGGTCTGAATTTCTAACAAGCTCCCAGGGGAGGCCAGAGCTGCTGGCCCGAGGTCCACTGGGAGAATCAAGGACTTGAGCTCTGCCCTCCAGGACTTAGATGTGTCTTGTTCACGTTTTGCTAGCGTGGTCCGTGGCTCCCATGCCCCATTCTTCTCCAGGACGGGTACAATTCAGGATTACATTCATCTGGTGTCATCCTTTTATTTAATGATTATGAACGTGTGAATTATCCTTAAAGTAATTATGCTAATACATTTAAATGGTATGCTACTATGGTTAGGGAACTCTAATTTGGTATTTCCCATGCTTTGTTGATCATCAGAATCACCTGGGAGCCTTAAAAATCTGATGGGAATCCTTCCCGGTAAGGGTGGGTGGTAGGAGGAAAGGAGAAACTTTGTAATTAAGCCCTGCAGGTGGTTCCAGTGTCTACACTCCAGAAGTTTACAAACATTTGCAGGAGGTAATGGATGAAACAAAATCGTCTCCTTCACTTTTGGTATATGTTACGGTACAACAAGCCACAACCTAGATGCTAGGGCTTGTGGGAATGCTGTTTTGTCATAAATTATGAGAGATCCAGTCGAAATACAGCAGCTATAGACGTATCTGTGTCAGCACCCAAATCCCATAGTTAAAAAAATGGCCAGGGGCGCCTGGGTGGCGCAGTCGGTTAAGCGTCCGACTTCAGCCAGGTCACGATCTCGCGGTCCGGGAGTTCGAGCCCCGCGTCGGGCTCTGGGCTGATGGCTCAGAGCCTGGAGCCTGTTTCCGATTCTGTGTCTCCCTCTCTCTCTGCCCCTCCCCCGTTCATGCTCTGTCTCTCCCTGTCCCAAAAATAAATAAACGTTGAAAAAAAAAAAATGGCCAACGAACAGTTGATTTATGGCCTGAAAAAGGGCCAGCGAGAGTTGGGATGGCAGAGAACACCCTCCCGCCTGATATTCCTCCATCTACAAGGGTTCAAACCTCTCTGCCCGGCCGAAGCGTCTCTTCTGGCCTGAGACATCAGATCAAAGTGGCGGCCACCTTGCCTAGGGAGACACTAGATCTCCCAGGGAATTCAGAAATCAGCCGATCCACCAAAGAGGCAGGGTTTAGAAACAGTACCTTCGTGAAATTCTCAATGAGGAGGAGGCTCAGGAAAATTAAAATCACGACGGCAAATTTGCTTCGTGCTCCTCCGTTACCATCCTTGGAAAACCCTCACGATTCCTTCTTCCTCCCTCTTTCTCTCTGCAGCACAAAGGAGGGAAACACCCTGTTTTCAGTTCGGTCCCGCGACTTACGAAAGGTGGGAACTGGTTCCGCAAGACGTTTAACTCCTTTGAAGTCTCAGGGGCTTCATGGCTGCCGGGATTCGAAAACTGAGCAGCGAGGGATGATTGTAATTTCCTCCTTCCTGGGGCCCCTGGCGCTCGGGCCCTGATCTTGCCACTTTGACTTCCGTACTTTGGTGGTTCCCCCTCCAGACGTGGCTCACTTTCGTACGTCTTCGCACGGGGAAGAATTAACACCGATTTTGAGGATGCCATGTCGTCGCCTGGCTCTCGCTATTGTCCTTATTCCCCCGCGCCCCCTCCCCACCCCACCCCTGCCCGGATGAATGTTTTTTGCTCCTGCTTCTCGTAAGTACCGCCTACACCTTGGCCACTCCGTCATGTCTTCTCTTGGCATGTATTCTGTCTCACCCACATAGTTATGAGCAACTTGATATCAGGAATGAGATTTTTAGTCACCCTCACGGTCTCTGGTTCCTGGTAGATGCTAGGTGCTGGCACATCGAAACATTTTTTAAGTTCTTTTCAAAGTTTATTTATTTATTGATTTAGAGAGCACACGTGTGTGCCTGCAAGTGGGGGAGGGGCAGAGAGAGCGGGGTGGGGGTGGGGAAGAGAGAGAATCTCAAGCAGGCTCCCCACTGTCAGCCTGGAGCCCGATTTGGGGCTTGAACCCATGAACTGTGAGATCTTGACCTGAGCCGTGCTTAACCGACTGAGCCACCCGGGCGCCCCGTGCAGGCACATCAATTTGAATCAATCTTCAAATCTGTCCAGAGAGCCTATTAGGGTGTGGAAGAAGCAGGAAGAGGGGCCCGCTTTGTATTTTCCCTGATTCGCATAGGGCATGACTGTTTCAGTCATCTTACGCTCATTAGTTGCAGAAAGATGTGTAGAATTCAAAACAAAACAAAAGAAATAAACGACAATGCTACTTTTTTTTTTTTAATTTTTTTTTCAACGTTTATTTTTGGGACAGAGAGAGACAGAGCATGAATGGGGGAGGGTCAGAGAGAGAGAGGGAGACACAGAATCGGAAACAGGCTCCAGGCTCTGAGCCATCATGAGCCATCAGCCCAGAGCCTGACGCGGGGCTCGAACTCACGGACCGTGAGATAGTGACCTGGCTGAAGTTGGACGCTTAACCGACTGCACCACCCAGGCGCCCCGACAATGCTACTTTTTGAAGCCTCAAGTTTTATTTGGTTTCGAATTTGTTCTTCTCTATTGTAAACTGCTCTCAAATATGAATGTAAACTCTTCACGAAAACGAATAATTGAATTCAACAATGTTTTTTCAGGGCGGGGGGGCTTACTGAGCTCTTACCTTCATTGTCTTTTATTGTAGCCCCTTAAGAATAAAATTTCATGCCGAAGGAGAAAGCATCTTAAAGTATTCTTTTGAGGCACAATGTGCTAATTCTTTCTGCTAATTTTTCAAAGAATAAACTTCAAGCTTCCAGCGAATGTATTAATACATTGAAAGAATCTCAGAGGGGAATTTTGAAGATTTGTTTATCTTTAAAATGCAGACTTCAGAAAAATACTTGCATTCATTCCTCTATTTAATATGCAGCGTTTTCACAGCATTATTTTTTTTCCCCTTATTTTTTGTTTTGTTAACAGTCCATTTAAGGCTTGGTATGGTTTTTGTGGAGTGTTTCTTTCTTTAAAAGATTTTTTTTAACGTTTATTTATTTTTTGAGACAGAGAGAGACAGAGCATGAATGGGGGAGGGTCAGAGAGAGGGAGACACAGAATCCGAAGCAGGCTCCAGGCTCTGAGCTGTCAGCACAGAGCCCGACGTGGGGCTGGAACTCATGGAGTGCGAGATCATGACCTGAGCCGAAGTCGGACGCTCAACCGACTGAGCCACCCAGGCGCCCCATTTGTGGAGTGTTTCCAATGTAAGTATGGCATGAAGTATTTGAAGGAAGAAAGAAGTCTGTGAGTTCACAGTCAGGAAGCTCAGAAGGTTGTGGCCAAAAGCATCTAATTTGGAATCCGAATTAAAGTAACAGCGCAGGACCCACATGATCCGAGTACCTGTCCCTAACTGCAGAACAGTGGGCTCTTTAAATGTGAAATTCGGGAACACAATAAGAAGACGGGCTAAGAAAAGCTGAACTCACCTTACAGAGCTCCAAGCTCCAAGTAGCCGTTGTCCTCTCCAGTTGGGTGGTTTGGTGTAGGAAAGCAGGTGATTTCTCTCGGCCTCTGCATGACATGACTCCGTCTGTAATCTGCAAACATAGAGCCCGTTCATTTTTCTTCTTCTCCTCAGTTCCCTCCGTCTCATGAAAAGGAAAAAGTTCTAATTCTGCCCGGAAATTCAGGTACAGGAAATAACATGTCCAGGAGAGCTCTAGGAGCCAAGAGGACAGTGGAGAAGTCTGAAATCTGATCCTCAGGCCAGAGGTGTGATACTGTTCTCCGTCCTGTGGCTGTTGCCCCTGTCAGGCTGAGGGCACAGGAAGGGCTGCAGGAGCCCACGGCCACGCCACCTTGGAATCAGGTGGGCAGGAAGCTGTACCCATGGCAGGATGGGAGATGGAGTCCGTGCCAATGGTTCTAGTGTGTTCTCGGCTGTTCCTCTAACCAGAGTCAGTCTGAGCCCCCACTGGGCTTCTCTTGGAACTTACCCCAAACACCTGTGTATTCCCCAGCTTCGCGACCTTCCTGGACGAGCCTTGGCTGTGGGCTCTGTCACTGGCCCTGGGCTGTGTCCAGAACCAGCCCCCCAACCCTAGCTGGTGACTTCAGGGGGCACACGGAGGCTCACCCCAGGGTGACTTTGCCCCTGCTGTCCTTCATTGATTGTTGAAGTATTCAGAGAAGTTTATGTGAACTATCCGAAGAATTCCTGAACCCGGAGGAAAGGGTTAGGGTCTCAAGCTTCTTCATCTCAGGAAATTCTTTGCCCTTGTGCAATTTAAAAAAAAAAAAATTAAGGTTTATTTATTTTGAGACACAGTGTGAGTGGGGGAGGGGCAGAGAGAGAGGGAGACACAGAATCCGAAACAGGCTCCAGGCGAGCTGTGAGCACAGAGCCCGACGCAGGGCTTGAACTCACGAACCTCACAAACCGTAAGATCATGACCTGAGCCAAAGTCGGATGCTTTAACCGACTGAGCCACCCAGATGCCCCTGCCCTTGTGCAATTTTTAAATATTATCCCCCAGAAGCTCCCCTGCATTTTATACAAAAAGAGAATATTGGTAGGTATGTAGACCTATTGTACCTTCTTGTGGAGTCAGGGTCCTGGAACTTGGAGGAAACAGATCTGCCCCCCTTAAAGAGGGAGACATGGAAATGGCGGTTCCACTTAAAAAACTTCTGCTTCATGATGGACGTATTTTGTGTCTGTTGATATAAAAGAAAACACACACACACACTCACACACACAGTAGAAAGCTATCAGAAGTTTATTTCACCTTAAAATTAAAAAAAAAAAAAGACAACAAAATCTCTTTCAAGTTTAAGGTCACCAGACACCTTTAGTTAGAATAATTATGCATGAATACATTTCAGCAGAACATGTATACCCAGAGACACCCTGCAGATTACATACATTGAAACTTTTGACGAAATGCCAGCCTACAGATGCCAGTCTCTGGTTCCTTATTATCCGAATGTAAGCTCCTTCCTCTCTGAGCTCAGCCTGACCACCCTGTCTGCTCCCACAAATACATGCTCCTCATTTGGGATTTGGCGGGGGGGGACTTCTTGCCTACAAGAAGGGTTAAACTTCATGCCTTCCGGTTGGGGTTGGAAAAGTGACTTCCTAATTGAGGAATGAACTACAAATTAGATTTCTAGGTTGGCAAGAAACCTCATACTTTCTACTTAGTACTGCTTGAATATGCAATTCATGGCATTTCTGTTCAACCATTTTGTGCCCAGTAACTTGGGCTCTGCGAGGACCAAATATCATGTTATGCTAAACTGAAGCTCAGCCACACCTAAATGTAAATGTGAAGTGACCTTTAACAGAAAATAGTAAAAAAAAAAAAAGAAAAAAAAAAGAAAAAAATGCCATGGTTTAAAAATAAACTACATATATGTGTGTGTATGCAATGAATGCATTTTTATTTTTCCAACTGAAAGTATTTGTGAGAACGTGGCCTCACCCTGTCATGAGAAGTTTGGGCGGGATGTCTCTTGAGTTCCTTGCTGCATGGTGGCTTTTTGAAAAGAAAATCCCCAAATCTTGTTTTAGCCTCTTAGTAGGTTTTCTTTCTTTTGGGGGGGGGTTCATTGACCATATGCATGTCTCTTCTGCTAATCATCAGTGTCATTTTTTCTGGTCTAAATTTAAGTCTTTGTTGTGTCCGGTTTTTTTGTGGATATGAGCTGACCTGACCTTGGGGCAGCCTCTGCAGGGAGCGCCCAAGTGGAGGGGAGGCGGGTCCAGGCTGAGAGCTGCTGGTGGAGACCAGGGTGCCATTGTCTCCGCCTCCAGCTCCTGCCCCGCTCCCCGTGGCACCCGAGCCCCCGACTTCAAAGACAGTGGCTCAAAACAACTGGGCATCAGGGCAAACATCACATCCCATGGAAGCAAGCAAGCGAGCAAACAAACCTTCCGGGGGGCCCCGCAGTTCTGGGTGGCTCTCAGCTGACAAACTGGGTGTCATGTGAATTATTTCTACCATTTTTCATTGACCGAGGTCCGTTTTATGGCTTAGCACGTGGTCTATGCCGGACGGGGCTCCCCGTGCCCTTGAGAAGCGTGCGTATCTGGCTGATGTTGTGTTGAGTAATTTACAGATGTCTATGGGGCCGAGCGGAATTACAGGGTTGCTGAAGTCTTGTATTACCTCCTGGATCTTCTCTGATGTCGTTCTACCCATTATTGAGAGCCAGACCCTGAAGTCTCCACCCGTTCCCTTGGAATTGCCCCTCATTCCCACATTTCTGTCCATTTGTTCTCCGCCTGTTTTGGTGCTCTGTTGTCAGAAGGCATGATTATAACTGTCACATAGTCCTAATATATCGTTACACAATGCTTGCTTTAATTGCCGGTAACAAGTGTCGGGTTTGTTTTAAAAATGCTGTTAGTACAGCCACACCAGTTTTTTTGTGGTTGCTGTTTGCCTGATGTATCTCTTGATCGTTTTGCATTCGACCTGTTGGTGTCTTTGAACTGAGGGTGTATCTTTCACAGACGGCAAACGGAGAGACCTTGCTTTTTTTTAAACATTGCATCTGCAGATTTCTGCCTTTGCTTGGATTCCTGTTCTCATTCCTATCTACTGTATCGACAGAGCTGTATTTCTGTCTGAAAGATCACTTTCTGTTTCCCACATCTCAGGACTTGCTTCTCTTTTTCCCTTACTGTTTTCTTTTGCATGAAGTGCATATTTAAAAATGCGTCGCTTGGTTTTTCTGTAACGGTTTTTTTTTCCACTGTATATTTGAGTGGTCTCCCCAGTATGTTTGGGTTCTTACCACAGATCTCTTAACTTATCAGACATACCCTCACACGTACATGAACTTAATTCCGGGAGATCTAGAAACCTCACACCCATATTCTGCTTGACCTCTCCAGTGATGTTTGACAGGAGTTACAGCTATAGATGTTACAGACTCAACATTACATTGCTAAAGTTTTACTTTATACAATTTGATGTTGCTGTTTTTTTTTTTTTTTTTTTTTTTAAATAAGCTGAGAGGAGAAAGAAAGGTAGCTGAATACTTACAGCTTTTGGTATATCAGCCTCATAATTTGTTTCTGGATCTCTTCCTTTGTTCTGTGGATCCCAGCTGCTGTTTGGGATCGTTTCTTTCTTTTTTTTTTTACTTAAAAAAATTTTTTTAATGTTTATTTATTTTTGAGATAGAGAGAGAGAGAGAGTATGAGTGGGGAAGGGGCAGAGAGAGAGAGGGAGATGCAGAATCCGAAGCAGGCTCCAGGCTCTGAGCTGCCAGCACAGAGCCCAACGCGGGGCTCGAACTCACAAACCCGGGAGATCATGACCTGAGCAGAAGTCCACCCAGGGGCCCCTATTTGCATTTTTCTCTTGCTTATTCTTTTAGTGACTGGCTGTATGATTTTAAGGAAGTCTATTCCCCTCCTGTAATGTGAAGCCTCCTCAGGAGGTTGGGGCAATCAACCTGGGATGATGGGGGGTGGGCAGGGCTGTCTTTGTCTCTTCACCTGCCCACTGCCAAGCTGTTAAACTCCAGTAATGGCTGGCTGAGTGCTCCCTTGTTTCCAACAATGCCCTGAGGCCTATGCTCCCCAAAACAATTCAGTGAGGTGTGGGCTCCTTTGAAGGGTGAGTTCCCAAGGTCAGTCAGTGTTTGACCTCAGTTTGGACCCAAGGAGTACTTCTCTGAGCTGTCTCTTATCCTGTTCTTTCCTGGAGACCAGAGCTCTTTGTCTTATGGCGTCATCCCCCTCCCTCCCCCCAGGCTGAGGTCTCCGATCCTGGGCTCTGGAGCTGTGGGTGGAGACAGCAGCAAGTTTCTCTCTCAATGACCCACTTTGGAAGCTGAGAACTCGGAGTAGGTCTTCTTGGCTTGCTTCCACCCGCCTGTAATCTCCACCCCGTCGGCCAGGATCAGGGCAACCAGGTCCCCAGGGTTCTCAGTGGCGCCACACCCTAGGAGGAGCGTGAGTCCCACGCTGGGGGCTGGAAGGAAATACGGAGCCCCCACCTCCTAGCTTCACTTGCCTGGCGGGTAGTCTCAGCGGTCAGTGGTGAAGGCAGCATGAGAAGTCCTGGTGTCCTGCCCTTCAAGGCCTGGCAGCCCTTTGATGAGGGAGAGAGAGGGCCCTGTGTCCTTGGTTGCAAAGGTCCCGAGGGACGATTTGATCCCACTGGGCCTTGAGGGTGGGGTGCCTTGCCGTTATTCCTGAGTTTTTGGTATAATTTCCTCCTAAGTGTTTCTTCACTTGATGTACGGCTTGAGAACCATTTCCAGAGACATTGCTGTTGTTTTTAATAAGGAGTTTTTTACCAGTTTCACTGGAGAGAGTGGGTCAGAAGGCCTCCTCCCCCGCTGCTGTGCTCAAGACGGAACTCGCTGAAAAGTCTTACAACAACTCTTCCTGTTTCGGAGCTACCTGAGTTTTGAAATAGGCTAAACTTGCTACACTTCGGGTTCCACGTTTGTTGTAAAAATTAAATCAGGTCAACACGCGAGCGATTGTAAACCGTAAAATAGAATGTATATCCGTTCCATTTTACCCCTTGTTGGCAACAGTGAACTAAGTAGTGTCTATTTCCCAAGCTAATGCAACCACGGGTCCCGCTATTAGCCTAGAAAGAAAATCTAGGACTGGGGACATCTCTGCAGGGTCAGAGACAGCTCGTGGCACCAGCCCGTCAATGGCATTTGACTTCTCCGTCTGGGTGCCGCCTGGCTCAGTGTGCAAGTCGGGCTTTACTCATTTCTGCCCCTGGTCCATCCCGTTCAGTCACCAAGGGACAAGGAGGTAAAGGAGGCGCCCTCTGGCTTGGTGTTAGCTGGGATGTGAGGAGAATTTACTCAAATCCCAGGGCTGAAAGCTGTTCGCAGGAGGTATGAGGGAAACAGACAAAAGCAGGGAAGGAATGTGTTTCGTTTTGCAGACTCCGCAGTTCCCACTGAGGAGCTACCCAGCTAGGTGTGTGTCACCTAACAGCCTTCGGTAAGTGTTTGGCCCGATGGCCCCTTACTTGGGCCGGTCTGAGCTGGTTTGGAGCTGAGGACCTGCCCAGAGGCACTCCGGGAGATGCCCTGAAGTTATTTTTAGCTCATTCTGATGCTAAGATCTCCTCTGATGGGTGAGCTTTTCCACCCATAATATACGATGAATATGCGATGCATGCTCTAGCAGGTTGAACGTTGACATGGTAGGCGCCCAGGATGGAACCAAAATGCCTACGGGATAGAATAAGTAGGAATTCCTTAATGTATGTGCACTAACCGTGGACACAGATTTCACCGCGTGGATGATGGAACGACTGGGGGATGGGAGGGGTTGAGGCATCACAGATCAAAATTTTCTCCCCATCCTACTTTGGCTCCTGGCTCCTCTTTGGAGCATCATTTCCCAAACTTTAACAAGAAAGCAGAAAAGCCGAGAATCCCCAGTGTCATCACCATTCACATAAAATTCTGGAAAAGTTCTACCACTTTCTTTTGGCCTCTCGGCGTTTCTCATTGATGCGATATAACAGCCCTCTTCATTCTAACACTCATGTTAAACATATTCATCCCAGCTGTTAGATTTTTAAAATGCTGTGTTCAGTGACACTGCCAGACGCATTTTCTTATGTCTGAGAGGTATTTGATAGACTCAGGATGGTGGCTTTATACGGTAAATATTTAAATGTAATCCTTTTTTTTTTAAGTTGCTCTGTCATGTGTTAGCCATTACCGTAATTCATTAAGCTCCACGGAGGGGAGAGGTATGCCAGTAGCAAGACAATAGCTGGGATTTACAATCTGTTGGAATTGCAGATTAGAGGCAGCCCAGGGGACGGAAATGAGGATCTGGGTCACGGGAATGAGCCATCTGAGACTGCGATTGAGAATCCAGGAGGGGGCTTATCAGAGGCAGGCAGCCCTATTGCCCTACAAATACTGACATCTTTAAGGAAAGGGACCAGTAACCGTGAAGAAGCCGGAAATGGTATTCTAAGCAAAGGTCTGTTATGAGATTGGCAGTTGGAGAAAAGCCAGGGATTTTAAAACAGACAAAATGAATACCGCCCTTAATCACAACAAGACGTATAGCTTGGGGAGGTCACTTAACATGCTGAGCCTTGGTGCCCTCAGATGCAAATGGGCATGGCATCTTATCAAGTAATTATGAAGGGGAACGTGGTGAATACAGAATGCCTACCAGAGATAAATTTATGATTATTTTAATACCTGTGGTGAATCTGTATTTCAGAGTTTATAGGATAATCTTCGTTTCCAATACTCTAGAATCCTCCTAAACCGAATTCATACTTGTCATGCAATAAATCTCAATTTTCTGTTTGAACAATATGGCACGCGTGATAGGTTAATAAAGTATTGGACGTAGAGTGAATGAAGTGGATGGAAACACAGTCAGGATAAAGGCAATGAATAGTGGCCTTTAGAAAATCAAATAATATTAAAATCAGGATGCAAAATTTGGGGCACATGGTTAAAAATATCCAATGATAAGGAAGAGGGTATTGGATAGGTCTCTAATATGATAAATTGCTTTATGTACATACACGTATGCACACACACACACACACACACACATTTTGCATTCATAAAAAGACAAATCAGATGAAATAAGACATACGAAGTCAGACCGTGCAGATAATAATGTCTAGAACGTTGCAAGAGTCCCATGAATATGTGAGGCTTATTGGCTTGCTCTCTGCTCCAGATCTCCTACGGTTAGAGATAACTTCAATGTCAACTGAATGATCCATCCAACAGCATGGCCTCTCAGGGGTCAGCATGGATCACATTTTCTTGTCTCTTTACATGCCTTATTTTTATTTTTATTTTATTTTATTTTTTTTTAAATTTTTTTTTCAACGTTTATTTATTTTTGGGACAGAGAGAGACAGAGCATGAACAGGGGAGGGGCAGAGAGAGAGGGAGACACAGAATCGGAAACAGGCTCCAGGCTCTGAGCCATCAGCCCAGAGCCCGATGCGGGGCTCGAACTCACAGACCGCGAGATCGTGACCTGGCTGAAGTCGGACGCTTAACCGACTGCGCCACCCAGGCGCCCCGACATGCCTTATTTTTAAAATTATGACTAAAAAGTGGACTTCTTAGATAATATATTTTAACAATGCTGGATACTGGTTCTCCCCACTCCCACCCTGCTTGGCTTATTTTTGTTTGTTATCTATTCGTTTAGTGACCTCTGTAGACTATTTCAGTGAAGTCTGTTTCCATAGAGTGTGAACACTGTGGGTTCCACCTTGGATGTGCATTTGATGACAGTGGCTTCAGGAGGGGTCTCTTTAGCTGTGTCTTTCCCTACTCTCTTGGTTATGTCGTCTGCCACTTTTGGTATCACACCCAGCTCTTGGGCTCCACAAATTGCTGGCTTGTTATTGTTTATAACAATGTCCTTGGACATAAATGTCTCTGCAGTCTAGTCTGATTAAATTGGACCCCTTTCAAGGTCTGTTTTTGAGGTTGGTACTTGGGGTTTGGTCTGACATCAAGAGAGTACTCCCTTGCCTTGTTGTCCCTGGTTAACTAGCTGGCCGATGGTTTATCTCTTTGCTCTTGTGGGGTGATGAACTAATTAAGTGCTTCCCATTGATGTCTTCATTGTTTTTGAGAAAGTCTTTAGACTTGAATCTCTTCACACACTGAATAAAGACAATTTCGTTGGGGAGAACTTTTGATTTTGTTCTGTCTAAACTATGAGCAAAATCTCTAAGCCACTACTGCAGAGTTGGGGGCTAGGATAGAGGCTTGCCTCTCTTGGAATGACCGCTAAGCTTTATGAGCAAGTCTCTAGGTGGGGTCTCTGGTCTTATTGCTGTGCCTCTGCAAATGTAAGACCTTTACTCTACAGTGAATTGAAACAACGGCAAGTGAGGTCTCATCGTTTTGCACCTGCAGCAGAACCCCTGTCCAACGGGACAGGGTGGAGAAAGGGAGTTCCCAACCTCCCTGCTCCATTCACATGGAATTTGTCATTACAACATGGAGCTGGAAGGGAGTAGAAATGCTGATAGCTTGTCTCTCCTGGGGAGATACAGTATCCTTTGATCGAAAGGAAGGATGAGGAAGTCCCATCTTTTTGTCCATATCCCCTCAGAGTAGAACTTCCATCATATTGAACTGGCAGTCTGGGGGAAGGTCATGCATTTTGCAAGCAAAATTATTTTGTTTTGGTTTTTAATCAACTCTGTAAATATTTTCCTTTATTTGGAATATTTAATTCATTTATATTATAATTTTTATTTTATTTTAACTTTATTTACTTATTGAGAGAGAGAGAGAGACAGAGAGAGAGAGAATGAGCAGGGGAGGGGCAGAGAGAGAATCTCAAGCAGGCTCACACTGTCAACACAGAACCCAACGTAGGGTTTAAACCCACGAACCATGAGATCATGACCTGAGCCAAAACTGAGAGTCAGGCATTTAGCCAACTGAGCCACCCAGGCACTCCTAATTCATTTTTATTAGATGTAACTGCTGATATGATCAAATTTAAATCCAACACCTTGTCATTTACTTTCGATTTGTCTCATATCTATTCTTTTCATATTCCTCAAGTTTTCTTTGGATTCATCAATTGTAAAAATGATCACTAATCAACGGGTCTCTTCTATTAGCTTTATTGTAATAACTTGTTAGCCCAATTATTTCAGTGAGTGTTGTGTCTAAATTACAAAATGCATCCAGTTTGCCTTATGTTGGCATTACACTGCTATTATTCTCAAAAGCTTTTCTTCTTTTTTTTTTTAAATTTTTAAACTTTTTTTTTTTTTTTTTTATTATTGAGAGACACAGAGCATGAGGAGGGGAGGGGCTGAGAGATGGAGAGACACAGAATCTGAAGCAGGCTCCAGGCTCCGAGCTGTCAGCACAGAGCCCAACGCGGGGCTCGAACCCACGAACTGCGAGATCATGACCTGAGCCGAAGTCGGACGCCCAACCGACTGAGCCACCCAGGCGCCCCTCAAAAGCTGTTCTTTTACATATGCTGTGAGTTCCATAAAACATTGGGTTATTGTTGCTTAAAACATGTACATTCCTTTTTACATTACTGTGCTCCCAGATGTAACCATTTTCTTAATCCTAAGAACTTCCTTTAATATTTTTTGTTGTTCAGGTTTTGCTGGCAGCAAATATTTCAGCTTTTGTTTGTCTGAAACTTTATTTGGAAGTTTTTATTTTGAGGGGCATCCGGGGGGCTCAGTCAGTTACGCGTCCGACTCCGGCTCAGGTCATGATCTTATAGTCTGGGTTTGGGCCCCGTGTTGGGCTCTGTGCTGACAGCTCAGAGCCCGGAGCCTGCTTTGGATTCCGTGTCTCCCTCTCTCTCTCTCTCTGCCCTTCCTTGCTCATGCTCTGTCTCTCTCTCTCTCTCTGAAAAATAAACATTTTTTAAAAAATTTAAAAAAAGTTTTCATTTTGAGATAATTGTAGATTCACATGCAGTTTTAAGAAATAACATAGAGAGGGGCGCCTGGGTGGCGCAGTCGGTTGGGCGTCCGACTTCAGCCAGGTCACGATCTCGCAGTCCGTGAGTTCGAGCCCCGCGTCGGGCTCTGGGCTGATGGCTCAGAGCCTGGAGCCTGTTTCCGATTCTGTGTCTCCCTCTCTCTCTGCCCCTCCCCTGTTCATGCTCTGTCTCTCTCTGTCCCAAAAATAAATAAACGTTGAAAAAAAAAATAACATAGAGAGATCCCATGACCGTTTCTACAGTTTCCCTAAAGGGCACATTTAACAAAATAAATGTGTAATATCACGCCAGGATACTGATGTCGATACAGTCAAGATACAGAAGATTTACAACACCACGGGGAGAACATGCTTATTTTGCTTTTGATTTTGACATTAATTTTGCTTGTTGTGGAATTCTAGGCTGACAGCTTCTCCAACCCTTCTCTTCTAACTTAAAAGATTTCATCCCATTGTCTTGAGACTTTCATAATTTCTTTTATAAAATTATTACCTAATTCTTTGTGTCCTCTTTCTGTGGATGCTTCTAAGATTTTTTTTAAGTTTTATTTATTTATTTATTTATTTATTTATTTATTTATTTATTTAGAGACAGAGCACAAGCAGGGGAGGGGCACAGAGAGCGGGAGAGAGAGAATCCCAAGCTGGCTCTGCACTGTCAGCACAGAGCCCGATGCAGGGCTCAAACTCATGAACTGTAAGATCAGGACCTAAGCCAAAAGCAAGAGTCAAACTCTTAACCGAGTGAGCCACGCAGATGCCCCTGCTTTTAAGATTTTATTTTTGTCCAGCTCTTTGGTCTCAGCATTTTGGCCATGATGACATTTATCTATCTATCTATCTATCTATCTATCTATTGACTGATCTATCATCTATCTAACCTACTGGTATATAAGTATATGTCCAGATGTATATTGATGTCTTTCCAAGGAGTTAGAATATACTTGGTCATAATTTTTGCAAATACTGCTTACTTTTGCCCCATTCTCTCTCTCTCTCTTTTCATTCTAGAACTATTTACATATATGTTGATCATTTCAACTGTGTTCCACGTATTGTGGGGGTTTTTCTTTCTTTCTTTCTTTCTTTTTTTTTTTTTTTTTTTTTTTTTGTTTTCCTGTTTCTTTTTCCTTGTGTGCTTTCAGGTAAACAATTTCTATTGATCTGTCTTCAAGTTTACTAATGTCATATTCATCCCTATGTATTCTGCTGTTAAATTTATCTAGTATGCTCTTAATTTCAGATATTGCATTCTAGTTCTAGAATGTTCACTTAATTTTTTTCCTAGTTTCATAGTCTTTATTAAAATATTACATCTTTCAATAATTTTGTTCATCTTTTCCTCTATTCTCTAACATATATTTTTTTCTTCTAAAGTGCTTGTATGCTAACTTCACTAATGGGGTCATCTCTTTATACACTTCCACTGATGATGTGATCTTTTGATTTTCAGGCACTTTTCCCTTTCTCTTCATATGGCTGTTATTTGCCAATTCTATATTAGACATTATGCATGAAGTGTTGTAGAGTCTGAATTATGTTATTGTCTTCTAAAAAATATTGAGTTTTATCTGACAGGCAAATAACTTTGGCGGACTACTTTGACCTCACTACTTTGAGCTGATCTTCATTTTGGGCTATCTTGCAGTAGGTGTATCGGAATGAATCCCTTTGTCTTAGAACATGTTCTCAATCCTGGCACGTGACGAGTATTGCTGGGACCTTGCCCTTTCCTGGTCACCATTAAATGCCTCTGTTGTTTGCCAAGGTTGAGGTTTGTCTGGGTCCACACCCCCACTTCTCTCCAAAGCTACGTGATCTTGAAATCCCTCTTCAGTAATCGACATCCCAAGATCTGCTCCCATTTAAGGCTCCTGGAATCTTTGTCTGCATATATGAAGTGTAGAAATTATCCAAAGACCAGAGAGGTATTTTATGTGGACCTTATTTTTTTTTTTTTTTGAAATATTGTTCTATGACTTTTTTTCCTCTTTTTTGACTTACCTCCTAGGTCTCAGACACATTACTGTTCCCAAGCTTTGATTTCTGTTTCCATTGTTGGATTCCTATTCTCTGTCTGAGCTCTATTTTCCTTTAGGGCTGTTTTGAAGAATGCTCCTGGGGAAAGAAGAGCAAATACAGAGCTCGTCTCGTTTCATTCCCCTCTCTCAAGAACTATAGCCCAACATTAGTTACTGTCCAATGCTTACAAACAGTTGTTTGTCTTATCTTGTTTAAATATCTTTTATTGTCTAAAGTGGAGGCATAAATCTGATACCAGCTACTTTGTTAAGACTCTATGGTTGGTATTTAAAGCCACGAGATTGAAGGAGATCCCCACTAGAGTTAGGTGAAATCAAGAGTCAAATAATGCTTAGGACCAAGCCTTGGGTCGTCGCCATTTTAAAGGGTTCAAAGATTAGAGAAGGACTCCTCCAAAGATACTGAGAAGGAATGATCACGGGGATACGAGGAAAGCAAAGAGGATGAGATGTTCTGAGAGCCAAGTGAGGAAAATCTCTCGAGGAGAGGATGTGATCCAGTATTTCGAATGTTGCTCTTTGGTCGATAAAATGTGAGAGCTGAGAATGAACCACTTGATTTAGCAACTAAACTCACACCCTTAAAAATTAGCCTCTGATTCCCAGATTATAAGCCATGGACTCCAATCCATTTTCGACAAAGGACCATTTTTTATTCCTTGTCCAATTTCTAGCTCAAAGTGTAAGAGATAGCCGTGTCCATAGATGATTAAAGGGCTTTGGAGGATGCAGGGTAACTAGAAGTAACCGGGGAATCCAGTTCCCTGCTCTATTGTGGAAATTGCCAAGGACAACTTTCCCCCCTCCCTTTCTTAGCATTCATCTAGAGCCTCAACGTAAAGCTACTGTGAGCCTGTGCAATCAGGAGGAGATTGTCTATTTCTCGTAGGCGGGATCCACGAACGTTGCTTTTGACTTTCCCTGTTGGGTTCACTGATTTTTCTCCAGCACCTAGAAGAGTGCTTGGTCCATAGAAAACATTCAATGGTGTTGATTGAAATTTATTACTGTGGTGTGATTTTTATTATCACTAAGCTCTTTTCCAGGTAGATCGATTTAGTTATCCTGTTGGATCCACTAAACGATTCAGTGGTGAATCTCTATTCTTTATTCTTTATTTTTACAAATATATCTTTCTTCTTCTTTCGAGACTGCAAGTCAGATTCCTCAGGACCCCAGTCTGAATGATACCTTTACCACTAAAGAGGGCAGGATAGCATAAATGCAAGAAGAAATGGCACCCATGTTGCCCATCAATACTGTGAGTCATTTCCTCTCCTCTCTTCCAAAAATTGAATCATCCTGAATGAGACAATTATTTATTGTTAACTGTCA
This sequence comes from Leopardus geoffroyi, assembly GCF_018350155.1. NCBI lineage: Eukaryota > Metazoa > Chordata > Mammalia > Carnivora > Felidae > Leopardus > Leopardus geoffroyi. The sequence goes on from NC_059336.1 coordinate 135,967,038, forward strand.
GTTAAGCAGGTGAACAAAAATATCAGCCGTGATTACGTTCGCTCCTGCTTTGGCATTCAAGTTAATCTGGAAAGCACTCATTTTCCTGAAAGATATTATGTAACCAGGACTTAGACTCAACGATGGCTCACTGTTGGGTTCTGTTCTACTTCAGTTTTAGTTAAGAGTGTTACTTGACAACTGAACATTTTGTTTTGCCCTGTGTCTTCAAGACGGAGGCTTTTCAGAGCCTAACATTTGTCTGGTGAAGCTGCTGTCAGAGGAACCTATTTTTAGGTCCTGCTCAGAACCCCATAGTTCAGTTTCCAGGTGTTGTCACTTATATTCTGCCTTCTGTTTCCACAGAGAAGAATTTAAGCATTGTTTCCTCCAACTGAGAAAAATCAATGTGTCCTATGAATATCACCAATATGGGAAACAACAACAACAATTTCTTTGTTCATTTATCTAGCAATGATTTATTGAGTCTTTACCGCACAGAAGCCCATGTGCTAGTAACTGGAGAGCCAAGTGGTGAGCCAAATCCAGATCTGACCAGTGCCCTACTGGAGCTTACAGGCTAGTGAGAAAAGTGGACATTAATGAAAATATCACACCAGAAACGAATCTTCCTGGAAATACAGAGACTCTTCTATTGAATTTGCACGCAAGATTTTTAACTTCTATCTGCAGCTCCCGTAAGAGCGTAAGATGATTTCAAATTACCAGTCTTGGTTGCCGGTTGCTATCTCTTGGTTGCTACATCGCGGAATATATTAAATTGCATATGTTAATATATGTAATGTGTGTACAAAATGCCTGGCATTTAGTAGGTGAGAAGCAGACGTCAGTTTTATTCCCAGGCTTGTTTACTTCGCCACAAGGGAAAAAGAATTCTGATGTTCTGTCTGAGATACTGCAGCTCGCTGGCTGTTTCTAAAATTCTGGATTATGTCCAGCTTTTAAACTTAGACTGTGTTAGCTTTGTTATGAAGAGGCCACTGTGCATTTTATGTTACTCAGAGAGTTGGAAATGCCCAACTGCTCCATTTCAGTGGAACCAAGACAGAGATTTTCTTTTCTCATGCTTAAAAAAGAGCCCCTGGAACAATATTCTTCAAACTGGAATCTACTCCTGAAGGTCAGTAGACATAGCGTGTGGGGAGTCAGGAATTCTTTACAAGTCTATATTGATATGGTCTCTATGAACTGTCTATAAATATGTATATAAGTATATACCTGTATCCATCTGTCCGTGTGGCTTTCTATCCTGGACCATCTAGGTAACCTGCATTTGTGCTTTTGGTCAGGTTGATGCCCCAGGATTATCTAAATTACACGGTTTTAACTTTTAATGCATTTTCTCACCCAGGATCTGTTGCTCTGTGTCTCTTCCACCTCCTTCCCCTCGAACCTATGTTCCCCCCCGCCCTCCCACCCCCGTGTTTTGTTGACTATATGAATTTGGGTAAATTAGCAGAAGAGTTAACTACTGCGAGAGAAATAGATTTTTTTTTCTGAAATTTGGATTTAGTTTTTTGGGGGGAGACTATATATTGCTTTTTCGAGAAGATGGTGTGCGAGCGTGCACTCTTGAGCACACATTTAATGTGTGCGTGGCATGAAAAGAGTATTTGTTTACTGGAGGGGTGTGATCGTCTTTTATTTTATATTATGCTGGAGAAACACGACTTGGGGGCCACACGATGGAGTCTATGTAAAGACTGCACAACCTGGGCTTTGGGATATACACTACTGAGAGTGTCCAATTCGGTTTGCCCAGAACAGCCGTGGTTTGTTTTCATTTGGATGTAATGGATAATATTTCCTCTTCTGGCTCACCAAGAATGGATGTTAATCTTGAAGCTTCTCCAACACAGGAGAGAAGATGAGGACTTGAGAGGTGATGTGGGCTGCGGGGAGGAATTTCCTCTCTTTTGGGCTGCTGGATGGTTACATAGGACTCTAAGCCACGGAGATTCGTTAGGGCATTCCTAAGAGCAAAGGGTCATGTTTGTCTAGTTGTTTGGATAGAACCTCGAAGCCAATGCAAGAGGGACATCATAGGCTCTAGGAAGAGGCATAACTGCCACCATAGTCAATATACCCCATCACCCCAAAAAGTTATGTTATTCTTTCTATGGTTGAACTCCTCCTACCTTGACTCTGGCAATCATCGATCTGCTTTTGTTACTGTATATTAATTTTGATTTTCTTGGAATTTCACATATTTGTAGTCATACAAGATGAACTATTTGTATCTTTTTTCTTTTGCTTAGTGTAATGTTTTTGATGCTTAACCATGTGTTGTGGACATTAGTAATTCTCTCCCTTTATGGTTAAGTAATATTCTATTGTATGAATATACATTCGCTTATCTGTTCAGTCGTTGGTGAGTGCTTGGGTTATTTCCAATTTTTGTGATACAAATAAAGCTAGGATGATTATTCATATACAAGTCCTGTGTGGACACATTTTTTATTTTTCTTGGAGTTGTTGGGTCATAGAGTGAGTATATATGAAGTTTTGTATGAAATGGTCAACTATTTTCCAAAGTGGTTCTACCAGGTTGTAATCCTATCGGCGACGTAGGAGAATCCCAGTTGCTCTATGTCCTTGCCGATACACGGCATTTTTAGGTTCTTCTCCTTCTTTTTTTTTTTTTAAATTTATTTTAGTCATTCTAGTGGATATACAGGGATATTTTAACTTTGCCTTTCCCTGGCAAATTTCCACCAGTTGGTCAGGCCAGTAGGGACTCTGGGTCATGATAACTTCAGGATGAAGAAAGGGCTGCTGTTGTGTTTTATAATCATAGGATGATGCATGGAATACACAGAATGATGATTTTTCTCCGAGAAGGTAATCTCAGGAGCAATGTTCTGAGGAACAGAGGCTTCACTGTCCGTGCCCTTCCCAACTTTCTTCCTTACCCCACCTGCACAGTTGACTGTCTTGACTTCTGTGGAGAGACAGTGATTATGCACGTTGTAAGACCAACTTTGCTCTCCCTGGTCAGGGGATTTTTCATCAGAGCTAAAGGCATTGCTGTTTCTCCTGGCTGTCACTGTCACTCTAGAGCCACACGGTGAGACTTTTCTTGACTGTGGTTTCCAGAATGCTGAAATGATAGAGAGACAAGGTGCATGCTAGCCACACTTCTCATTAAGCGATAATTTAATAGAGAGTTGAATGAATTTCCAACTCCTTCCAAAGAGTATACATTTTTTTTGCCAGTATGTTGGGGGAAAGATTCTCAGAGAATTATTAAATGATAGTGCTCAGATGCATTCTTATTATTTGGTAGGATTTAATTGAAATGAAAACCAGATTCTGTCACTGTACTGTGGCTTTGGTTGGCATAAATGTGCATCCACTCTGGTCTCATTAAATCTTTTTTTTTTTTTCTTTTTTGCCCCCCTTCCATAGCTGCTGGGAGGAACAGAATTCTTAGAAAACTATGTTTGGTACGGCATTGTTAATCTGACTTGGTTTAATGCCTTGTAAAAACAAAATAATGTTAAAAACAAGAATCCTCAGTGACCATCACCCCGTGGGGTTTTCCAAGCCAGTTTAGATAGAACTCAGATGTGGCTGTACCTGTTCCCCTGATCTATATTCGTGTGATTAAAAGCTTACCTCTCATAGGTTTACGTAATCACCAGCTGAGAGATGGCTCTGTGTGAGCGGCACCCCTTGCGGCCGGCCTCCCCCCTACCCTAATGAAATCTCACAGGGGAGACATGGGCTGGGTACCTCTGAGACAGGATCCCCGTTGGCCAGCACGATGCTCACGTTTGTGCAGCCGGCTCGTTGGAGACTGGCAAGCCGGGGAACTAGGGTAACAGTAGGCAGAGGTGAGAAGGAGAAGGTGCTGAAGGAACAGACAGAGGCATGAAAAGGCGCCTGAGTTTTCCACCATGTTTGGGATAAACCCTCCGGCCTGAAGACAATTGGGGCAACCGGCAGGATGGTCCAGACCAGAATGGCAACAGGAATCGGGAAACTGGGGGGATTTGTAGGACAGGACGAAGAGATCCAAGGCTCTGTCTCCCTCTCTTTCCCCCTCTGTTCCCACTGCGTGAGGCCCAGCTCCTGGGCAGCCGTAGGGTCCAAGGGCCTGCTCTGCAGAAGAAAGGGGCACGCTTCGGTGCCAGAGACGTGGGATACGGCACCCATCCATCCCTTCTTAGCTTTGGGATTTAGCTTCTCCGAGCCTTGCTTTCTTCATTAATAAAACAGAGATTACAACCCCCAGTTGTCAAGAGGATGAAATAAAAAATAAACGTAAAAGCGCTTCTTTAAAAAAAGTTCCTTTTGAGGTTTATTCACTTTTGAGACAGAGAGAGACAGAGCACGAGCAAAGGAAGGGCAGAGAAAGAGGGAGACACAGAATCCAAAGCAGGCTCCAGGCTCCGAGCTGTCAGCGCAGAGCCCGACGCGGGGCTCGAACCCACGAACCGTGAGATCATGACCTGAGCCGAAGCCGGAGGTACAAGCGTGTCTTTTCAAACCATCGGACAATAAACAGATATTAGTTATTGTAGAGAGATGCCGGCCCCACGAATCGCCACAGACACATCTCCCTGCTTCTCTTACAGAGGAAGAGACGGGAACTCTAGAAATAAAATGTTTTGCACAGCACCATTCTTCCAGGAAGGGCTGCTTCCCACACACCTTTCAGCCTGTCCCTCGGGACTCTGAGTCCTTGTTGTAACCCAGTTTTTATAACTACGTGATTTGCCTGCTCCCATCGCCCTTACGTATCACTGATTTGCTGGTGATGCCACCCTCTTCCTCCCACCCGGTCCTCCGTATCCCTCTTCCTGGGTGTTAGTGATCTTGGCAGGAGTGGGTGACGGTGGGCTGGGGAGGGGACGTCGCACCTACCGAGGGTGTGAGCTGCCGGGGTCATCGCGTCTGCGGCCCCTCCTGGGGCGCACGTGGGGTACGGGCACCCACGCCGGAGATCTGGGATCCTCAAACTAAGGAGTTTTGACCCTCTGGAACCTCTAGAGGCAAACTCAGGAGATAGCACCTTTCGTGGGAGTTAAAATGCCTTTCACGGCAGTGATAACCCTAAGAAGGGTTGTGCCAGTGACAAAGATGGAAGTTTCCTCTTGGAGCAACAATTTGCTAATGGGGAGGCACTTTCCTATCACAGGGCTGGCTTCATGAGACCGTGATTTTTAAAAAAGCGGCCTGTGGACTCCTGGGGTCCGTGAATATAGTTTCTGAGGGATCTCAGGTAAATCCTGCCTTTTCAAAGCAATATTTCCGGGGGCGCCTGGGTGGCTCGGTCGGTTGAGCGTCCCACTTCGGCTCAGGTCGTGATCTCTCGGTTCACGAGTTCAAGCCGCGCGTCGGGCGCTGTGCTGACGGCTCAGGGCCTGGAGCCTGCTTCCGATTCTGCGTCTCCCTCTCCTCCTGCCCCTTGCCACTCATGTTCTCTCTCTCTCAAAAATAAATACTAAAAAAATTCAAAAAAATACAAATAAGAGGAATAGTCCCATTATTCAAGTTTTAGAATCGCTGAGACACAGTTGGTCTGGGACCGTTTACTTCAGAATGTAGAAATGACAAAAATACCGTGACTCGTTATTGTCACTGTGATTATTTTTTATTTGACACTACGGTCCAAGTCTTTCTTCCCCGGAGCCTCCGTCATAGCTTTTAACTCTCCCCAGTGAAACCTCGGAACACCTCCTCGTCCTCTAATGGCTGGTGATTCCTGTGTAAACTGTGAAAAGCCCCATGAACGTTTGCCACAGACAGAGCGAGTCAGTTACAGCAGCCCTGAGCCTTGGTCGCGAGTCAGAATTCTCAGTGATTGCAGTGTGAATAGGTGTTGATTCATCAGATAGGCTGTTCAAGAAATGCCATGCGATGGTCTTTTCTTGAAATCTCGTTCAGTCAGGCTCTGAGATCTCCGATGATGAGAAGATGCCGGGGCAGGAAACCGGAGACATCACTGGGCCCCAGTAATATAACTGAGCTTCTAATACCACAAAGGTCCTGGGTCTACACAGAGCAAATCATTCTGGAAGGTTCCTCTGGGCTGCCCCCACCAGCTGCACCAAGATGCTCTTGCCCAAGAGGCCCTGACCCCTGAGCCTGGAAATTCTGACAGGCCTATAGGACCTGGATCTTTGCTGTGCCTGGAGCCCTGGCCTGGTTGGACGAGTCTGACAGCCTTGAGCACCATTTTCCTTGGAGGTCTGTCTGGTCATCTTCTCAACGGCGGGGAGGGAACTGCCCGAGAGCCCTCCTCATCAGTGTGGAACTCACGAAGGGGCAATGTTTCTGAGGTAACACTGCATCTCTTACCTATTCCCCTGTGCTTTTTAGCCCCCATGTGATGTCCTCTCCCACCTCCCTTTCTGAGAGACCATATCCGTTCTCTTGAATAAGTTCAAGTATGGTGAGACAAATCTTTCCAATTTAGAGTGAGCAATTTAAAATGATTACTTTGAATAAATTCATCCCAACTCTGAGCCCTCATCCTGTTCGGTTGAATTTTAAGGATGATTGGGGTTCTATCGCTTTCTCTGGATTACATAAAGACATGGTAGCCATCAAGTGTTAGAAGGACCTCTAGTCTGTGATCCATTGTGGATCACAGGCCAAGCCTCCATGGCTCGTCGCTCTGTGGTATGCTGGGGGCCTGGGAAATTGGATGTTCTTACTTTGACAGTAGCACCATCCATTCAATCACTGCATAGAAGCCCCTTCACTCCTTTGGATTCTGAAGACAAAGCCAGCCGTGGGGCCCTGCGACTCACCGGATCCCATAGCTGTACCCCTTCCAGGATGTGGGAATCGTTGCCTCTCTCTTGAGAGATGTCTGTCTCAAGAGATCTCCCCTTTTTCCCGTTGCCCTGGGATAATTTGAGACAAAGGAATACAAACGCTGGCTATCTGTTTGGAATGGAGTAAAAAAAAAAAAAAGTAGAAACAAACAGTAACTAACATTCAGGGAGATTCTCCTGCTAGAAAATTCTAAGCAGAGTGCTGGAAAGGTCAAAGATTTGTCTTCCTGCTAAGAACAGGGGGATGGGGGTTGAGAACAGATTACAGCAAATGCAGGTGGATAGTCTAGTACAGAATCTTGCAATTGGTCATTCAACCACTTAACAAAAGAATAGCGAACTCCTACTATGTGCCAGAGACTTGGGTGAAGATGAAACACTTCTGAAACACGATGGAACGGGGAGACCAATGAAAAGAATGTCATGTGGTCGTATGTAAATGGTCTACGTAGCCGGAAGCACAAGAACTCTGGGTTAGGCTATCCTGGGCGAAAACCCTGGCTTGGCCACCTTCCAGGTGTGTGACCTTGGGACGTTCCTTCCCTGATCAGTGTTACGTTTGCCTGGCTCAGAGGAGTCTTCATGTATGCGGGCTCTCACCCTCCCCATCCGTTACTGAAGGCACTGAAATGTTATCCCTAATTTTGTGATGTATTTTCTCTCTCCTCGAAATGTATGAACACTCTTTGTACTCAGAGTTTTATCATCATTATCTCATTATCCTTTAACAGATCTTGGGAATTTTATTTCCAAATGTTCTTTCTTTAAATCCATTCGCAGATGCCATTGAAGCTCACGTGTTTCTTCTTAGAGACAGAAGATCCGATTACTGAGTTATTTATATGATGTGCTGGTGAGGCATTGGAAAGGCAGCCCCAGGGCCCAGAAGTGTGCCATAGCAGAGGGGAAAGTTCCACGGAGTGCGTACTCTTCCTGTGTTCCCTTCCTCTCCCGTCCGATTTGCCATTTTAAGTTGGTCTTTTTAAAGTTATCAGTCTACCATGCCAACCGTGAGCCAGTTCAAATGAAGGATTTTGTCTTATGCATTTCTGCGTCCACGACAGCCAAGAGACCACCTCCGGGCATATTAATGATTTTAGAAGATGTGTGCTGACATTAAAACACACACACACACACACACACACACACGCACACACACACACACACCATGGACCAAATATCATGAAATCTGTATTTCTAACGGAGATAATTTAGTATTTAATATATTTTAGAACGTATCTGTTATCACTTGGTCTTGCTACTTTAGCCAGGTCTATTCAAATCTGTTCTGTTCTCCCACTGATTCAGAGTTTGGGTAATTTTCTGCTTCATCTATTTCATAGAATCCCTTTTGAGCAACTCCTGACAGAGCATTCACGGTGAAAAATGTCTTAAAATATCCTTGGGTTACCATGAAGAATTCCGGTCGCCTGCTGTAATGTTATTCTAGTTCTTTGCTCGGTAGGGTGCCCTTTACCAACCGGGTTTTTTTGGCATCCTAGGAAGACAGTTCAGGCTGGGCCTTCAGCCTGGGCCAGTTCTTCCAGCTCTGATGGCCCCGTTGCATTTCTGTGCCCCCCCCCTTGGACATCCTGAGGCCCCCCAAGGTCCAGTCCCATCTACCTGCTCAGCTGTCTGTCTCGCTGCTCCCCCACATGGACCCCGTGTGGTGGCCGCCTGGACCCTGAGCATCTTACTGAGATTCTCTTCGTCTTCTTTGTGCACCCAGGGGTCTGATCACTCCTCAGGGTCTTAGAGTCTGGTTCACAAGCTGCCACCTTTACAGAACCTTCTCTGATTTCTAAGCTAAAAAGTACCTCCCGATCCTTTGAATGCCCTACATCAGCTTCCACCTCCACTATTATGCATTTAAGCGAAATTGTGTGTCTCAACTTACCTAATGGGAACATAAACTATCTCTGAAGGAGAGTAGTGTGTCCAGTTTGTTCTGTATCTTCTCCTTTTCCTTCTGTGTCTCTCCTTCTATGCATGAACAGAGCTTAATAAACGGCTTTGTAAGAATTAAGAAAAGTAAGTCCCTTGGGTCCCTGTGGGGGTAACAGTAGAAAGAATATTCACTGGGCTCAAGTCTCCAGCAATTGGATTCCAGACCTACCATTTATAGAGAATCTTGGTTACTTACACTTCAAGACTTCTTTCTTTTTCTTTCTTTCTTTTTGACAGTAAAACATGCAGGAGACTAGTGCGGCTTTTCTAGGACTCAGGTTTAGGGAAAACCTTTCTGCTCTCCTTTCCTCGTAGGACTGGGTCTACTCTCTGCTTCCCTTCCCGGATCACAGCCATGGCATCCTTGACTTTTGTTGCTTACTAAATTGTCTCTTTCTCCTAACCAGAGGCAGTGTCTTTTCTGCTTTTCTGGCATCCCTGGTACCTAGTTAGGTACTCAATGTGTATACTGAATTGGACCAGTGGATGGACGGAAACTCTAATATCTTGTTCATTTTTGCCAGTGATGTTTGTTGCTCCTCGAAGCCTTCTAGGAAATGCTGGAATGCTGGAAGCTCTTTTCCTATCTCATTTTTCTCTCCCTGCAAAATAGAGTGCACAGATCTCCTCTCCTTAGACATCAGATCCCTCAGTCAATGTTTCCCAAAGTGTCCCCACGGAAGAACACAAGAACACTAGCTTTAGCAGAGGAGCTATCAAGAAAAAGAAAAGAAGATAAGCAAAGATAACTTAGTTGACCAAGAAAAAAATTTTTTCTAAGTCATATCTATTGATACGAAAGACAAAAGTCACTTGGAAAGCATTCTTCTACATGTTGATAATTTTCTACTATATAGAAACTCTGCTCAATTGAATAGCTTTTTTATTTTCTTTTTTCTTTTTATTTATGATGATGATGATTTTTTAAATATAATTTATTGTCACGTTGTCTAACATACAGCGTATACAGTGTGCTCTTGGTTTGGGGAGTAGATTCCCGCGATTCATTGCTTGCATACAACCCTCGGTGCTCGTCCCACGAAGTGCCCTCTTCAATCCCATCATCTGTTCCCCGCCCCCCCCCCCCACACATGATCCCTTAGTTTGTTCTCTGTATTTAAGAATCTCTTATTGTTTGCTTCCCTCTCTGTTTGAAACTATTTTTTCCCTTCCCTTTCCCCATGGTCTTCTGGTAAGTTTCTCGAGTTCCACATAGGAGTGAAAGCTTTCTTGAATAATTCCCTAAAATAAAGTCATTTTCAGTAGGAAAATTCTATGTAGGCTTTGGGGAAGATCCTTAGTGTCTTTCTTCCTGGATGGCTAGAAATTCCTCCTGTGATGACAGAACAATGGTGATGTCAGTGGGTGTCACAGCCCCTCGACTTCTATTGTATGGACTACTTTTTAGCACTTCTTGAGTTCTGCATAGGTAAGGAGAGGTTTTGAAGCCTTGTGATGGAACGCGTGGCTTTTTCAAAGATACTCTTTAAGATGTATTCAGATCCTGCAAGAAATAATAAATGAGGGAATAATGAGGAACATTTATTCCTCTGTTTAACTGTAATGCTGCCTCTCTGCGTTCACAATTTATGGCGAGTAAGGATTTTTGTGTGTGTGTGAGTGGAATGCATTATGTTAGGAAAAAAATTAATGGCCATCTGTAAACGTGGGGATGGCTGGCAAATCTGTTATGCATGTTGCAATAAAAATGGTTTATTGGGCTATCCCGGTCAGACACAGGAGCCAAATGCTGCAGATCCACTAGAGAACACGCTTGGACTTCATCCCGTTTTTACTTAGGCTGGAGCCTCCCCGCAGCACTCCCCTTCTGGTCCATTCTGAAGGTTTTCTGCAAAATAAGTTCTTTGGACAAGTGGTTTCTGCTTTGAGCCCAGTGTCCTAATCTGAAAATGGAAGAAGGCTGGCACTCCTGGGTGGCTCAGTTGGTTAAGCGTCTGGCTCTAGATTTCGGCTCGGGTCATGATCTCATGGTTCGTGAGTTCGAGGCCCGTGTTGGGCTCTGCGCTGACAGTGCAGAGCCTGCTTGGGATTCTCTCTCTCGCTCCCTCCCTCTCTCTCTGCCCGTGCTCTCTCTCTCTCTCTCAAAATAAATAAACTTAAAAAAAAAAAAAAAGAAAAGGGAAGAAGTTTGAATTCGATAAGCTCTAAGATCCCAGGCACACGCTACTCTCTAGGATTCAAAATCCCTTCTCATGGATTAAGTCTAAACAAATCTGGTTAGCCTGAATTCAACCCTACTTCCATACTGTGTTAACAACAAGAGAGAGGACGTGCTCACCGTCTTCCAAAAATACCTTGTGTTGGAGAGTAAGGCAGGGCTCAGAAAAGAAGGACACGTGTCAAAAGGCACAGGGTCCATGTCGAAGGGGATACCGTGCTACGTCTGACACGATTGGGTCCTAACAAGTCACCCAGCAACGGCAGTGAGCAAGGGGACAGTTGGTAAGTCCTTGCTGGTAGAGCGAAGGCAATCAGGAGCATGGCGTGTCAAATCTATACTCTATTACTATGTTTCTGATATGTACTCTATTACTATTACTATATTACTAATATACAACATTACTCCATCATCATGACTACATTATTAATATATACCCTATTACTATTACGACATTACTAATATATATGACACTACTCCATAACTATTTCTATCGGACTAATATATACACTATATTACTATAGTATATAGTATATAGTATATAGTAATATATACTATATTGTGGTGAGACGATTTCTCACCAAACCTTCACTACTAACACCCACTGGTGATTCTTTCCAGAATCAGTGATTGCTGTGGCGATTGCCTCATGGAGCTTCTCTCCTTTGGCCATTTCTTCTGCATTTGTGACGTGGCGTTCAGCTCTACAGCAGAGAGCCCCTCATCTATCCACTATCTACTTGTTTATTTCTGTCACTATGGACTCACAGATTCTGGGTGGAAGTTATCACGGGTGTCTTATACTAGTCTTGTTGGGTTTCTTTGTATCTGGAGTCACTTTAAAAGAAAACATTTGTGGGGCGCCTGGGTGGCTCAGTCGGTGGAGCGTCCGGCTTCGGCTCAGGTCATGATCTCACGGTCCGTGAGTTCGAGCCCCGTGTCGGGCTCTGTGCTGACAGCCCGGAGCCTGCTTTGGATTCTGTGTCTCTCCTTCTCTCTGCCCCTCCCCTGCTCATGCTCTGTCTCTCTCTGTCTCAAAAACAAATAAAAACATTAACAAATAAAATAAAATAAAATAAAATAAAATAAAACATTTGTGAAAACAGGACACACATACGCCTGCAAACTGGAGCATGGGGCTTTGGCCTTGGCTGCTTTCTAGACTCCAACGGCTCTGGGCTGACTTTGCTTTTACTCTTATCAGCCGTGTCTTCTCGGGACCACCAACCCGAGGATAAATCAGGTTCCACAGGGTGACGGATGCCACAGCCACCACCTGCACGAGTGCAGAAAACAGAGTTCCCTTCAATGTGAAGAGTCCCCAGAAGGCGCAGAGGAGGGGGGCGTCCCTCTCTCTCCCAATCTTCTCCCATTTGGAGTGCAGATGAGTCTTTTTGAGGGGCTAGCTTTCGGCCTCGACAAGTACCCCCTGTCTTCCCACGGGGGCTCCTCTCGTCACATGAGCACAAGACAAGCCGCTTCAGACTCTGGCTACCTTTCTGAGGGTTTTCTATCTGGCCATTCTACTTCTCACCACTTTCCGGAGTACCGGCACGGGATGCAGGGACACGAGAGCGGGGAGAGGACACAGTGCACGGTCTACACCTGCCACTCAACCTGGGGGCACTGCCTTTGGATCAGCTGTATTCACGGACACTCTCACTTCCCACAGCCTGCAAGGTGTTCCACTTCCGCATTCCTGGAGAACGTACCCGGATTCACCCCACCCTAGAGTTCGTGTGGCACCGCATTCTGGTTTTCTAGGGAGGTGACGCACAGCAGATGCCTGTTGCCTTATTAATACTGTAATGCCCCCTCCCCCTCGCAAAAAGGTCTGTGCTTTGATGACGTGTTTATTGTTTGGCCAACCTATCCGGAGATGACAACGTTTGGATTCAACCGTCCGCTCCTGAATATTTTGCTTTTCTCCTAGCTTCAGGCTAGCTGGCTGGGAAGATTAAGATTTAAGAACATATGGAGGGTTAGTACGTGTGTGAAGGTGGAAAGGTGAAGGAGAAAAATCGAAGAAAGGTGCTCGTAGATAGATATTTTTCTAAACGTATACATATATATGTATATATATATATTTTAAGTTTATTTATTTATCGAGAGAGAGAGAGAGAGAAAGAGAGAGAGCGTGTGCGTGCACAAGCAGGGGAAGGGCAGAGAGAAGGAGAGGCAGAATCCCAAGCAGGCTGCACTCCACCAGCAAAGAGCCCTATGTGGGGCTTGAACTCATGAACTGCAAGATCATGACCTTATCTGAGATCAAGAGTCAGACTCTCAATCGACTGAGCCACTCAGGCTCCCTTAAAGACTTTTTTTAAAACTTTTTTTTTAATGTTTATTTATTTTAGAAAGAGAGAGAGAGAGAGAGAGAGGGAGAGAGAGAGGCAGAGAGAGGGAGACACAGAGTCCAAAGCAGGCTCCAGGCTCCGAGCTGTCAGCACAGAGCCCGACGTGGGGCTTGAACTCGAAAACCACGAGATCATGACCTGAGCTGAAGTTGGATGCTTAACCCACTGAGCCACCCAGGCGCCCCTCCCCTAAAGATTTTATTTTTGAAATGATCTCTACAGCCAACGAGGGGCTGGAACTCACAACCTGAGATCAAGAGTCACAAGCTCTAGCCACTGAACCAGCCAGGCTTCCCCCCGCAAGGCAGATTTTTTTTTTTTTTTTTTCTACGACTGAACTAGCAGTGAGGGATTGGGGAGAGAGGCGTATATCCAGCATCAATGTCGCGGCACTCCTCCCGTGACCAGGGTGCTGGGCAGGCCCACATGTGGCCGTGATTTGGGGAAAGCATGGGGGGATGTGAAAAGCACACAAGGAGCCTACTAATTCAATACAGATGGAGATAGGTGCCGGGGTCTGGGAGCAAACCCAGTCTAGGGGGAGCACAGAGGAAGGAACCACTAAAGGAATCCGAGGGCTGACGGCTCACAGGCCCTGAGCTGGGCCAGTCGCTAAGCTTGTTTCACAGCGGGGTGCCTGTGGGAGATGGTCCAGTGCGACTGGCCAGAACCAGGGCACGAAGGCTGTGGAGGTTAAGCCAGTGACCGGGCTTGATGCTGGGCAAGATTGAGACGTGGATCGTGCAAAACCAGATATGTGTTCTGGGACTTCTCCATGAGCACCTGCTTTCCTCAGTCGCCTTTGAGGAACCCGTTCTTGCTTCTGAGTTGGGTTTGGATTACGAACAGGCGTGCCATTCCCCATGGTGGCGGGCACCTGGGATGAATTAGCCGGAGGTGGCCGGCTCTGCCCACAGGATTCCCTCCTGTGATGGGGGAAGCGGGGACAGGGGAGTGTTTGACTCGGGTATTTGTCTCATCTCAGCGTAACAGAAAGTCGGTTTCAGGTTTACCCCGGGTGAAGGAAAGCGTAATCTCTTCCAGCTGTGGGGCCCCCTGATCTGTTCCTAAGCCCTATTCCACTCCCCCTCCCCCCATTCTTCCCTCTCCGGCTGGGAGCACTGACACAAGAATCTGCTTCAGACTCTGGTCTCGATTTGATGACTTATTCTATGACCTTCGAGGAGTCATTTTCAGGAAGGGAAACTAACATTTTTGAGCACACACCTATTAACCGCCACTAGGTAACGGGTGCTGAGCCAGGTGTTGGGTGCACGGGGGTCAGCAAAACAGAAATGGGGCCCTTCGTACTCGCCAACGCCCCGGGAGCGGCGGCCTTTATCTCCTTCTGCCAACTGAGGAGACTGAGGCACAAATAGGGTAAGTAGTTCGCTCAAAGTTACACAGGAATATGGTAGACCAGGGATTTATAGACTGATTTCTTTGATTTAAAGCTGGAGTTGTTTCCCCACTTGTAAAAATCTAATGACTAGATTGTATTGCTTCGAAGGGTCTCTGTGTCTCTAAAATTCTGCCACGCTTTCTTTTTAAGTTTATTTATTTTCAGAAAGACAGAGAGAGAGAGAGAGAGAGAGCAATCAGGAGACAGGTAGAGAGAGAAAGGGAGAGAGAATTCCAAGCAGGCTGCACACTTTGAGCACAGAGCCTGACTCGGGGCTCGATTTCAGACACCGTGAGATCATGACCTGAGCCGAAACCAAGAGTCAGACACTGAACTGACTGAGCCACCCACGTGTTCTTTTACCACACATTAAAAAAAAAATTCTGTGCAACAGCTTTATGTGATAGTTAGGCCAGTTGATTATCCTTTTTTTTTTTTTAAAGATTTTAATTTATTTTATTTATTTTTTTAATGTTTATTTTTATTTTTGAGAGAGAGAGACAGAATATGAGTGGGAGAGGGTCAGAGAGAGAGAGGGAGACACAGAATCAGAAACAGGCTCCAGGCTCCGAGCTGTCAGCACAGAGCCCGATGCGGGGCTCGAACCCACAAACCACGAGATCATGACCTGAGCCGAAGTCAGACGCTCAACCGACTGAGCCACCCAGGTGCCCCAGTTTTATTTTATTTTTTAAAAAAATTTATTTATTTAAGAGAAAGAGAGAGAGAGAGAGAGAGGAGGGGCAGAGAGAGAGGGAGAAAGAGAATTCCAAGCAGGCTCATGCTGTCAGCACAGAGCCAGACACAGGTCGCGTCTGAGCTGAAACCACGAGATCGTGACCTGAGCTGAAATCAAGAGTTGGACCCTAAACTGAGATTTTTTTTTAAAAGTAATCTGTACACCCCATGTGGGGCTCAAATGCACCACCCCGGGGTCAAGGGTTGCATAATCCACTAACTGAGTCAGCCAGGTGCCCCTGATTATCCCTTTAATTCCCGGATTCTGAGAAACTTTTGGGTTGTACCCTGCTCTGTTGTCTTTCTATGATACGACGTATCACTAGCGGGGGAAATCATGGTGGCCTGACAATTCTCATGTGATTCATCTTTTATGTGGAGGGTGGATCTCACTCCCATCAGACAGAGAAATGGAAAGTTTTTGTTCTTTTCTTTAAATTTTTTTTTAACGTTTATTCACTTTTTTGATAGAGAGAGACAGAGCATGAGCGGGGCAGGGGCAGAGAGCTCGGGGGACACAGAATCCAAAGCAGGCTCTAGGCTCTGAGCTGTCAGCACAGAGCCCGACGCAGGGCTCGAACTCACGGACTGTGAGATCATGGCCTGAGCCGAAGTCGGACGTTTAACCGACGGAGCCACCCAGGCGCCCCAGTTTTTGTTCTTTTCTTAAAGGCTGGTCTTTAGGGACTCGGTAAAAGACTCAGGAGGAGAATCACAGACTCTCCCAATATGTAAGCGGAGTGCAAGTCCCGTGGTCGTGGGTAACTCTGAAATGCTCGGAACGACTAGGGAGAATTCAGCTACCTGGGAGAAACGTTTTAAGCACATTTTTGCCGATGCCAACATATCAACATGCCAGCACGGGGAGTTGGCAGAGTTGAATATCGCAGGGGTCTCTGATGGCTCTCCAGCAAGATAAGATCCGTGAGGATCCAGCTGGGGGCTTGTGCGACCTCACTAGGGTTGAAACTTCTGTCTCCAGAAGGAACGTGCATTGTTCTGTGCCCGGTAGTTTCTGTCCTTCCCAGTGGCGGTGTGGCCCTCTGCCTTGTCCCTGCCCTGGTCCTGGAGTTCATCTAGGATACTGCGCCCTGATGTGGCAGGAGACATCCGGAGGTCGTCGTGGGAGAGAAGCATGGAGGCGAAAGAACAACGGCGGCCGTGGCCCGGGCGCAGTTTGGCTACGGTTGGCTTGTGATGGTGGCCATTTAGACAACCCTCTAAACCTTGGTTTCCATCTGAAAAAGCGAGCAATCCCTTTGCGGGATATTCCTGAGCGTTAGAAACGAGAAAGCAGGGGAAGGATCCCAACCTGTGACTAGCTCGTTGCTGCTGCTCCGTAAGTGACAGCTGCCATTTCTAGTTGCGACTGCTCACTTCAACGTTCGGTGACGCACAGTGTGTGTTGTCACAGCACAGGGCGCCAAGAGGTGCAAGTGTTGTCTGATTCTCAGGACGCAGGGCTGTTGGCCACCCCTCTCCTCCCTCCACGGCCAACAGAAGGGATGGGCTGCAGCACCCCCCGGGTCCCTTGCGTGTTGTGGGTTCCGTGACCTCCCCGGGAGGTCCCGCTTCTCTTTGTCATCAAGAGGCATCTTGGTTTACACCCTCTTCCTTGTCTGGACAGCATATGCGTAATTAGCTCCTTTTCTTCGAAGGCTCTTTGTTGGAGAGGCTTGGTAGATTTGCTAATTCGGTGGCTTCTGTGTAACTTGTCGTACAATTACAGAAGTCTTTGAACGGCATCACTGAAAACGTGTTTAGCTTAATCAGTTCTGACAGCAACGGGGCCGGGGCCGAGAATCAGCATACCGCACAAAGGGACGTCATTAACGGCTGGTCTCGGGGCATGGATCTGTCCCTCTGTGCGTTATCAGGGTGACTGTCACCTCTCTAGGAACTGCTCTGATCACCTCTACTGGTGAGTTAAAAATTTGCCTTTCTGAGGTTTTACCAGCCCGGGGAACCCTCTAACCCTTCCTGTAACCGTTCATAACAGGGGCAACCACCACCAGCACCAAATAATGCAGCTGGAGAGGAGGGGACAACAGTAGGGCTCTGAAGTCCCATCATCTGGTTCAAACGCATGTCCCGTTATCTACCAGCCCGGTGACTTGGGCAAGTGACTTAACCCCTCCGTGCCTCAGTGTCCTCATCTGTAAAATATCATCAGTGAGGGAATAGTAGAAGATATGCCCAGGGGTGGGGGAGAATTCCCGTGAATCACCTGACTCAGCACCTGGCAAGCCTTGAATACAGGTGCACAATGGTTTCCATTACCCAGTGCAGGTGCCAAGACCACTGCTCTGTCCACGTGAGTGGTAACGTGAAAAGCCCACAAGTGTGGAGAGCTCGTTTCATTCCAGGATATGCTCTAAGTAAGTGTTTCCCACATATGAATGTGTGTTGATCTTCGGGAAAATATGATGAATGAAAACATTTCTGTTTCAGAGAAGAGGAATCTAAGTTCCAGCGGACACTGGGGGCGAACTCACATTCATCGGAGACAAAGCCCGTGTCTGAGATCGTGGTTCTGAGAATGACCCCACGCTCGTGCGCTGCTGGCTGCTCCAGGCTCTAGATCGGTTACCTTATAACCCGGAAATCCGGCTGTTCTCCTGGAAGTTGGGGTGGCAGAGACGGGGAGGAAGGAAATAACTACTTTTTGAATTTTTTACAGCATGGAGACGAAGGCTGCCTTTTAGAATTCTGTGTGGCTTTCTGACACATTTGCAAAATGCTGGCTTCACATAAGCTGCCGGACGAACACACGTGGTCCTGGGAGTGTAGGCATGATAGACGTGTCATTTCCCCTTTTCCAGGGCTTGATTTCTATCAGCCCTTCTTTCCCCTCTTCTTCTCCTTCTCCTTCTCCTCCTCCTCCTTCTTTCTTCTTCTCCTTCTCCTTCTTCTCCTTCTCCTTCTTCTCCTTCTCCTCCTCCTCCTTCTTTCTTCTTCTCCTTCTTCTCCTTCTCCTTCTCCTCCTCTTCCTCCTCCTCCTTCTTCTTCTTCTTCTTCTTCTTCTTCTTCTTCTATTTCTTCTTCTATTCTTCTTTATCTTCTTTTTCTTTTTCTTCTTCAAGTTTATTCACTCACTTATTTATTTATTTATTTTTGAGAGAGAGAGAGAGAGCACAAGCAGGGAAGGGGCAGAGACACACACACAGAATCTGAAGCAGGCTCCAGGCTCAGAGGTGTCACCAAAGAGCCCGGTGTGGCGCTTGGTGGAACCCACAAACCGTGAGACCGTGACCTGAACCGAAGTCAAACACTTAACCGACAAGCCACTCAGGTGCTCCTCTTCTTCTGAATCATTGTCGATGCGTACTCACCCCACTCTCAGATTCGGTATGATCGTTGAGCCCTTAGGGTTTGATAAGGACGCAGAATGTTCTAGAACCTTGCTACTCAAAGTATACCCCACAGGCTGGTGGTATGAACATCTCCTCTTGCTTATTAAAAATACGAAATACTCGGTCTTACCGAGTCAGAATCTGCATCCTCACAAGCTCCCCAGGTGACCACCTTAAAGTCAGAGAAGTGCTGAGCTAGAAGGAGCGTGGGCTTTGGCACCTGAAGAAACTAGATTTAAATCCCAGTGTCCCCATTTAGCATCTGTATTGCCTTGGAAACATCGCATCACCTTTCTGAACTTGTTTTCTAATTTATAAAATAAACTTAATAATATTCTGCAGGATTGTTGTTAGAACTGGTGATATTTAAGGTAACGACCATTATTCTTCTAAACCTGGTATGGTGTGAAACATCTGCCACCTGTATTCTCTCTCCGTTCATCTTCACAACAAAACTATTAGGTAGGAGCTAGGTGTATCTCGGGATGCAAATGAGGAAACTCAATTTAAGAGTGAGGAGAACCAGGCTCAGGGCACAAGTCAGTAGGTGGTAAGGAGCGAAGAAGATTGTAATTATTTCAGCCAGAATGGAAAGCCACTTGGATACTCGCTCTTGATTTCTTTAAGTCCTGTGTCTTGTCAGTCTCATTTCAGTTATTTCACATTCCTTATTTCTTTCAACTGGTGGTCTGTATTGTACTGAATGCCTTGACTTCAACTCCTATAAGGCAATATTCTTCCCCCCAAATGCTTCCCCAAAGCCTGCTGGGCTGTGAGCAGTATGGCTGCTGGCAATAAAAATGAGTTGAGCGCCCAAAGTGGCCTTCGGGGGTGGGGTTCTCCCCCTGATGTAATTCTCCCTTCTCTCCAGGGCAGCTGGAGGACAGCTGTCCTGGCTCCTCTGAGATCCAACCCTTCCGAACCTCGGGCCAAGGGCTCTTCTTTTCCTCTTTGAGGTGAGTATCGGAGCCCCGAATACAGCCTTGTCTCTGGCTGTGCTGCATCCCACCCTCTCTGGTCCACAGGGCCCAGTTTTGAGAGGCATGTAAGTGAGGGAGCCTTATGACCAACCTCTCGGCAACATCCAAGAAAGATCCCCCCCCCCCCACCGAAGACACAAAGTGGGTCTTATTTGCAATTTCATGAATAGGAGTTTTGTGGGTGTGTTGAGGGTTAGGGCACTTTAGGAAATATTACGATTAAATAGGTTACAGATCCTTGCCAGGAGCAATAAACAACATCGTCACATACTCCTTTTTTTCAGGAAGAAAGGTGATCCAGACATATTTTCCGGTAGGGATGTGCTGAGTGTGGTAAGAGCGTGAGAAATCCCCGAGTCCTCCTGGAGCCACGGATGAGCAGGGAGCAGGTGCAGGAGGCTGTCCACGGACCAGGCACTCGATGCCCCAAGATCAGAGCCGGGCACCACCGGACTTTGGTAAAGGAACATGAGGAAGTGATGTGCGGATCAACATTTTGATCTTGCTTTCACCCAAAGGTTCTTGTCTCTGTGAATTCTGTGACGTGATGTCCAGGAGCAGGTGGTGAGGAGGAACCCTCCCAGTGTTCTTCTGAGGGATGCAAGACAGGTAGGACGGCTCGGAGGACTGGGAGGTGGGTCTAAATGTGAAAGTGTGAACTTGCTCGGCAATTCGGTCTCTTATCAGGTGTTGAGTGAGGGCTGCCGTCGGGTGTCTGTTGTGTGTCTGGCCCGGGGGGTTCCCTATGGACCCAGAGCACCTTGCTTTAGTTCATGTGTGTTTGTGCTCCCTCAAAACGGTTCTGCACTGGAGACTGAACTCACTTTCAGACTTTAGAGGCAGAAAAGGAGGCCACCTGGAAAGAGGAAAAAATATGTACGATATTCATGCATTTGAGGTTTGGTTTTTAAATGTATTTACGTTGAGAGAGAGAGGAAGTGCGAGTGGGAGAGGAGCGGAGAGAGAGAGGGAGGGAGAGAGAGTCCCAAGCAGGCTCTGTGCTGTCAGTGCAGAGCCCGACGTGAGGCTTGAACTCACAAACCATGTGATCATGCCCTGAGCTGAAGTAGGACGCTTAAGCAACTGAGCCTCCCAGGCTCCTTTGCGTTTGGAGTTTTCAGCAAAGAGTTCCTTCACTGATACAGTTGGGTAGGAGCTCTCAGTGAGACATCTGATGCACCGGCATTTGAAGCTTCAGGTCTAGCCTGTAATGAGCTCCCGTAAAGCCCTTGCACTGGGTTCATCGAGCCTACCTTGGGCGTTTGCCCTCCAAGAGTTGTCCTCAAGTTCACCTTCTTGAGTAGCCCAGGGAAGAGCAAAGCTGAGCATGTTGGGTGAGCAGTGGCCCCCTCCTTCTGCAAGCATCTACCTAGCACGTCCCGATGCGGTGAGTTTTTTCCTCCCCTATAATGATGGCAAGTGTGGCATGTGAGATTAAATAATAGCCTTTTCCGTAGCTTCTTTTTTTTAAACGTTTATTCATTTTTGAGAGACAGAGTGTGAGCAGGAGAGGAGCAGAGAGACGGAGACACAGAATCCAGAATCTGAAGCAGGCTCCAGGCTCTGAGCCGTCAGCACAGAGCCCGATGTGGGGCTCGAACTCACAAGCCGTGAGATCGCGACCTGAGCCGAAGTCGGACGCCCAACCGACTGAGCCACCCAGGCGCCCCTTCCGGAGCTTTTTGAAACCAGACTGGAAGGGTTTGGTTTGATCTCTCTGGTGGTTTGAGCATGTACTTATTGCCATCAGGATCTCTTGGTATATTTAATGTTTTTAAACTGCGCACTTAATCATATTTTCCCAAATTAGCACGGAAATTAATTCCCGATACTGTAGCAGTTTTAATTTGATGGAACAACACGGGCCCAGATTAATATAGGGGTTTGGACAGCCACTACGGTCTCTTTGAGACGAAAAGGAAACCAGAGTCCTCTGGGAGGTGATCTCGTTTGGCCGTGTCTTCGGTCCTCGCGGAGTCCTAGGACCTTTTGCTCAGTTGACTGACCCATTTTTTTTCTTTGTTATGAAGCTTTCACAAAACTTTATTACTGGATATTTTAAAGCTGGCCACTTCATCTATCTCATGGCCTGAAATGTTGTGGAAACTTAGGTGACTTCCATACGTTGCCAAGAAACGTGGTCCTATGCCTACATGGCACCATATGATCAGACGATTTAGAAATACAGAAGCGATGACACACAGCACAGCTGCCTCTGTTTTGAACGCCAAAATCTTCCTCGGCGTCTAAGGAAGGCCTCAAAACAAACCTAAAGGACGGAACAACCTCTGTGCGAGGAATGGCGATTTCTTGTCTTTTAGACAATACCTGAATCTTACTACAAAGAATACAGGTTAATTACAGAAAGTTTGGAAACCACAGGTAAGCACCACATTGCCAACGGCAATGGCAATACTCAGAGCTGTTACGACGATTGCGTACAATGACTAATTCCACAATCGAGCGATTCACAGTAACGTTCCCCCTTCAAAGACCTCCCCCCACCCGCTTCTGCATGTGACGCTTACACACATATTGCCTCGTCACCTACTTTTTCACGGAAGATGTAATTTCCCGAAATGTGGTAGTCGTTCCACAGCCGCGGTCAGCTAGCCTTTTCTGTCGTGGGCCACAGAGCACGTATTTGCGGGTCTGTTGCAACACCACACACTGTTGTAGCCTGACTGTAGCCTTAGGTGTGATGTGGAAGATGAGACCTTGCTGTGTCGCCAACGAACTTCACTCGTGAACAGAACCACCACGTGACAACAAATTCCCTTCTCCTTTTAATTTTTTCCAACCGTTTAAAAATGTAAACCCCGTAGAGGGGCGCCTGGGGGGCTCCGGCGGTTAAGTGTCCAACTCTTGATTTTGGCTCAGGTCAGGATCTCATGGGATCGTGAGTTCCAACCCCGCCTTGGGCTCCGCACTGACAGTGCAGAACCTGCTTGGGATTCTCTCTCTCCCTCTCTCTCTGCCTCTCCCCTACTCCCAGCTCTCTCACTCTCTCTCTCTCTCTCAAAATAAATATATAAACTTAAAAAAAATGTTTAGAAACGTAAGCCCCATTCAGAACTTGCAGGCTGTATGACACAGGCAGGGGGGATGGTCTGGTTTGTCTCTCGGGCTGTTGCTGCGACCCTGCTCTCCCACATCACCTTGAACGTGATGTCGTGAACTGCACGTTATGTATTTACGTGATTTATGACTGTTAGACATGTAGCTCATCTCCGTTTTATGTTTTGCTTTTTTACATGGTAGCAGGAATGAAAATCTCTGTGGTGCAATTGCTGGGTGAGGAATTTCTCGTTTCCAATGCCTTCGCTGTGGATTTCCAGTTTGCCAAACAGGCGACTCCCGGCCACCTATGCCGCGCTGGGGGTGAAGGAAGGATGCATGGCGGGGAAGGTATGGTAGTTTCTAGGTGTCCGTGATGGCCACGGAGAAGCCGGTGAAGGGCGAGGAGGCAAACTGCCAACACAAAGGACCAAGGAAAGCTTTACGTCATCCTCCCCTTCTTTTGGCAAATAAAGCAAAATTTGCGGAGAGGACATCGTTCCTTCCCCAGATCCCGGTTTCCGGCCCATGCTGCAGCCCTACGGGATTATACCTGAAACGTGGCTCAAATGACTGACCACGTCCTGGCACGTCAGCTTCTTCAGTGGTTCATGTTCTCAAAGCATCAAAGCATCCAGGGCCCTCTCCCTGATGTGCTCATGATCGCAAATCTTTCCTGAAGTGTGACAAGTCCTGGCCTCCGTTCAAAGTCCCCTTACAGCGTGGGCCCCAAATACCCTCTCCTGCAGGAGGCCGCTGCCAGGGCCTGCTTGGCCCATCAGGATGGTTCTAATAAGATGGAACCACAGAATGGGGAGGCTGAGAGTCTCCGTCTTCTACCTCCCAGAAGGCTCTTTCACTCATATGGAACTGCGGCCTCTCTTCGGCAGACCGGCTGTGCAGACAAAGGGGGTTCTGTCAGGAGAAGCCCTTCCCAAGCGCCACATGGCCTCGTAACACTCCAGTGCAGGGCGAGGCCTGTACCCTCCACATTTGCCCAACAAGAAACAACTTTCAAGGGACTCTTTCACTAATTATGAAGATCTTGCGAAGAAAAACAAAAAATAAAAGGACTTTTTCAGGCGACCAGCTACCTAAGCCAGTAAGCGTTCAATCCCCATTTGCAGAGGGACTTGTCCACTCGGTGTGGACACCCGGCATTGCAGCTGTCCGCCCGTGAGCCACGTCTTGGACAGAACAAAGATAGAGCTTGAGCTGCCCAAGCACCTACTATGGTCCAGGTCCGGTGTTTGATGCTTCTCCAGACGTCACCCCACGCCATCTTTAGAACAGCCCTGCATGAATCCACGGGGTCCGTTCTAACAAAATAGCACCCTGGAGGGCATAAACAACAGAGATGTGCTGTCCCACAGTTCTGGAAGCCAACGTAGGAGATGAAGGTTGGTCCTTCTGAGGGTTGGGGGGGAGAACATTTGTAGCCTCTCTCCCAGCTTTGGGTGATTTGCTGGAAATCCTTGGCTTGTAGATAGAGGCCCCCGACCTCTGCCTTCGCATATATGCGATGTTCTCCCTATGTGTGCCTGTTTTCCAAATGTCTACATTTTAAGGACACCAACCATGTTGAATTAGAGGTCCACCCTACTCCAGTATGACTGCATCTTATGTAATTACATCTACAATAAGCCTGTTTCCAGATGTTCCGGGGAGCTTCGATATGTGAACAGGATTTTAACATATGAGTGTTTTGGGGACATCGTTCAACTCTTATGAGGTAGACTTTGCTATCTGTGCTTTAAAGATGAAATGGTGAGGCCTCGAGAAAATTAATAATTTTCCAAGGGCATCTAACTGGTGCATTTATCTTCAGACGTGAACTCTGTCTAGTAAGGCTTGCTGGTTCTGAAGAGAGGGTGAGTACACTCCACAGTGTTGATCTTCTGAGTCAGCTTTGAGGGTTTGCGGTGGACACAGACCCACAGGAACATGAGGAGGGGGGGCAGTTCTCGTGGCCCCTCACCTGGCCTTGGCCCCTCAGCCTGTCCCTCATCTGTTTGGACACACTGCTGACTCCTGCCTTTGTTACCAAAGACAGAGTTACACTTTGTGTCACAAGTGGCTGATTCCAGGGGCTTTGGATTTTCTGCAAAATTAAATTCTAGTGAAATCTCTCCTACATTTTCTTAGCAGGGAGGTAAGGGGCCCCCTTAGATGCTTTTCGTGGGCTGCATTTTTAAATGAATGCAGCTGGGTATTTTGATTAAATGCATATTGAAATCCACTTATAACCAGTGAACCAAGAAAAGGGACTCAATGTGCCATTAAGATTGTTTTCTGAAGTTGTTCAAGTTTAACAATTCAATGGGATATGGCTGTGCTCCGGTGTCTCCTAGAAACGAGGACGCGGCCCGTGAACAGTGACGCACGGCTGCCCACAGGGGAGCGCAGGGTCCAACGTAGGAGGTCTGGGCCAAAGGTGCTGCCTCATCTACGATGAAAATGTCTGCTGGAACCGATTTTCAGTGCAATGTTTGACGTGTACCCGGTGCTCAGTGAATTCTAAATAGAATTACCCAAATGCTTTTGCACGAGCAGCAGCGGGTTCTGTAGCTGGAATGAGAGCTTGTCTGCTCGCTTCTATAGATTCTCAGAGCAACCCAGGCGAGCACTCTCTTTCCTCTGGATCATGTCACTCGGATGCCGCAGCGGACATTCCTGGGTGGCACGAAAGGATTCCCACACCCGCTAAAGGATACTTCGCTGCGAGCTGATGTTAGGACTGGGCGCAGGGAGGGAAAGCAGCCAACGTCTCCGCTGACAAGCACGTATTGGTATCCGCTGCAATCTGGGAGCCAGTTACAGAGATTACAGGCCATGACAGTCTGGCGGGGCAGACAGACAATAAGAACATTCCAGGCTGATGTTCTCTCTGATCCCAGTATCCAGGGGCTGAGTGAGCCCAGAGGACCGTAGGAAGCCTGATGTAGAAATGGTAGGTCAGGGAGGAGCAGCTGGGAGAGGCGATCTCTGAATGGAGTTTTGGAGAAAATTAAGAGTTTAGCAGGAGAAGAATGGCCAGAGGGCATCACAAACAGAAAGCGGGGGGTTGGGGGTGGCTAGTGAGCCAGGGGCCATGTTTAGAGAACTTCAGTGAGCTCACGTGGACGCAGTCAACTGCCTCAGACAGCAAGTAGAGAAACACAAGGCAGAGAAACCTTTCACGGTCCTGATGGAGAAAGTCAAGAGAGTCTTCGAGCTCAGCAACTCATCATTACCTACCAGCAACGACAAAAACTCACTCTTTCTTGGGATGACTTCAGACTGGCGGAGGGGGGCAACATGGCCTGCAGACAAATGGAGATCTCAGCCAGCATTGTCTTTGGGCATCCCTGTCTTCCCCCCCGGGAGCCCTCCCGTGTTAACTCTGAGAGGGCAGCACAGGTGCCCAGGAAGTTGTGAAGAAGGAGCAGAACCGTTCTTGAAGACTATGAAAAATTGTATAAATATTTGTGTATATAATCACCTGACACATTATTTAAAGTTTATTTATTTATTTTGAGAGACAGAGAGCCAGAACGAGCGGGGGAGGGGCAGAGAGAGAGAGAGAGTGGGGGGGGGGGAGAGAATCCCAAGCAGGCTCCACACTGTAAGCATGGAGCCCAAGGTGGGGCTCGAACTCACGCACCGTGAGATCATGATCTGAGCTGAAATCAAGCGTCGGACAGTTAACCGACTGAGCTACCCAGGTGCCTCTAAATCCCCAACACATTATTGACAAATGGTCATTTTTGCCCTGCCTGAATGAGGTCCAATCTAATGTGTTTATTACGTGTCATATGTAAAGCAGTTCCAGAGCTAACCATCTTACTGTTAAAAACTTTGCCTTAAAATTATTTTTTTTTATCTTTTACTTACCTCTCCTGATGACAGGCTTCCACTTGACATTCCCTTAATGTTTTGTCATCCCGCCATGACAGAAAGATCTTAGGTTCTGTAGTTAACAAAACTGGATTAAGATCATCATTACCTTAGCTAGTCTTCATCTTTGATATAGGAATTCATGGAATGATCAAACATCTCTGAAGTTTCTCATCCTTTCTCATGTGATCACAGAGCTTCCAGATTAATCTGACCCTTTTGAGTTGATCACATTCCCCAGTGCTCACTAATTTAAGCTTTCAAAACTTTTTCAGTATTTCATCTTCCGTGACACATCAAAATTTGAATGGGAGAAGATTTCTGGAAAGCGGTGTATGCCTCACGAGGACAGTGACGATGTTGGCTTCGCGCACCACGATCTGCAGTGCCTGGGACTTTGATTTGATGGTGCTCAATAAACACATAAATGAATGAATGAAAGACTCATGATATGCCGAGGTTTCTTCTTCAAACTTCTAGAATCCCGAATGTTTTGAAACTTATGACAGCTTTCATCGGTAGAGCAAATGAATATACCAGGCACTCTGCTAAGAACTTCACATTCCTTATTTTATTTAATCTTTGTGTTTCGTGCAGGCCGTTAGTTTAACGGTTACGGGCATAAGCTCCGGAGTCGTACTGTCTGGATTTGCACGAATATAACGAATTATATTCTACGTGATTTACACTGTTCTTACTCAGTGGAAACGCTGGGATCTTACGGAATTCTTATGACTATAATCAACTCTTAAGGACTCTTGCAAGAACTTAATAATAGCATGATGGCCGTGTAAATAAATGACTCAGATGGTATTGCTAGGGCACATAGCTCACAGTCATCATTTAGTAGAAATCCCGGAGGTTGATTAAATATCATCAGAATAGTTTGTTGAGATGCTACATTGGCCACGAAAAAAACCCCACTGGGCTTACCATTCTTTCTAAGCACATTACCTCTATGTGGTGCAGGTCTCTTAATATTCTGGGTAGTGATTTACAACAAATTGCGGCCTACGGCTCCTAGGAGGTATGGCGGGATTACCACCTCCTTCCAACCGGTAAGCAAACCTCAGGGAGATGCATTCCCATGAGTTCATGAAAATTTCACAGTCAGGAGAGTGTCGCAGGACGAGAGCCCACTTTGCTTGGAGAGCCCAGAATGAATCCCCAGGCCTTTTTGTGGTCCCCCCATACACTTTGGGACAAGGATACTCCCCGTGTTTGGAATGGCCCCTAAGGATCAAAATTTTTCTGACCTCTGCTCAATATTTATGAGAATATTTAGTAAAAAAAAAAAAAATCAATGGACCCAGGAGAGCAGGTCTTAAGTCCTGACTTGGCTTCTAGTATATACGATGACATCTGGCAAGCTTCACAGCTTACCTTGGCCTCAGTTTCCTGGCCTGCAAAATAAGGGTGCTTGTAATAACCACCACAAAAGGTCATTGTGATGCCTCAGATAATATTTAAGAAAGATTTGATGACATCGAATTGCTCTCAGAAGGTGTCGGGGCTTCCTTTTCCCTGCAGGGTTTTCTTCCTGCTTCACCGGCACCGTCGAATGGGGTAGGTGGTCGCCCATAGATTTCCTTAGAAGAAAATGGCATCCCCCTCCGTGTGCTTTTTCAGCTCTGCGTCCAGAGCAGCGAGGCTCCCTCGGCTACTGCACAGGGCACACCAGGGCTCCCCCTTCCTTCATCCCCTCTGTGGGCGCATGCCTGCTGGCTAGCTCTGTGCTCTACTCTCCATGGCCAGCACCTCCTTGTCTTGGTGTGCCCCTCTCCCCAGGCTATGGAAGCCAGTTTGCCTGGGCACGGGGACTCCCGTTGTGAAGTGGCTCAAAATTTACCTCCCCTGGTGGCAACCTGTGACCCGTGACCCACACGCGCAGAGCAGACAAATTCCCAGGCCTCTTGCCCTTCACCCAGGACAATGTTGGGATGGCACCTGCACCATTTCCAGCATTTCTTTGTGGAACTGAACGAAAGTTCCCTCCACAGTGTTTGCCTTGATGTTTTCCCTTTGGTTCCCTTCTCTTCCCTTTGTCCCCTTCTCCAGGCCCGAAAGTGTTCCCTGAGCAGTGCTTCCTAATATATTGCTTCCACACAAATCCCACCATCAGGGTCTGTTTCTAGAGAAAACTTCCCCAGACGGTTATGACTCTTTTCACTAACACAGAAAGGATGGCTAAATCAACTGTTTATATGCGTGTCGAATAGTTGTAAATTCTCCAGGTAAGAGGAAGAGAGACTCCCTTAAGGACAACCCTGCTGGACACACCTCGCTTATGTTTCTGGTTTAATCTTATCAAAGGTCCTGAAAGAAAGATAAAATAATCACCACTTTGGACATGAGAAATCTCAGACAATCTACATCACTGGCTCCAAGGTATAGATCGTGGAAGAATCTTGACTCGAGTGTTCCTCTAGAGCTGAACGAAGCCAAGTCAGGGTGGTGGACAGATACCTGAAGTGGCCCCCGAGACCCCCACGTGTCCTACCAAATGTAAGATCCACAAGAACACGGACTGTGGTCTCTTTAGTTCATTAGATCCCAAGGAAGATGTGGCCTATATGCGTAGTCAGTGGAACATTACTCAGCCGTGAAAAAAAAAAAAGAACGAGATCTCGCCATGTGCAACAACATGGATGGAGTGGAAGGCATTACACTAAGTGAAATGAGTCATCCCGAGACAGACAAATGGTTTCATTTATATGTTGAATCTAGGAAATAAAACAAATGAACACACAAACAGAAACAGACTCAGATACGGAAAACAAACAGTTGGTTACCAGAGCGGGGAGGGGTTGGGGTTCGGCAGAACAGGTGACGATTTTAGGAGGTACAAACTTCCAGTTATAAAACAAATGAGAAATGAGGAGGTACTGTAGAGTATGGGGAACACTGCAGTGACAGACGGTAACTAGACTTATCGCGGGACTCATTTCGTAACGTATACAAATATTGAATCGCTATGATGTACGCCTGAGACTAACGGGATATTATATGCCGGTTACACGTCAATAAAAAAAGAAAAGAAACAAGTACCTAAGACAGTACCTGAACCATAGTGTGTGCTCAATAAATATTTACAGAATGAAGTCTCAGGAGTCATTAGTTTAAGAGGCATGCAGGGACCTAAGAGACAGGAGTTGTAAAGAATAGATTTCTGCTAGGACACAGTCTCTGGAAAGTGTCCTCCTGATTTTTTTCATGGTCTCCAGGCCTAAAGGATTTGTCTTCTATGGCTGCATAACAAAGGACTACAAATGGCTGTTGAAACAAGACATGTTTATATCCCACGGGTTCTGTTGGTCAGGAGGCTGGGCATGGCCACCTGGGCTCTTGAGTTCAGAGCCCCACTAGGCTGAAATGTTAGAATGCAGGGCCTGAGGTCCTAGGGGCTGCACATAGCTCCCTGCCAGGTGGACCACTTCATAGGCTGTTGGTAACATGGCAGCTGACTTCTTCAAGGTCAGGAGAACTGACTTCGGTCCTCTGTGAGTACACTGCTTTAAGGATCTCTGCAAGGGGATCTCAGATTCCATCACATGATGCCAGGCCTGCCCTTTCCTCTGCACTACGTGCTGGAAGCTTCCAAATGCTATGGTCTTTAGCAAAACCCATAGTAAGTATTCTCCAGAGGGCCCTGCCATGAAAAGCCATTGGTAGTGATTTGGACAATTGGGCCCTTCTCCTTAGCGGGGCAGAGACTAATTAACAAAAGCTCTTAGACTTTGAGTTAGACAAATCTGCTTTGAGACTTGGTTCTAGGTCTTGCTGATTGTGCGAACTTGGGGAGATTATCTTACCTCTCCGAGCCAAGAAGTGAGGGTGCAATGTTTGCTCTGCTGCATGGTTTCTTATCTTGCTCAAGGTTTTAATAGGCATCGTGATCTCTAAAATACGGGGACGTGTTTTGCAACCCTCCCAAATATATTTGTTCACTGATTCCCACTTCCGCCCCAGAAAGGATATTCTGCAACTAGCAAGGGAGAGCCAATGTTGTTTAATGAGGAGACTTTCAAGAACTTTGAGCTGGAGCATAATGCATTAGGCAGAGATATGATTTCCTGGGAAATCTACCTCTCGGCCATCCCTCTGTTCTTCAGCTCAGGGAAGCAGTTTGCTCTCTACCAGACGGGGCAATCCTTTGGATCCACGGAGACGTCTCTTGCTTCCTGCCTCAGCTTTTTTGGTCCCTGCCAAATGTCTGCAGACGCACACTCTGTCTGTCATGTGTCCACCTGTTTACATTTCTTTGTCCATCTGGTGGTCAGCAGTGTGTTCGAATTCTCGGTACATTTTGGCTTGGGCAAGGAAAAACGGGCCACTTGTCCCTCCCTTATATGTAAAGTGAGGTGCGTAGATGGGACTGATTTTCTTTTCTTGATTCTTAATTATATAACTTATTTTATAGAAAACTTAGTTGTTTTCCAATCATTGTCAGCTGTGAAATCTGGACCTTTTTTCATATATGTATACATGGAACGTATATTTTCATATAATATATATATATGTATATATATATTCATACACACACACGCACACACGCACACACACTGATTTCTTTCCTTGAGAGATCAGTGATCTGGAATATTTTAGGCACAAGGACATTGTGGGAAGCTGGGGGGTGGGGGGAGGAGGGCAAGTGAATTTTTGTGCTTTCTGGTTTTACTAATGGAAGGTGATTATAGAACATTTTAATGTCAGAAAGCTTTGAGAGCCATTATACTTCTCAGCAGATCTTAAAGCTCTCCTGCTTAATGACTAGTGCCTTAGTAAAGTGGGTGTGCACGCCCTCTCTCTCTCTCTCTATCGTGCGCGCTCGCATGCACACACACACGCGCACACACACACACACACACACACGCTCCAAATGCAACAGTAAAAGTTGACTCTGCTGTTATTTGTCATGCCTACCACAGCACCCACGTCGCTGTCAGGCAGTGCCGAGTGCACGGTTCACCCTGTAACGGCACTTAGACACAACGACATAAAATACAAAGATGATCCAATTACACTTTCTGCAACTGCATTTCTTTCTGCTAATGCTTACAAATTAAGGGCGTCTGTCACTGCCTACGCGAGCCTGTGCAGAGAGCGTCTCCAGTGTCATGAATTTTAGAGTGTGCTTTGCGGAAATGCAGAGACCAGTGCAAAGGTAAGGAGTTGACTCCCAGCTCAAACCCCCCCTGTCTAGTCGGTAGCAAAATCTCCCTGTGCAGGGAATGCGGAACCGAGTCACCTGTGGAGTCATGGGGTATCGAGAGTGTCATTTTACCGGATCAGAGGTAGCGAGGTATTTAAAGTAGAATTGCTTTTCTGGGTTGAAAAACGTGCACGCACTCCCTTCATTTCCGTCGGCGCTGTTTGCTGGTTGTCCTTAGCTTTTAAAAACTTGCAAAACCTAATTACCTTCTTTAATTGCTTCCGCGAGATCCGTTTTAACAGGCAGTCTTCAGAGAGCCACGCAATCCGGTTTTAAAGGGAGGAGCTGAAAGGCACGCAGAGATTGTTGTTTCCCCCTCCCTGTGAGCTCAGGACCCCTGGGTCATTTGGCTCCTACGCCCACCCTGGGGTCCCCCCTCGCCTCGCCTCTGTACCTTGGCCCTAGGGAACTTTCATCTGTCAGCCGTCTACATTTGGAAACTGTCAAATACCCGTATCTGAAATATGGGTCTCATTTCTGGGGAATATGGGGAAACAGATCTGAAAATGTCTATTCAGTCCCACGCATTGTGCTTTTCTTCTTAGGGCTAAATGTCAGCAGCTCCTCCGTTCACTCTTCAAACACAGCTGTCAGGACCTTCTTCTGCACTTACCGGCCAGCCAGAAGCTCCACTGTATCCAACAGTCGATGGGTAGCAGTGGAGGGAGCACCTGCTACCTCCCTCCTTCAGAACACCCCAGATCCCTTACTGTGGCTCCTGAAGGTATTAGCTTTCTGAGGCACAAATCATTCTACAAACTCCTGTGGACTATACAGCTAGCTGTAACCCTCCCTCCTGGTTATTGATTTTTTTAATATTTATTTATTTTTGAGAGAGAGCAAGAGAGACAGAGCACAAGGGGGGGAGGGGCAGAGAGAGAGGGAGACACAGAATCCGAAGCACGCTCCAGGCTCTGAGCTGTCAGCACAGAGCCCGACGTGGGGCTTAAACCCATGAACCGTGAGATCACGGCCTGAGCCGAAGTCGGATGCTTAACCGACCGAGCCGCCCAAGCGCCCCCTTCCAGGTCATTTCTAAAGACACTCGCAGTGAACCTATTTACTCTGGTCTGTACTTCTGCACACGTATTTCTGAATCCACGTGTGTGTCTCTACACGAGCCAATATCGGCATCAGGATGTGAAGCAGTGTCTCCACGTCACCGTGGACAGATGATTTACCCTCCTGGGTCCTGGGCTTCTCTTTCCTATGATGAGCGCGATGGACCAAAGACTGGTCATTGCAGATACAGGAATGGCCTCTTCTCCTGGGTGAGGCATCGCTCTCTGATCATAAATGAGAGTCTGCCCTGGGGAGTTCAGCGGGGCCCTCAACACTGAACGCTGTTGAGGAATCCTCCTCAACACTAAGCTCATGGAGAAGGGCCTGTCAACGCCCGTAACTTACAGTTGGTATCGGCACGGAATCTGTCATCCCTTGGCTAGTCGATTTCCAAGTTTCCTTCCGATTCTGCCATTTCCTGTTCTGGAATAACTTTCGGCATTGTGTGCCAATTGTGCCTATAGCTCTAACTCCTTTATCTTTAAGTTAGAGCCATCCCCAACTCCCAATCTGCTTTTCTTGCTGTAAGAGCAAGTCTTTATGCTTTATGCAAATTCCAGGATCAATAAAAACCAAGGCTCAGCGTCCTTGCTCTCGTCCTACCGCAGAAGGGCACGAAAGCCCGCTTCGGATGCCCCCAGAGAGAGCTTGAATTTTGTGAACTTCTTGGCTCAGGATGGGGAAGAGAGAATAATGAGGGGGAAGAACAGGCACATCAGAAGGGAGACCAGGGGAGGAATTGCCCACACCTGCAAGCTTCTGAAGCAGCTGGGTGTTGTGGTTATTTTTTGTTTTAATAAAAGCTCATGACAGTTTTCCCCTTCATTGTTATATTCTCTTCATAACAGCTCAGCGAAAGCCACATAACGCTGGAGTCAGCTTTTCCTAAGAATTAGTCTTTTCAAACTGGCCATAGAGATTTGATAAAAGTCATGGGTTTTAATTGAATCTCTCCTAATGGTCTCCCAGGGATGGAAATGGGACTTTTGCGCACCCTGTGGGTGAGGCCACACTGCGTCGCAACAAACAGACCGTTCTTTATTTTCGAACCGGCTTTTCCTAACTGCGGTGGGTGTCGCGCAAACCCCGGCCTTGGCGAAGAAGGCTTTGTTTCCTGAAACTGGGCTCATTCTGTACCCGGTCCCTGTGTCTAGGAATGCCACACTTATCTAGCATCTTCCTCTGTCAACAAGCCCCCCCCCCCCGCCCATTTTCACACAACCTCGTTTGCCGGTAATTATATAGAAATATGTGGATCCATTTCTATTAAAGTGTCAGATTGGTTAGGGGGTGGGGGGTGGTAAGGCCACCTCTGGGGTCCTAGGAGCCTGCCGGCCATTTGGCGATCCTCCTTCCTCAATCTGGTAGCCTGGCCTTGACAGTGGTCCTTAAGTACAGGCTCAAGCCCTTCCTTGCCCTCGAAACTGTCCGTGGCCACTTCTGCTCAGCTGAGCTGACCCTCACGTCCCTTTAGGCCCCGATTCCATTGCCGTAAACATCGTCGCTTCAAGCTGGGAGTTGGGGTTCTCTGTGCAGGAGCTTTCGAGTGGAGGGTGAAGGGGGGTGGACCGGGGAGTGAAGCGGCCTGCCCCGCCCGTGGTCGTCTGCAAGCTGGACCGCATGGTGCACGAGGGCGGGAAAGACACGACTGAGATGGGGAGGGGAGGGGAGGGGAGGGGTTGTGTGCGCTCCAGCCACACAAATTCTCTGCACAGCCCCTCCTCCTCTCCGGGTCTCGGGTTTCTCTCTCCTTAAAAAACAAGGTAGTCTAGACGACCGTCCAGGGCTGCGCGCTTCTGCTCTCCCAGCGGTGGCCCTTGGGAAGCTGTGATTAATCGGTGCTGCTCTGTGCATGGTCCTCTCTTCTTGGCGCCTCCGTCCTCACATGTCGCCCATGTTGTTGCTTTCACAGCACATGACAGACTGCGTGCCCTCCCTTTCCCATTCCCCGCACACGCGCACCTCCCTGAGGCTGGGTGAAAGGGGAGAGGAGGTGAGTCACGCATTCTCACTGTCCCTCACCTCCTCCGAGCCAACTCTGTGTGTGCAAGGCGGTCGTGGTTCTTGGTCTCCTCGATGTCTTTCTTTTTATCCCTCAGTTGCTACGCAGCGTCAGTGAGACGAGGATGACCGAACGTGTGTCACCGTTCAGGGACGAGGCGTGAGCCACGTGGACGGTGAGCCCGATGAGGCCTAAAAGTCATGACCAGTTTACAGACCAGCAAGCTGAGGCCGGAAGCTTCCGTGGCTCGGCCAGGGCCGAGGCGCAGACCTACGGCCGCAGGGTTTCTGCAGTATGCCCCGTGGCCTGCGCTGATGCCCTTCACATCCCCCCGAAAAGGTAAGCGACGCCCTCCCAGACCCAGAGGGGGCGGTCGTGGGAGCCCAAGACGCCGTGCAGGTGGCTGTTCCAGAAGCAACCTGAGTGCCCAGGGCTCTGCTGTCTCTGAACGGCTGCTTCCCAGCGCAGATGGCCGTCCGCGTCACAGAGCCGCATGTCTGTTTCCTCGTCGAGAGCACGTACACTCTCTGCCTTCTGTGGGATGTTCTCACTCTGGCACCCGGAGCGGGCTTATGGGGCTGGAAGCCGTGTCCCGCTGGTCACTTTCCCGATGTTGCCATTATGAGCGATGTGGGGCCGGCCGGCAATTGGGTTTTATGATCAATTACTACCAGGATGAATTGCTAATAGACATGTCATTGGAAACCAAAGGGAGATATCTCACGGTGATGGTTTCTCATCTTTGCTCTTTCCTTTATTTGCACGCGACACAGGCCACCCGAGAGAGCTGGCTCAGGCCAGCTTGCACGGGGGACATCTGCTATGTGTCCTCTGCAGGACAGTGTCACAGAGCTGCCTGCTGAGAGTCAGGGGCCAGCAACGGCCGGCCAGAGGAAGCAGGCACTGGAGGGTAGCTTGTACGTATCACGCCCCACCTCTGCAGGAGGAACGTGGGTTTGGGGATAGATTCATTCGTGCAGCTTCTGTCTCTGTCCCTTACAGGATCTGTGGTCTTTTGCTTTTTTTTAAGTTTATTTATTGTGTGAAAGAGAGAGAGTGTGAGCAGAGGAGGGACACAGAGAGAGGGAGAGAGAGAATCCCCAGCAGGCTCTGCACTGTTAGCTCAGAGCCCAATGCAGGACTTGAACTCACCAACAGTGAGATCATGACCTGAGCTGAAATCAAGAGTCAGACGCTTAACCGACTAGCCACCCAGGCACCCCAGAATCTGTGGTCTTGATGACATTTCTTCCTCTCCAAATTTTCAGTTATCTCTCAGCAATCACAACGCTAGAACTCTCCAAAGCTGTTGAGAAGATTAAACCAGAGGGTTAAAGGATGTGGTACCTCACACAAGGCAGAGGCCAAAGGATGGAAAATTAAGGTGTGTTGTTCCAAGGGCAGTGCAGTGGGGGACGGGTCTGCACATCAGTTCTCGCCACTGCCCCCGGGTACGGTGTGGCCAGCTGCCAGCAGCTGAGTGGCCAGGAAGGAGGAAGGGGAACTTGTCAGCAGCCATGTTCGAGAGGCCAGATGATAGGAAATGGGTCCCAGGAGAGGAGGGCAGCCATGGATCAGGAGCCTGGGGTATAGTGACATGGGGCAGTTCTGGGAAGAGCAGGTCAGGCCTTGGTTCTGATGGATCGTGGGGGACCGAGTCACGGGACAGGCAGGTGCTGCCCGAACATCTGTGCGGAAGACTCTCGGCTCCCAAGCAGACGGCACCCCCTGGAGATAGTGCACCCCAACCCCTTCTGCTGACCTTGCAAACCGACAGTCACATCAAAGGCTGCCACCTTCAAGCGCTCAGTCCAGCCACACCTTGTGCCAAGCACTCGGCCTGACTGTTCTCCTGACGGAACAATCCAGGGAAAGATCTGTAGTGTTGCCTCATTTTATACACGAGGAAACTAAGCTTGGGAGAGGCTATATCATTTATTCAGGTCCTGCAGGAATTGAGAGCCAGGTGGTCAGAACGTCAGTCATGCTGGTGACCATCGAGTGGCACTGACTCCCGCCAGTGTCCTCACGGCGTCCTTGGGGAGTGCCCTTCGGCTGTGTCCCTGAGAAAATGTGCTGGCATGTCCTCACGCTCCCTCGGAACCTGAAACTATGTCTTGGTGTTCCTCGTGAGACCCCTCCAGGGATGCTGACTGTAGTGGCTGGTCAGACACATCCGTCCGCATCTCCCATGACCTTGACAGTTCTCTTCCCTCTATTCCCAGCATCCTGTTGGAGCAGATGAGAATTCAGCATTTGAAAAATAGACTGTATACTTTAGAGAAAGTTAGCTTCACGATGAAGTTGAGCAGGCAGCACCGAGATTCCTCATATCTCCGCCCCTCTCCCAAACATGTGCAGCTCCCCCATTAGCAACACCTCAGGCCAGTGGGGACGTTGGTTGTGACTGATGGAGTTACACTGACATGTCACAATCACCCAAAGTTTACAGTTTACATTGGAGTCATTCTTGGTGTTGTATATTCTGTAAGTTTGGACAAATGTATAATGCCATATGTCCACCCCTGCAGAATAATACAGAGCATTTTCACTGCCCTAAAGATCCTCTGTGCCCTACCTGCTCTTGCCGTCACCCTTCATCCCCAGACCTTAACAACTACCAAAACTTTTATTGTCTCCGTATTTTTGCCTTTTTCAGGATGTCATAGGGTTGGAATCATACAACGCGTAGCCTTTCCAGACTGACTCGGTAATGTACATTTATGTTTAGTTCATTTCTTTTTCGCACGGAATAATATCCCATTGTCTGAATGTACCTGTTTATTTTTTCTTCCATCTACTCAAGGCCATCTTGGCTCTTCCCAAGGTTTTGCAATTATGAGTGAAGCTTCCACAAACATCCATATGCAGTTTTTTGTTTTGTTTTTTTTTTTATGGATACAAGCTTTCAACTCATTTGAGTAATGAGTATCAAGGAGAATGATAGATAATATGGTAAGAGTATGTCTAGTTTTACAAGAAATCACCAAACTGTCCTCCGAAGTTGTTATACCTCCAGAATGGTTGTACCATTTTGCATCCCCATCAGCAATGAGTAAGAGTTCCTGTTGCTCTACATTTTTGCTAGCATTTGGTGTTGTTAGTGTTCTAAACTGTGGCTATTCTAATAGGTGGCATTTCATCATTGTTTCAATTTGCATTTCCCTGATGGAATCTGATGTGGAGCATCTTTTCATGTGCTTATTTGCCATCTGAGTGTCTTCCTTGGTGGGGTGTCTATCCATGTCTTTTGCCCATTTCTTATTTGGGTTGTTATTTTCTTATTGTTTAAAAGGGGCTTTGTGTTTTTTGGATAACAGTTTTTCATATGTTTTTTTCCCACCAGTTTTCTCCCAGTCTGTTGCTTTCTTCTCAGTCTCTTGACATTATCTTTAGCAGAGTAGAGCAGAGCAGAATTTTTAAATTTTATTCAAGTGTGGCTTATCAACTATTTTTTCACGGATTATGATTTTGGCGTTGGATCGAAGAAGGCATCACCACACCAAATGGCATCTGGGTTTACTCCTATTATCTTCTAGGAGTTTTATTGCTTTGAGTTTTACATTTAGGTCCATGATCCACTCGAAGTTAATTTTTTGTGAAGGGTGTAAGGTCTGTATCTGGATTTTTTTTTTAACATGTGGATATTCATTCATTCTGGCATCATTGGTTGAACAGACTAACGGTTCTATTGTATTCCTTTTCCTCTTTTGTCGACTATCAGTTGATCATATTTATGTGGGTCTGTTTCTGGGCTCTCTATTCTGTCCCATGATCTACATTTCTAGTCCTTCACCTGAACAGTTTTGATTACTGTAGCTTTATAGTAAGTCTTGAAGTTGGGTAGCATCCATCCTCTGACTTTGTTCCCCTATGATACCATATTGGTTATGCTGAGTCTTTTGACTCTTCATATAAATTTTAGAATGAGTTTGCTGAGATCCATAAAGTAGCTGGGATTTTTTTTTAATGGGATTGCATTGAATCTATAGATCAATTGCGGGAGAACTGACATCTTATGAATATTGAATCTTCCTATCCATGAACATGGAACATCTCTCCATTTATTTAGTTTTCTGATTTTTTTCATGAGCTTTGTAGCTCTCCTCATATAGATCTCGTATTTATTTAGTCAGATGCATATCTAAATATTTGATTTGGGGGTTCCTAATATAAATGGTATAACATTTTTAATTTCAAATTCCACTTGTTCACTGCTGGTATTTAGGAAAATGATTAACTTTTGTGTATTAACCTGGTACCTTGTAACCTTCTTATCGCTTATGAATTCCTGGAATTTACCTGTTTATTCTCTGCATAGATGATCACATTTTCTGGGAATAAAGGCAGTTTAATTTCTTCCTTCCCAATCTGTTTGCCTTTTGTTTTCTTTTCTTAACGCATTATAAAACTTCCAGTACGACGTGGAAAAGGAACGGTGAATGGACACCTTTTCCTGGTTCCTGATCTTCTAGTTTCTTACCATTAAGAATGATGTTAGCTGTAGGTCTTTGGTAGATCCTAGAATTCAGTTTTTACCTCTACCGTGCCTTCCTCTTAACAGTCTCGTCTCTTCCCAGAAATGAATCCAAGTGTTTCTTTCTTCCCAGAACTTCCCCTAGTACTCGATCAGCTTGAACTCTCTCTGGACGTTTCCCTACGTCAATATACAACAAAACTCTAGCATCCACCAAATGGAGATGTCCATCAGTTAGGCCTTCTGGCAAAGCTGTCCCCAGACTGATGAGCCTCGGGTCTGTTCTGAGCCACACTGTAAAGGACAAGGTTGCATTCCTTTGAACCCACACACAGCGTACTTACTCGCGATATACACTTTTTTTTACAAGTGGAAATCCATCGTGGATAAATGGAGCCTCCCTGCTTACCAGAATATTTAATTAATCCAATCACCCCATTTCCAATCTCTGGGAGATGAATGGAGGGTTTCCTTGTAGTTGAACCAAGTGCTTTATTTATGTAGCCATCTGTTCCAGTAAGAGAGTGCCCTGTGAAGCCTGCACAAGTTTGGCACTGGTTCATTCAGCTCTGGTTATTTGCTTTCAAAGTACCAGGAACAGAAGCCTGAGCTATAGGAGGAAAAAATGAGTAGTGAAATGTGTGGTTGGCTTCCTCTGTAATTGTTGGGGTGTGTAGTGTGTGTGTGTGTGTGTGTGTGTGTGTATCACAGGAGAGGAAGATGGTGTTAAGTATTCCTGGGTACCTAAAGAATTAGAGCATGAAGAGAATTTGAAAATAATTTTATCAGCTGTCTCATAGTTGATGCTAAACTTAATCAGTATGCATCCACCGACATTAATTCACCATCTCTTTGTACCCTAGCTTTAAACATGTGGAGGGTGTGGAAAAGCTTGAAACCAGAGTTATATCCCTCTGACCTCAGTTCCTGAGCTCTATTCTCTGGCCTTTGATCTCTCAGTAGTTTTCTTTCTTAAAAAATCCATAAAGGGGATGAGTCAGTTTCTCTGAATATGTTCTAGCTCCATTTTGTTTCCATTGCACAAATGTTGACGTTTCCAAAGGCGTTGCTTCGGTGTTGCCCAGATTTACCAAACCATTGTTAATATGACTCTCATTTCCAAGTGACAATATCATAATACCATAGTCGCCTCCTCCCTCCCTTTCTCTGTCTCTGTGTCCCTTTCTGTCTGTCTCTGCGTCTCTTCTCTCACTCTCTCTCCCATGCGCTCGCTCACATACAGGCTTGTGGGCCAGCGCAGAAGTTGTCTCTTAATCAAATGGGTGCTTTTTCCTGATATGATTAATGAATAATCCATGTTTCGTGTTTCAGCCATTCCCAAACCCTCTCAGCTCTTGGGGGCTCTCTGTCCCCAGAATTGATTTGGTTAATAGCCCAGCCATGTTTCTTGAATAACTCCAGGAAAAAGCCCCATAAAGGTCAAAAAAATTTTTTTTCCCTATTAACACTTCAAAAAACCCAATTAATTGACTCAAAGTGCCTCAGGGAGGAGAATCTTTTCCCAATTATAACAGCCTCTGTTTTGAATAGGAATTTAACTCCTTGGTTCTATAGAAGCTTGAAGGTGAGGTAAAACATAAACACATCCAGGGAGATGTATGAGATGCATGCGTAGCTTGCTCTGGCATGGTGGGTCAGGGCTCCTGGAAGCCTTCACCAGGTCAGGGACTTGTGGGAGAGAGAAGGAGGGGACCCAGTTGAGAGAGAGGGAACAGAAAGAGGGGAGGGAGGGAGATCAGCCTGCCATATAGTCCTCCAACAGCAATTTTGCGCTGCATGCCCCGCTTTGCTGCAAACCCATGATCGTTACATGGGGATTGAAGACCCTTTGAACCGGGTCCAGTGAGCAGGACAGAAGGGTGCCTCCCGCATGCTATTCTGCATCTTCTGCTCTGCAGGAGTGACCAGGAAACTCATCTGAGGCTTTATCTGTTTTTGTTCACCCAGTAAATAGTATCCTGCTTGAGACAACAAAAACCATTAATGAACCCCTACCTAATAAGGCCAGGGGGAAGAAAGCCTAGTGCTTAGCATTTATTTTTGCAAAGGGAGATTTTGCTTTCTTGTCTCATTGATGTTGAAAAGCAGGGAAAAGCCACAAGCACGTGCCCCCCCTCCCCCCTCCTTTAATTCTGGGCTTTGTGTCTAGGGGTTGATGGGGAGAGACTTGCCAGTGAGATAATCGCAACTGGTCTGGTGGGAGAGCTGGGGCGCTGGCTGTTAACCCTGTAAGTGCCAGATAATGGCAGTTAAATAAAGCTGGGGACACAATGCTCTTAGAATCCAGCTAAGGGCAGGAGGGGACCGTGGGGGAGCAGACACATCCCATTCGGCCTAACTGTTAAAAGTGAAATTAATTACACTTCTGTTTCTACAGCCCATACTTGAGCACTATGTGAGACACAAGGAAAAAGACACAGAAAAACACCGGAGAAAAAACGCCCAGAATGCCGGCATCCATTGTCAGTCGTTAATTACTGTGGCCGATGGGAGTATTATTGATTATGTTTAATAATACGGAGAATTTAGTGGGCGCTGTGTTAGGCCCTCGCTGGAGCCAACCGACACTTCTTACAACTGTCCTCAAACATAGGTATTGTTTTCTTCATTGGGCCTCTGAGGAGACGTTTTGTATATTCCTTTCAGGTTCTCCTTTCCTCTGCGTGTATGGGTATTTAAGTATCCCGAGGTGACGTTTGTGCAATCTTATGGTCTCTCTCCCACTCGGTGATTTGGGAAGGCCCTGATTTTTACAAACCGCATTTTACAATGGCCACAGAATCAGACACGCATCACGATATACTCATCCATTTCTCTATTTTTAGAGGCTTCTGTATTGGCAAAGGTTTTTCTCTTGCAAATAAGGTAGCACCATGGGTATCTTTTGTGCAGAAAGCTAATTATTCCCTGAGGCTAAATTGCCAGAAGCTTCTCTATCACCGGGCGCTTTTGAAGCTCGTGATACAGGTGCCAAGTCGTTATGAAGAAAGATTATGGCAGGCTCACCTCTGCTGGGTTGGGAAGAAACCACAAGCCAGGAGGAACCTTCCCAGCACTGGAACAAAGGCTGAGCCAAAGGCTCAGATTACCTTTGAATGTTCAAGCCTCTTGCGTGCATTGTGTCCCCTCTCACCCACTCAGGGCACATGAAACACCCTTAGCTAACCCCAAAACCTTGATGTTTATTATTATTTCTGAGCAAGTGTTTTGCACGTTGGGTATGTTGTTTTCGTAGTTGTACATGTTTTAAGCATTGTAATTTAAAAAATGGCTACGTGCCGTAAGGTGAGCAGTAAATGTGTTTTTTTATTCCTCCCAAAAGGAAACAGAGGCAGAATGCTTATTTGATTTACTCACTGTCTTACTCTAAGGGAAGGCGTGAATGGTTAGGAGTTTACAGTTTGCCCATAAGCCTCAGCGATCCACACTCCTTTGTCTGATGGTTATTTTATTTTCTGAGGAAAATAAATCTAAGGGTCCACCCATGACAGGAAGAATAACAGATAGGTTTTCTTATCTGTCTTCATGGTTGAATGTTCCAGGGAGGAGCCTTGGTGTTTTGGTAGACCTGTGGCTATTGAGACACCATCCGTGGAGTGAAGATACGCTTGTGTGCCCTTGTGAAGATTCTTGGGATGCCATGTGGAGCCTGGAAAGCCATGAGGGGTCTTGGGAAGCCACGGTTGATTTGGGGAGGCTGTGGTTGATCTTGGGAAGCCATGATGGATGTGGGGAAGTTATGGTGGACTGGGGAACCAGGAAAGATGGCAGAGCCATGATGCATCTCCCTTTACACAGAGCATGGCTTCAAAATCAAGTAGCTGATGTTCTGTAAATACATTCTCCAAAGGCAAATGAAGGAAGACAAAGGAAAAAATGGGCTTTCCCAACATGAGTTTGTTTGTTAGTAAAGGTATGTTTATCGCCAGTGCTTTGTTGTGTTTTGGTTTGTTTTCCTCAGAGAACAACGGGATACTTTCTCTTTTCTGAGACCACTTTTGGTCTTCATGGAGGCGTTTCTTCAGCGTCAACTCTGAATATTCCATTTCCACGAGAATTAATTGTCTGGAACCTGTTTCGAACATTCTGGATTATTCTTCAACCTCCATTCTGCTTATTTCATTTCTATTGTGGTAAGTTTAGTGGCAAAAACACTTACTTGGCAATCTGTGTTCCAAGTCTCTATTTCAGCATTTCCCTTCTCCTTTCGGACTCCAGTTTGCAATGTATTCCAAATGTATGCAGTCACGTGAGTTGACTGTTAAAAATACAGTTGTAAGACCCTCTCCTAGGAAAATCTGATTCGTGATTCTAAGAAGGATACTTAAGTACACAAGTCAATCAGATGATCATCAAATTTAGAGAATAGTGGACCAACTAGATAGCTGCATAACATGTGGTGCAGGCTTCACAGGGGAGCTTATTAGAAATGCAGAACCTCAGGCCATGCCCCAGACCTCCCAAGCCAGAATCTGCACTTTAACAAGACCCCAGGTGGGTCATAGGTAGGATATTTTGGGAAGCACAGGACTACGTGATCTCTAAGGTCTCTTCCATTTCAAAAACACAGCGGTTCTGAGTTTTCCTTCTGTATTCCAATTCTATTTCCAGCTCGTTCCCCATTCTTCTTTCCCTGATATGCTGAGGAAAAATCTCTCCGCGATGTAGAGACTAGATGTCTTGAGGAGTGAACTTGCGATATCTCAGCAAGGGGCTTCATATGTCGAGAAGAACTGGGACTCAAGGGGTTAAATGCAAAACACGTTACCATAGGACAGCTGCCAAGGCATCACATTCTGAAATCTGATAAATGAAAAATGGGCATGGAATCAAATTTAATCACATTTGTATTCAG
Source organism: Leopardus geoffroyi (assembly GCF_018350155.1). Taxonomy (NCBI): domain Eukaryota; kingdom Metazoa; phylum Chordata; class Mammalia; order Carnivora; family Felidae; genus Leopardus; species Leopardus geoffroyi. The sequence goes on from NC_059336.1 coordinate 136,011,344, forward strand.
ATGTTGTGGAGAGCAGACACTGATTTATGAACTAGCAACAGACGCCAGATTTCCTGCCTATGTTATATACATATGAATGGGTGGACGGATGGATAGATAAACAGACAGTGAAATTGTGTTGCAAATTACATAGCACCAGACCTGTTTATAACCTAGATCTCATCAAACTGATATTAAAAAAAATACTACAGATCTAATTTTTTTTTTTTTTTTTTTTTTTTTGGTAGGCAGTGGTTGTTGTTTACTTTTACCCTGAAGAACAGATTTCTTTCAAAGGATGTTCTTGCTTCCTTTGGGCAATGTTGAAAATGCTCCTGTTTTCCCCATGGCTCTATGCTATTTGTTTATAGAGAATAGTCTTCAGGGGATGGAAAGAGGTAGAGGAGTGTTCGAACCATTGCTGCATTCTGCTGCCCACACACTTCCTGTCCTGCTCGACTCCATGAAAATAGTAGCAGCATAAAGGGTTGCAGTGTATGTGTAGGATTCCACGCTAAGATGGCGGCTTTCAGATGAGTTGTGAGGGGCTGAGGTGGAAGAGGAAAGCATTCAACGTGGATTAATAATGAAGGGGATAAGCAACTTTATTCGCAGGCAGCCTAGCAAGGACTAGGTTCCGCGTTTCTTAGAGGTCTACAATTTTGGAAACAAACCATTCAGATGCTAAGGCTCTCTATTTTAGGGCAAGCCAAGACTTCTAGCTATTTTAAAGGATGATTGTTTTATCGTGTCCACTGTCTATGCCTCTCCCTTGCAGAGACGTCTCCTTAAGTTTGGCAACCTGGTCAAATCTCATTCACCTTTCAGTGGTCACGTAGATATGTTCGTTCACTTTCAACAAACGTTTATGGAGATGCTACGTTGTGATACGCACAGAAAATATAGAAGAAATGACCCACGGTTTACCATCTAAAAAAAACAAAAAAACAAAAATAAACAAAAAATGAGCTCAGTATCTAGGGACAAGTCAGATGAATATAGATCATTCGAACACAATTAAGAAGAACTGAATTTGTCACAGAGCTGGAGTACCCCAGAGAAGGGATATTTAACTTAGGTTGGGAAGGTATCGGCCAAGAGTCCCTGGACGAAGTGACACTGAAGGGAATCCAAAAGAATGAGACATCTCCACTTTTCTTGGAAGAGACAGGAGGGTCAGCAGTCCTGGTGGAGAAACAGAGGGGAGCCAGGCATTCTCAGCATCGGAAGCTATGGAAATTGGGAAAAGGAAGACAGTCAGAGGTGAGCAAGCAGCCGCACGGGACTGGAATAAAGGCGTCTGTGCCCTGGATGTTGGGAGACGGGGTAGAGCGGTTGATGAAACAGCAGTCACTCTCATGTGGCTTGATGGTGTCCTGATTTACTCTTTGGGGGAAAATGTCGACGGTCGTCAAACAAATGGAAGTGATGTGAAAGTTAAAGAGTGGGAACTGTTCAGAGACCAGGGGCTGCAGCTGATACAGAGGATTTCAGGAGAAAGACCCAGAGTTGAGTAGTTTCAGGACTGGGTGCTCAAGATATTTAGGACCAAATGGAGGTGGCTGATGAGGAAGGAAAGAGGTTTCATAAAGGCTCCTCCTTGGAAATTCTAGGTAGGTGACGATGCTCTTTTCTGAGAGGACATCCAGAGGAAGGACTAGGCCTTGTTTTTGTTCTGATGTGATTTTTGTGGAAGTGGGGATAAGACTGTACTACTGTGGGGGACGGTGGAAATGACATCAGTTTAAACCTTTCCTTCCCTAGGGCTCTCTCTAACAGCCTGAGCTGGGAAGTAATCTCCTTCTGTGCTCCTTTAGGAAATAGAGCAGATATTACCCATTGAGAATCCATTACGACTCTGAATTTTTAGTTCTGTTTTCGTGTGTTGCCTTATCTTCTTAATTAAATTATCTCTTTTAGGGGGAGGGCCATGTTTTATTCTTGTTGGATCATTCATTCACAGAGCCCGAAGCATTGTGCTGCATGTAGAAAGTGTCGGTTGATGTTTATTAATTGATTTGTTGGAATGTTTTTTTCACCGAACACATTCCCAAGAAGGAGCCAAACCCGGAGTTAGGAAGCCATCTGGCAAAAACTGCTCAAGGGAAGGCATCTTGGCTCTCACATCTTTAAAGGTCTTCTTAAAATAGCTAACATTTATTGAACATTTCACTATGTGCCAGGCATTGTGCTGAGCCCGTTTTATATATGTTATCTCACGTAATCTTCAAGGCGGTCTTGTGACCTAAATGTTATAAATATTCGAATTTTAAAACTGAGGGAAAGGAGGTTCAGAGAGACTAGGCCATTTTTCGAGGGCAGCAAGTTGTAGACAGTGACTCAAACCTGGGTCTACCAACTGTCATGCCCATGAAATGAGTCCATAGCCAGAGCACCCAACATGCTTTCCTCCACTCGGAGTCTCCTTCTCCACCACCCCCCATTTTATTTTTAAGTCAAATTTTATCAACTAAGACTAGATGAACAGGAGACTGGCCGACAGAGGCAGGATTCGTACCCAGCCCCCTTGTGAGTCCATTTCCTACTCTGCTGTGCTGGTTTTTAGACAAATCTATCAAACCAAACCTTCCGTTGGTCACTGTAGGGCCTGTAGTTGTGTCCAGAGCCCTTACAAACTTGTTGGGGACGCACAGCAGAAGTCTGAGGAAATTAGATACTAGAGTGTCCAGCCCTAGTGAGGCCCTGACAGATAACTTGACACAGGGGATATTGGTCCTTCAGAACAGATATCTGAAGGTGGTGAGGTTCTTTCTTCGGATGTGTACATTAAGACCAGCCAATAGAATCCTCACCGAGCCTGATTTCTGCCACATACCGCCTACTAAGAAAGGCTTATTGATATGATAGATATTTTGGCAACTGAAGTTGTCAGAAATGGGGTAGATTAGCATATGAGTTAGTAAAAGTCCCACTGCCGTTGCTATCCGAGCTGAGGCTGGAGGACAGGACGCTGAGATCCTCCAGTGAGTGAGGGGATTTGAGGAAGGTTGGGCTGGACGACCTCTCCAGGACTAAGTGTTCTCAATCCTTTCTAGGGATCTTGTTTGTCTCTCCAAAGCCTAGCTGTCTACATCAGGCTCCCTGTGTTGAGTTGTAACGGTTCCCTGAAATGGTTTTTACACCCATGCACCCACTTCCTGGGGCAGGTGGATCTGGAAAAGGTTTTTCTCTCATTTCAGTTGGCCCTGGATTTGAACCTCACATGGATCTAAGGCTTTCCGTATCACAGTCAGGACTATATGTCCATTGATAAAGAGCAGGCAAAGAATCTCTGTAGAATGTGAAATTAGCCATTTGGGACTCCAAGAAGTTATCCCTTCTCATTGGGGAGAATTCATTCAGATTAGGATGTGAAGCTCCTGCCACATCTCCTCAAAATTGAAACAGTGTCAAAGACAATTCAGGTCTGTTTTGAATCTTGTTATCCTTAAAAACAGCCAGAAGCCAAGTCTGCCTGAACATGCTCCTACTTGTTATTGACAGTCTCCAAAGGCATTATGGGTGACTTGATCGTGCGTCATGGAAAGTCAACGTTGGGAGAAGCAAGAGTGAAATGTCAGTCTTGCGGTTCCTGAAACCAACCAAACTGCAGAGGTCAAGTGAAAGAAAAGCAAGAGCTCAAGGTGTGTCTTCAAAGCGGTGAGGGCCAGAGAGAAGTTGGATCGCTGTCGTATTCTGCTCCAGCGCACGTGTGGCGTGCTCGGTCTGGGATGACAAGGCAACAGGCAAGGGGTAAAGGTGTTCTTAAGAGATTCGGCTCTGAAGTCAGATTGTTGGCTCTGAAGCCCAGCTCCACAGCTCCCTCGTGTCATTTTGGGCAAGTCGCGATGCATATTAGAAGCAAAATATACAATAGGCTGAAATAGCCTTAAAATAGATCCGGGATTTTTCACGAGGATTAAATGAGCCAGTACTCTTGAGGCTTTTAAGACAGAGCTTAACACAAAGTAAGCACTCGGTAAGTGTTAACTTTTATTACCACAGCCAGTATAATGATTATTTCTGGGAGTAGAAATCAGGGGAAATCACTAGAACGGGAGGAAAGGAAGAAAAAGCAAGAAACATACAGGGAATCAGAGAAATGTCAAGGCAGAAGGATGCATGGGAGAGATTCGTTTTGCCCTAGACTGGTATCTAAATTGGATTGCAGAATCTTGAGACGGGCTTTTTCTTTCATGCTGGGCAGGATTCATTTGCTCTGAGCACAGACAGAATGCAAAGTGTGCGGGGTCCTTAGTGGCTGGTTGACTGATCCGAAGAGTTCCAGCTGAAAACAAGATGACTGTGCGCTCACCCCTGAAGTTTGTAAGACCGGGTTGTTGATTCCTTTTCCAGGTGGAGGCCCCTTAGTGGAGGGCGATGGCTTTCCAAACCCAGTTCCCGTTTTGATGAGATCTCACCCTCTGGCTGTGTACGGCCTGGTTTCTGATTGCAGCCACACCAGCCTGCGTGACTCCCTTCGGCACGCTCCCACGGAACCCTGCTATCACGGGATTTGTTTAGGATCCATCTTCCGAAACCTTAGAGAGTGGAGATCTTTTCTCAGTCGGGCACTGGGGAAGTTGCTGGTGGATACAACAGCCCATCTCCAACCAGGGCTCTGCAAGATGCTTGTGGATTCCGGCACTGCAGGTGAATTTGTATCTGAGCTAGCACAAAATTGCATATGCGTATTTCCAAAATCATTATTTTGTACTTCAGTGTCATTCAGACATGCCAGGCACATATGAAGACCAAGTGAGCCGTGGGGATTCTTTCGCCCACACCCTTGCAAATGCAAATTCACGCATAGAACTTCCCCAAACACTCCCGAGTTGGACCACCCCCCTCCTCTGATTGGGGTCTTCTCTGCCTTGGAGACTGTGTACTTTGTAGATGTGCAATAAGTTTCATTCATGTCTGACTTCCCAGGCTCTGGCAGAGTGCTTGGCATTCAAGAGGCTCTGGAGATAATCTCAGAGGACTGGCAGTCATGCTGATGTTTTTATGCTTTTTTGAATATAAAAGTCACAGTTTACTTTCTCTCTCAGTGACCGGGTACAAAAGCTCATTTATAATTAATACACCAAATCCTTAATAAAGCAAACCAAATGTCATCTTTCCCTTTTTCTGCAACACCGACTCATTATTTCCTTTGGATGAAAGCACTTTTGAACCATAAAAATAAAAACCGTGAGATCAGTTCAGTGACTTCGGTGCATAAAAAATATTGTGGTTTGTTCCCAATAATATGCAATCAACCATTCTCATCATCTTTAGCATGGTCTCAGAATCGCCACCAAATGTGAGTTAGCAGGATTTTAATAAAAGCTGCCATGAAGGTCTTATTCACTGGGGTGATACATGGTGGAAAATGTAACACTTCCTATGTCAACAGATCTTGGGGCAGCCTGGTTATTTCCCTCTTCCTTCTGTGAACCCAACAAGGGGAACAGTGCTATTTATCTCTGCATTCTCTGTGCCACGCCTAATATCTGGACCTTACTTGGTGCTTAAAAAATGTTTTCTGAATGTGGAAGGAATATTTAACCACTAGCTAGTGACTCTTCCCCATGTCACTGCCCTGTAGGTCCTGTATCGCCTCTGTAGAGAGGGAAGCTGTCATTGGATGGAGCTTAAGGCCCTCCCACTCTGTCTACAATGCCGAGTCTAGCCATGTTGGTACACGGTGGATGTTGTACCCTTCTTGGCAATGCACTGCCCAGAGTTACTACTGGTAAAGGATTTGTACTCTGGTGAAATTTGATGGTCACAAATATTTCAGTTATGCCTCTGTATTTTCTTAAAGGAAGGTGAGAATAAAAATTCATTATGACTCAAAGTCAAAGGAGCTTATTAATGTCCCTTAAAATATTTTGACATCCAAAGTTTATCTAGAAATTCTAAGGAAGCAGAAAATTCAATTTTAATATGATTTTGTGGAGAAAATAAAAACAAAAATTTCTTTGTATTATTTTGAACTTTCCCTGGTGACGACACAGTTCCAAACATTTTGTGGTGTTAGAGATGATTCTGGCATAAAAGATCTCCGAACATGATATCATAACTGCATCTTCTATAAGGCCATGAATTTTCTGAAGTTTTTTTTTCCCCCTTTTACCGAGGGTGTTGGTATCTTCCTGGACCTCTTGAATTAGTAATGTTTAGTGAGGTTAAGAGCCAAGATCCTGTCTCTGGCTCTTCTGCTGCCTGGCTGTGTGAACATTGACAAATGACTGTCTCTCTCTGTTTCGTTTTTTAAATTTCTGAAGCAAAGTCATTGTATAAGATGTTTTCTGCATCCTTTCTGGCTACAAGATTATTTCACTGGATTTTTTTAAAGGATTATTGGCATCATTTAAACTGAATATTCTGAGACTGGAGAATTTCCCTAAAGGAAGCAAGCAAGAAAGTGTAGACAGAACATCAAAGCCTCACTATCATGCCTTCCTGATTTCACTCTGCGTTTCGGCCAATTACATTGCAGTTTTATTATGGCTCAGCAATACGAACAAAGTCTGAGCTAGTAGGATATTAATAAAGTCATTATGAAGATCTGGCTCATTGACAACTTAGAGAAATACCAGCAGGAATTGGAATGACGTGTAACAAAAAACGACACGCTTAACTGGATGTGTTTCTGAAAACAGGATAGAATAGATTTGCGTCTTCCTAGGAGAAAGGAAAAGTGTCCGATTCTGTGAAATTCAGAGTGTGAGCTAGAAGGATATTATATTTCATGCAACCTGTGAGCACTGATGATGTTGGAGCTCAGCTAGAAATCAAAGTCCTTGGGGGCATGGGACAGGCCTGTGCTCATGAGTCTTGGAATTTGGATTGAAGGGTCTTATTTTCAAAGGCTTTTCATGAGCCAAATGTATAAAGTTGCAACATTTATTCAACTCGACTGGAGATCCTCTGAGATGAAGCCAATATATTCCTTCCATGCGACCTTGGCTCGCTTTGAATGGCCCCATGTGGTCCATTGCCCTTCTTCAGAAAAATGAGCCACTGGAGACAGGATAAGGAAGAGTATGTTCCTCCAAACAATGGACACTTACATTTCCTCAGCTTTCTAGAAATGGTGGAATTATCAGGGTAGAATTCCACTGTTCATTTTTAAGTGAATTTTTGGTGGTTTCAATCAATCATTTCTTTTCTACTCCAAATTTTTAAAAAAGAAGGAGGGATATATATATTTTGGGGGGAGCAGATATAAAATGATGCATGCTTTTTGTTTTCCTCATGTTATTTAGTGGAAAGTTACACAAATAAATTTGGGAATGCAAAGCAGTGAGAAAAGTTTTTGATGACTGTATCCACTTGGGTATTGTGCAAGCCCATAACCATTTAAATGAGTCAGGGGGTGGAGAAAGGCTTTCAAAGAGGTGACATGTGAAATAAGAGTGAGTATGAGATGCTACTTGAAAGCGAAGAAAGGACATTCTAGTTGTGGGAACAGCGTGGGTCAAGGGAGAGGAACAAGACCCAGATAGGTTTGGGAGAAATAAAGCCCCCCAAAAAGAAAACCAGAGACGGAGAACTGCTCTCTGTATTTTGAGACGTGTGTCCGTGGAGGTGCTGTGGTTTGGCACGGAGGTTCGAGAAATGGCTCCCCGGGCTCTGCCACCAGATTAGGTAACAGCTTCGCAAAACCTTTCTCACCTCTTCGAGTCCCTCACATGGGATGATGATGATAACCAGCGTGTGTGGTCAAGACATCAGACAAAATATTTTCAAAAAGTATTAGCTGGAGAACCAGTCAGAAAACCGTATCAGAAACTGTCTAAATGGGGATATTATTTAAGTCAACCAAGACCAATTTACAAGGGTGGAATTCAGTTGGGGAGAAAGAGGTTCTAAATAATTTTTAATAAGCAAGGGGCCGCGAATGCAACTTCATGGCATTTTACTCATTATTATGGTAGAAGTAATACAACTTCATTGCTATTATGCTTATTTGGTACTATAACTTTATTGTTTTTATAAACATAAACAAATACATGAATTTATATAGGTTCACCCATGACTTTCCCAGCACTAGTGCACTGAGAAGCTCTGTAAGTTCTCTTACTACGGGAATTTTGGCCAGACCAATTCTCTTCCATGGTCCTAAAGAATGGTCGCCACCTATGAAACCAGTAAATCTGCCATTTGACAGTTTCAAGTGCTGTTAAGGCATTCATTTGTTTATTTATTAATTTACTTCGTTTGATTTCACTTTATTTTATTCCATTTCATTTTTACCAATAAAATGAAAGGCAATCTCCTTTGCCAAATACTTTACTATGAATGATTTGTATACAAGTTCTATTGAATTATTTCCGTGCTGAAAACCAACATAGATTGTGATGAATGATTATTTATGAAAAGATACAAAGAACTAAAGAATTCGACACATAGCTTGCTGGAGATTAGATAGGAAATGTCGAAGGGACATTTTTATAAATAAGCTTTGTAGCGAGAAGCAACGGTGTGTGAAAACATCTGCAAGAGAGAACCCAGACTCAAATGTAAAAGTAAACAATTATAGGTCCTCTCAAGAAAAAGTCCCCAAGGCCCACTGTGACTTGGAAATTGGCTCAGTAGGCTCTGTACTTGCTGAACTGCTATCCTGGTTCTAGAACATACGTTGTAGAAAGTAGTATCCGGATTTGAATGTGGTTCTATTAAATCTGACCCCGTTATTCCAGTGCTCCCGGCAGAACCTGGCGTGACCCCGTGAGCTTTGGTAAGCACCGAAATGGTTATGCTGATCTTCCTGGGGCAGGTTTAAGCATTTTGTTTCCCTTTGAGTAAAGCAATTGTTTTGATAAACTTCAGCGAGGCCGCTAAAATTGTGGAGTTTCCTGTTTTTGATCAATAAAAGAAAGAATTGCAGGGAGCTGTCCTAAGAGTTGTCATTTTGAGTTAATCTGTTCATTCCTCCTCTTTCTAATGGACATACTGTGATTTTGAAAGCCGGTCTGTTGATGTTATTGGGAATAATAGGTATTAAATAAAGACAGTGATGGGTACAGATCTAAAGGGCCCACCATCTACTGGGAAAGGAGAACAAAAACAAGTGAGACAAAAGTGAGAAATTGAGGCCATATAAAATTGCATAATTTAATTGAGGCAGGATTTCTGGCTATTGTGAAGAAAAATGTTGGAAAATCTTCCCTCAAGACAATTAAAACTGAAAAAATTTGTAAAAAAAAAACAAAAACAAAAACAAAAAAAACCCCAAAAAACCACACACACATAATCATTTCAGGGCTCTAGAAATTTTCTAAAGAAAAGCAACAAAACAATAATTTTTGTTTCATGGAGAGTGGTTCCAACTTTGGGAAAAAACTCAATGAAGTCTAGGCCTTTTGGGGATTATTCCTGTTCCTGCCACCACCAGCTAGGTGGGTGTTTTTGGCCATTTTTTTGGAGGGCTGTGGGTGCAGCAGGGAGGAAGAAGGAGACGGGTCCAGAAAACCATTATTAAATTCATTGCCAGAGATGTCAGACTTGGTTCAAAGCAGAGGGTGCAAATCTGTGCCCAGGAGTATTGTCAGGACCAGCAGCACGGCTGGGGGAATGACTGGGCGAAGCCTGCAACTCTGGTTTTCTGAAGCTGACGTCCTGATGGACACAGTGGTGAACCAGTCAGGATATCCCTGGAAAGAGTTTGGAAATAAGCATGGCATAGATGGAACCCATAAACTAACTAAACCTTGTTGGTTGACCCCCAAAGGAGAAATACTTCCCCCCCCCCAAATATTTTTTTCAGGAGAAAATAACAATCCGGAGGCTCTGGGACAATATATGATCCAAAGTGTCTAGTTTCCAAGAAAAAAAGACAGAGTGGAACGACAGAAATGCTATTCTCGTCGTGAACGCTGTGAGCTGGCGTGCATGCCCTTCTCCCAGGCACCTGTGGGCTGGTAGTTTCCACCGGAACACGAAGAGGGAGGGGGAGGGGAGACCCCCTCCCCAAACTCCCACTGTTGTCCTGAGTGTCCTCTGGGCACCCTGCTTGTGCAGACAGAGGTGGAAGCCGGGTCCTTAGAGCTAAGGAGTGGGAAACACCATTCGCACGACCTCTTGAATCAGAGAGACGCCAACGGCTGAGGTCAGGATGATATAAAAGTGACAAAGAACACATGGTCTTCACGGGTGTCCACCCTGCTTCAGGGCAGATGTGAGACATGATTTTCAGCAATGCTTTAAAGGTGGGGGTGCCTCGACCCCTCCATGACGGACCCGGAGGAACGGAGCAGAGCTGCTGGGCTGGGGACACGATGGGCCTTCTCAGGCCATGCGAGATGAAGCACCGTCCTTCCTGACTTCCGACAGGGAGAAGGATCTGGTGCTGGTGTGCGGCTAGGGAGATGATAGATATCTTTAATTATACGATAATCAGAGATGAACTAATTAGATACCACTTGATAACTAATCAGTCGCAACATTCATAAAGCTGTTTCTCATTTCCTCCTCGCAGGGATGGAACAGATGGTACCTGGTGTTTCAAGGGCGGCTCTCGGAGGCAGAGCAGGAAGGCCGGAGGATCAAATGCTCGGCGCAGGCATTAGGGAGCCAACAAGGCTGGGGTGCCGAGACATGCGTGATTTACTATTGGATGTAATCTACCTGAGAAAAATCTCGGGGCCCGTACGAAGGAAACCGAAATGTCATCGGCTAACACCGAAAATTCCTTACCACCATCTGTACGTAAGATTAAACAAAACCCAGGAGACTCCGGGAGAAAGAACAGGGAAAATTTAATGATGAGCTTAACTTGGGTAACTTGATAGATGTTACCTTTGTGACGAGCCCTTGGCCGGCAAGACTCTGAAACCCCTGAGGAGCCGGTGGTGTTTCACCTGCGAAAGCGGCTGCTCTCTCCCAGCATGGAGGCCTGGCACTTTTGCTAGGAAAATTTCTCTCTCACTCTTTTTTTTTTTTTTTAAGTTTATTTATTTATTTTGAGAGGGAAAGTGAGCAGGGGAGGGGCAGGGAGAAAGGGAGAGCGAGAGAATCCCAAGTGGTCTCCGTACTGTCCGTGCAGAGCCTGATGTGGGGCTTGACCTCGTGAATCGTGACATGACCTGAGCGGACATCAAGAGTCGGAGGCTTAGCCGACTGAGCCACCCAGGCACCCCAGGGAAGCTCTCTTTCTCTTGCAGAAAACTCATTCCTTTGAAAGCTAGTTTTTCTGTCATTAATTCAGTTCCCTTCCTCTACTTCCCTTTGAACCAGAATTTCTTTCTGTAATTCAAGCGTATGAAACTCTAACATCTAGATTTGCACACATATCTGTTTAGAGGATGTGGTCCACAAACACTGACTGACCCACTATGATATATCGGCACTGTACTAGACGCTGAGGATAAAGGTCATGCTTTGCTCAAAAGAAGACGCTGTCATTTCTCTATAAGCACGGTGATTTTATGAATCAGGCAAGAAAAACAAAGAAAAATACCTACTCGGTATAATTGTCAGTTGGTACCAAGTGTAAGATGCCTTTGGATTTCGGACCTGCGGAAATGTGCTATTAAGGTCGAAGTGAAATAAAGGGGAGGTCATTCTGTAGACTTATGCTATCCTCATTTTTTTTTTTTTAAGTGAAAACCAAGTTTTCCGAAAAGGAAGAAAAGGGCCATCACGGTGCGTTTAAGTCTCTGACTCATCATTGGCCCTCTAAAAAATAAGAAAGGTTATTTTTTAGAGCAGTTTTAGATTCACAACAACATTGAGCAGAAGATACAGAGGTGTCTACATACATTATATGCTTTTGCCGTCTGTCGAGTTTTGTCTTTTCTGGAATGTCGTAGAGTTGGAATCATACAGTACGTAGACTTTTTGGGTCGGCTTCTTTCACTTAGTGACGTGTATTTAAGGTTCCTCCATGACTTTTCATGGCTCCGTTGTCTGGATGGGCCACGTCTGATTTATCCATTCACCTGCAGAAGGACATTTATCCACTCACCTCTTGAAGGACAACCATTCACCTATTGAAGGACGTCTCGGCCGCTTCCAAGTTTTGGCAAATACAATAAAGTTACTATAAACATTCACGTGCAGGTTTTAGTGTGGACATAAGTTTTCACACTTTTGGGTAAATGCTGAGGCATAGAAGTGCTGGATCCCGTGGGAAGAGTATGTTTAGTTCTGTAAGAAACCGCCAAATTCTTGCAAATTCTCCCCAGTGACATCTGGAAGTTCCTGCTGCTTGGCATCCTTCCTTGTCAGCGTTTGGTGTTACCGGTGTCCCAGATTTTGCCCATTGTGATAGGTGTGCAGTCATATCCTACTGGTTTTTGAAATTTGCCATCCCTTAAGGATACTGGGTTTTGAATAATTTTTCGTATATTTCTATTCCACTTGTATATTTTCTTTGATGATGATGTGTGTGAAAGCCTTTGGCCCATTTTCAATTGGGTTGTTTGTTTTCTGACTGCCGAGTTTTAAAAGTTCTTGGTATATTGTGGATAACAGCCTTTTATCAGATAATGCGTTTTGCAAATATTTTCTCCGGGGCCGTGGCTTGCTATTTCATACTTGTAACAGTGTCTTTTGCAGGACGGAGATTTTTAAATCTTAATGAAAGGTGGCTTATTAAGTTATCTTTTCTGGACTGTGCCTTTGTGTCCTATCTAAAAAGTCATCGCCATACCCAAGTTCATCTAGATTTTCTCCTCTGTTATCTTCTGGGAGTTTTATAATTTTTTGTTTTACTTTTAGGTCGGTGACTAATTTTGACTTAAGTTTTGTGAAAAACGTAAGGTGTGTGTCTGGACTGATAGTTCTGCATGTGGATGTCCAATTGTTCCTGCCTCAATCGTTGAAAAGACACCACTGGTTTTGTAGAACTCTATTTTTCACCAACAAATCTGGTAGTTCAGAAAAGATTGGCGCAAGTAGCCTCTAATAAGATTGTTTCAAATTAATTTTCCTGGGGTGAAGTAACATTTGAACTAGCTGGATAAAATCCCGTGTAATTGTAGAAGAGAGACCCATTTTTATTATTGCTACTTATGTTTCATTGTAAGATTTTTTTGAATGTATTGAATCATTTAGGAAAGAAACCAACATGCAATTCTCCAAACCAGATGCTGTGACTGTGGATAAATCCTTTTCAATCACTGATATCTCATAACATAATGATATCTTTCACCATCAAAGACTGGACTGGAAAAAAGAATTTACTAAGAATCTAAAAATATTCTAGGCATTCTGGGTGCTATATAAACTGGAATAGCTCAAACTTCACAGAAGCATTGACACTTGGGTTTATGAGACACTTTTGAGTACTTTTTTTTTTTTTTTTGAGAGAGAGAGAGAGAGATAGAGAGAGAGAGAGAAGGGAAGGGGCGGGAGGGAGAAAGAGAGGAGAGAAAATCTTAAGCAGGCTCCACACCCAGTGCAGAGCTTGATGTGGGGCTTGAACTCACGAACCACGAGAACATGACTTGAGCCAAAATCAAGAGTCCAACCCTTAACTCACTGAGTCACCCAGGCACCCCTTGAGTTCCTTTCATACCAAAGGAGTTGTGTCAATCAAGTCTACTTGTAATAAATATCACACTTACTTGAGTCATTAGGGGGGATGCCTGCTAAATAAATCACAAAGTAGGAAACAGTAATCACTGGGGATTCACAACAATGCTTGACTCAGGTGAGATTCAGGGAACCTATTGGATCTATGTGGGTCCCTGTCTCCTCATTTAGAGCACAGAGAATTTGAATTCAGATAGTAACCTGTAAAAGTCCTTAATAGTAGTATAATCTTTATATATTTATATTATATATGTATAATATATATAATATATATTATGTTAGTATAATATATATTTTTTATATATTTATATTGCTATTTCATCCTTCATATATATTATTATAATATATATTAACATATTAACATATATATTATGTTAATGTTATATATATTATTTATATATTTATATTGTATTTCATCCTTCATATATATTATTATATATATTAACATATTAATATATTACATTAACATAATATATGTTAATATATGTTAATATATTATGTTAATGTAATGTATATTATTTATATATTTATATTGCTATTTCATACTTCATATATATTATTATAATATATTAACATTTTAACATATGTTAATGTTATATATATTATTTATATATTTATATTGCTATTTCATAATTCATATATATATTATTATATATATTAACATATTAATATATTAAAATAATATATTACATTAACATAATATATATGTTACTATATTATGTTAATGTAATATATTATTTATATATTTATATTGTTATTTCATACTTTACATATACATATAATATATATATATATATATAATATATATTAATGTTTGTTTTTGAGACCAAGAGAGACAGAGCACAAGAAGGGGAGAGGCAGAGAAGGAGGGAGACACAGCATCCGAAACAGGCTCCAGGCTCTGAGCTGTCAGCCCAGAGCCCGACGTAGGGCTTGAACTCGGGAACAGTGAGATCATGACCTGAGCCCAAGTCCCGTGCTTAACCGACTGAGCCACTCAGGCGCCCCCAGTAGTATAATTTTATAATTCCGCATGCTAAGTCTATGTAGAACTTGGGGGGAATCATAATGAAGAATGACATGATATTTTTAACGAATACCAACTTTGTAATAGTTTAGAATAAAAGGGTTAGGCATGAAACACTTACTAATTCATTCAAAATCTCAAAAACAGAGTCTCCGATTTGCTGGGCATGAGACCTGGACCTTGAGATGAAAGGTGGCATGGGGTACCGACGACGAAGAGGATTAATCTCAGAGGTACGCGTGCTTCTCTTTACACCATATCTACCCGTTTTCACACATACATCTGGTATCCGAGAAAAAGAGCACCTGGTCCCCTGACTCTGCTGAAAAGTTTTGGCGTCTCCACTTCTGCTCCTACAAACCCTTCTTCTCTTTCTGGTTTTTGCATTTCCTTATCTCGCCTTACGGTCCCACATGTGCCTTCATTGCTTGGGCCTGATTAGAGACTTTGCTTCTCCCCATTTTGCCTCAACATCACCTCTGGGGGGCAGTTTTATGACTGTCTTCTGGCTCCAATCACTATGCAGATTGCCTCCCTCCCCGTAACTCCCCTAACATGTCCTGATGCCCAGGATGCAGCCCTTGCCGATCTTAACCTACTTGGCCAACACCTTCTCTGGACCTTTGGACAACTGGTGAGCCAGAGCAGACAAGAAACTCTTTGGTGATGGGGAGGGACACAAAGGGACAGATCTTCCACAAGGAGGTCACATTTCATTTGGGAGCATTGTTATAAATTCTTGACAGTTGGAAATTGGAGATCGTTTGCCTGAAGTCTAGTTATGATGATCATCCCCTTATTTATTGGATCACATTGCGTTCTATTTTTGACGTTGACTTTTCGATTTCTGTTCATGTGTTTGACATAGAAAGCCTCGCAGGAAAATTATGTGAAGTCAGTCATTTCTGCTGGTGCAACTGTAATGCGTCTGGATTAAAGAAGCAAGTGTACGTGTTGGGCAAAATTTACCGTTGCGTTATTGGGTAGCCTTTTAAAATGGATGTTTTGATTTAAGGAAAGAACTTAGAAATAGGTCAACGGAAATATAATCCTGGCTCAATAGTCACTTTCTGTGAAGCATTGAATCATTCAATAAACCTCTCTCTCTTTCTGAAAAATTAAATGGGGATATAGATACGGTTATTTTTAGAGGTTCTTTCCAACTTGAAACTTCTATTATTTTAAACACTATGTATTCAAGTTCCCTGGGAGCTAAAGATTATAATTCTTACCCAAAGATTATCTAGAAAGGATTAAGAGACATTTATAATAAAGGAATGTGTTTCCCCCCCACCCTTTGGTCTACATGGACTTCAAGGGGAAAACATCAAAAAAAAAAAAAAAAAGAGTTAAAAACTTGGTTGTATGTTTACTTGAAAATTGAGTAAACATATCACATTTATACATGCTCACTCATGTAAAGACTTTAGATGCTTTAGTAACTTTTCATTACTTATTCATCAGTCTTGGGAAAGACCTGATCTTGATTATCTGGTATCTGGCTACACGCTCTGCATTTCCAGGTGAGGCAAGTTATTTTGAAGCCTCCCCAGACATTTTTGTTGACAGAATGAGTACAAGCCAGCCTTGTGACACCGTCAGAAAATTCATTCTAAACCACAACCGATCAGGCCCTTCTGCTTTAAAAGGTAAGTTTTGGGGTAGGGGTGGGGCATTGCGGCGGGCTGAGCGTCTCGCTGGTAACAGTTAACAACTCTGGACAGAAATTTTAAATTCTATGAGGGCTCTGAGGTACAACCCCAGAGAAGTGCAAACTGGAGGGAGTTTGACCCTGTGAATTGTTCTGGGTAAAGACCCTTATTTATATACCTTTTCCCCATAGGATGTGCTTGGAGGTACTTGTGATTTCAGTTCTTCTCTGCATGTGACTTGTACCTTCCCCTTCCACCATCCTGGGATCTCACTGTTCACCCGGAATGTTCTCCTCCATCCCGGCTCATTCATTCCTTTCACCTGTCAAACCCAGCTCATCACCTAGGCATTCCGTGAAACCTTTCCTGATCTTGCATACACTTTCCCTTCTCTGATTTCCTAAAGGCCTTAAAGTATTTGCCACTCCTTCGCTTCGGTCTATGTTCAATCTCCTGTTTCATTATCTTTCAGAAGGAAATAAATGCACCCTTGTTAGAGACCAACGCCTGCACGTACTGCCACGCGGCTTTCGGTCGTGCTTTTCTGAGCCCTCCAACCTCATTTCTAGGTTTGGGGAAGGTTTGCCTTCTCTGGACATGTTGCGTCTTGAAGCGTGGCGTGCCTGGGATGGGATTCTGGCTCAGACTCCTAGTGTGACATAATCTCCGCGAGCCTCACTATTTTCAGTGCAAAGGGACAATGACAACGATGCCTACCTTGCCGGGCTGATGGGGCTCACGTGGGATGCCTGACTACGAGGGTCTGGGATGAGGAGGATGCTCTCTCTGAGAGCCCGTATGGCAGGTGGACAGATAGCACAAGGTTTTTCCCATCCTGGACTTGGGCCAGGCCGTTGGGACATCAGTCATCACAACTCGGGCAGGGGCTCAAAAGACGTTTGCACATTGGGGCTTGCTCTGTCCTGTGGTTCTATAGAGCCGAGGTCACCCCAAAACGGAGCCCAGGTTAGCTTAGAGAAGAAAGACCTAGAAGAAAACAGGGCCTTCTTCCAAGGAGGTCTCCCCTGGACCAAATAACCTGTTTGCTTCCAGACCCACAGCACTGTGAGAACCAATAAAGATCTATTCTTCTAAGCCACTGTATTTTGGGGTGGATTATTACATGGCAAAAGCTAACTGATAGAAGTAGGCAGAGAATCTTTGATCTGACTAGTGACACAGACTTGGTTTATCTCTAAACTAACAGATGCAGAGACCATTAGACCATTAGAAGCACTGAGACATTTCTTTGATGGTATGTGCGAATCCGTGCCCAAGAATCTGAGATCTGTTTCCGGTTTTGATTCTGGCCTTTTTAAGCTCGACTTTATCGACCGAGATTTCAGACAATAAGCCTGTTGCACTTCCGGCTTCACAACGGTTCAGCCAGCTCTTGGGGTATAGATCCAGCTTTTGGTGCAAAAATATATAAGATATTCAGGAAGCCACTCCCAATTCTTTATGTGGATTAGTGCAATACTATCCTGTCTAGTACAACCTCCTCCGAGTTGACCTTCTTCTGTAGGTTCTCAAAAATAGAGGCAAAATGAAATTTAAAAAGGAAACATGTTCCTCATCCTCCCGATCCCTACCCGCTTTAAAGATCATTGCTTCCTCATTGTGAAATCAGTCTCCCCAACATGGCCCCCAGATCCTGCCAGAAGTAAGGCCAGTCTGGATGCCCAGCCTCACCCAGCACGTCTCGGTCTCATGCCCCTTGTGTCCTCTAGCTACGCTTTGTGTATCTGCCTACCACAACACCACCTTTCAGTCTAGAACCCATTTCCCCCGTCTTTAATATTGTTAATTTAGTCTTTCCTTTGGATCTCAATTCAAAAATGACTTATTCAAAGAAGCCTGCCGAATTCCCTGCTCCAGCCCCAAATTTATTTCAAGCTCTACTGTGTTCTATTCCTTAGTGTGCAATTGACATTTTATTATCTTGAGTACTGCTGTAATGTCTTTCTGCCCTGTTACACGATATGCTTCATAAGAAAGAAATCTGAGTCGGCTTCCCTCACCATTGCAGTCTCAGAGTACGGGACAGTTCTCGATGCAAAATAAGTCCTCAACCTCTGCTTCTCATCACAACGCAATTGAACTCGCCCTCCCACTGTGAACAGACATGCACTTGGGCGGTGGCTCTGATGCAAGCCTTTTCAGGCGTCCAGGCGGCGCAGTCTTGTGGTCCTTGGAAACAGGAATGAGCACCAAGTAAAATCTACCACCTCCCTAGTTTTCTGCTTGGGGACGCTTTTCTTCTGCAGTGGAAAGAAGTGAAATCTGAGCAATGCAAGTGTGTGGCTAAGCTGAGAAGACAGACATCAGAGTCCTGGGGGGACTTCAGTGGAAGGACAGGAATGGGTGGGGCGGCGGACTGGAGAAGAGGTTGCTGGGCAGAGAGGAGGTCCTAGAAGTCTGTGTGGGCCACTGGATGAAGACTGGCCAGTGAATGCCCAGGGAAGTTTCCTTAAGGTGAAGCTGGCTTCCCTTTGCCAGGTTGAGAACTGAACAGAGATACGGAGGAGCAATTCTCCCAGTGGAGAGACCTCACTGAGCACCTTAGGTGTCCAGTTAAGACCCCAGCAGGTCTAGGTCTAGGGATCACGTCTTAGAAAAAGTGTCAGCAAACACTAAGCACCAGAAGTCTACTGTGGACACAGAAAAAGGCGACAAGGGGGATTTCAAGACAAGAGGTATTAACAGAGACAGATACGAGACATTACATTATGATAATGGGTCGGTGCAAACAGGGGAACACAGGGTCGCCTGGCTGGCTTGGTGGGAAGAACTTGTGAGGCTTAATCTCTGGGTAGTGAGTTCAAGCCCCATGTTGGGTGTAGAGATTATTTAAACAAGTAAAACGTAAACAAACAGACAGGGGATTGCAATCTCTAAGATATATGAAGCAAAACTGATACAAGAGAAATGGAAATGTCCACATCGTTGTCAGAGATCTTTCTGTCCACTTTTAGTTTACAGAACAAGATAAAAAATGAATAAGCACAGGGGCACCTGGTTGAACGTTGGACTTCGGCTCAGGTCGTGATCTCGCGGTTCATGAGTTCGAGCCCCACATCAGGCTCCCTGCTGTCAGCCTGTCAGCAGAGAGCCTGCTTCAGATCCTCTGTTCCCCTCTCTCTGCCCCTCCCCTGCTTGCACTCTCCCCCAAAATAAATCAATATTAAAAAAAAGGAGTAAGTATATAGATCTGAAAAAAACCACATTCCACAATGGAACAAAATTAGAATTCATAATAACAAGAGACCTAGAAAATCTTCAAGCGTTTGAACATTAAACAATCCATAATGTGGGTCAAAAAGGAAATCACAAGCAGAATGGGAATATAATTTCACCTAATTATAATACAAATACAATATATCAAAACCTGTGGAAGGCAGCTGAGGAAGGGCTCCTGGGGGGAAGTTCAGAGATTTACGTATTTACATTAGATAAGTAGAACGGTCTAAAAATTGATGATCTCTGTTTCCATCTAAAGATGCTAGAGGAAAGAGGGCAATTGCAACACGAGAGAAATAGAAGAAAGAATATAATAAAGACAAGAACGGAGATCAATAAAACAACACGATTAAACAATAAAAAAGAGAAAGTTAACAGATTCAAAAGTTAACCCTATGCAATCTGATCGAGCAAAAAGGCTCAGTAAAATAGTATAGGAAACACCACTTATCAATATCAGGAGTGGAAAAGGAAATATTAGGACGTATCGTACAGAAGTTTCTAAGATAATTATGCCGTATTACAAATAACTTCATGTCAGTAAACTCAACAACCTTAGGCCAAATAAATGAATATATTGAAAAAAACAACTTACCAAAACGGACACAAGAAGAAATAGATTTGGAATAGCTCTGTGCTTATTAGGTTATCAAATACGCCTTAGGGAAGAAAAGGAACTTCCCTACAAAGAAAACGTAAAGCACAGAATCTTCACCGCCGGAGTCTGCCAGACATTAAGGCAGAGCTAGCGACCTTCCAGAAATGCTTTCGGGAAATGCAGAGGAGGGAATATTTTGCTCTGCGTCATCTTTTTTTTAAAAAAAATTTTTTTTCAACGTTTATTTATTTTTGGGACAGAGAGAGACAGAGCATGAACGGGGGAGGGGCAGAGAGAGAGGGAGACACAGAATCGGAAACAGGCTCCAGGCTCTGAGCCATCAGCCCAGAGCCCGACGCGGGGCTCGAACTCACGGACCGCGAGATCGTGACCTGGCTGAAGTCAGACGCCTAACCGACTGCGCCACCCAGGCGCCCCTGCTCTGCGTCATCTTACGGAGCCAGCTTCCATCCACCACCAAAACCTTTAAAGAAGACGTTTCTAAAGAAAAGACATTTAATGCCCACCATTGATAAGAGACATGCATACCAAAATCCTTAATTTAATTTCAGCAAATAGATAAGGGATTATCCCATGCATGGAACGTAGATACAACATTTAAAAAAGGACACAATAATTGCAATTCACCACATCAATAGGACAAAAAAATGAAAAAAAAAAAACCCATATGAAGATCTCCATGAACACAGAAAATGCATATGAAAATAATTCTACTCCTATTTAAGATAACCTTGTAGTCAACGAGGAATACAGGGAACTGCTTCACCCCGATGAGGGCGCCTACCAAAAATCTGTAGCTAACGTCATACTCAGGCGGAAGGTTTAACGTGTCTCCACCGCCGTCGGGGCGGAGGCAAGGATGGCCTCCTTCGACACTTTGATTTAACATTTTACTGGACGCTGGCCGGTTCAGAAAACACACTACTGCGAGGGATCCTGTTTGGAACTGAAGACATCAACCGGTCTTTGTCCCAAGTGACCCGTTTGCTTGAGGGTTTGCTTTGCCTGGTTTTTGTTTTTATTTTACCATTGCAGGAACCAGCTTCATCCCGCTCTGCCCGTCACCTCCTTCTCGCTCGGAGGCTCATCTTGGGCCTTGAAATGTACCGAGCCATTGGAGGCGAGTCAGAGCTGATGCCACCCTTAGAACACACAGTGAGCACCCGCCTCCCCCCACCTGACCTTCCTCACATTCTCTCTTTCTCTCTCTCTCCTCGAAACGGCACTCGTGACGCCTTCGGTGCATCCTACCAGTGACTTTTGAAAAGTCACGTGTATCCCGCCTGTCTGTCTCCCACGATTGGAACAGGGGTTCCCTGAGGTGGGGGGATCCGTACGCGGTGCACGGTCAGGGAACTGGCTTTCATAGCTGGGTTCTGGGACTTATCCCAAGAGCCTAGACCTGTCTGGCGGATAGTGGGCTGTTAATCGTGTGTTTAAGGGAGTTCGTGATCGAATGGGCTGGAAGTGGAGACTAACATCCCTCCCCCTGCCCCTGCCCACCCCAAGAGGCAGAGCCATGGTCATTTTGCTGGAGAGGAAGCAGAAATATACTTGTAGCGTTCCGTCAGACCTTTCCAGTAGGCCTGCACTGACCCAGATTGGGAAGCCCGGCTTGATTAAACACTTGGGGAAAATTGATCCATGAGGAAAACCTGTTCCTGTCCCCCTTTGCCGTGTTGCACTCGGCTTCCATTTACCAGTTCAGTTTGATGAAGGGAGCAGGACGGTTATATCGTCGGAGGGTGTCTCGGGACCTGGCGTTGCAGCCTGCGTTTTCACGCAGCAGAATTTCTAATCCACACCCTCTAGGGGCAGTGGAGGCCCTGCTGAGTGGCAGGCACATAACGGGCACACACACGCCCCTGTGTAAAGCTCTGCGCGAGGTGACGTGTCCCGGCCCTTAGCTGCACGCCGCGCTCCGCCCCGGGCGTGCAGAAGCGTGCAGGCCCGGGTTGCCACAGGGAATACCCCGGGCCTTTCCTTCATGGCACCATCAGCTATCATGTCCCAGAAGGTCCCCAGTAACAAGGAGACCTTTCAAGCTTGTCCTTGAGTCAGGCGGATTGTTTCCTGCACAGGCTTGACGACACGGGAAGGTGACCGTGAAGTTGGGCGGGTCTCTAACCCCAGCATCGTTGCGGTGACGTGGTGAGGACTCGGGGTAATTGACACGCCGGGACCCCTGGCAGGCAGACGCCAGCTCATTAACTCTTACGGCGACATTTCTGAAGGCTGAGGCCACATTCCTTTATATTCATGTATTCTTTCCCCTGCGGTTCTGAGAATCCCCAAGCTGCAAGCTCTTGCAGAGGACGATGCACTAAAGCATTATCTTTGTTCCCACTCCCTGGAGCTTCTTTTATGATGTAGGGTATGAAGGCTTTGTCATTTCTGCTCAAAAGAAGTTGGGTTCACAGGAAGGACCCCAGAAGCCATTTTCAGTCTGCCAGGACAACACGACCGTCTCCTATCTGGAGGCCCGTGTCCGCGCCTGCTTGCAGAAGCGACAGTGACAAGGGACACGTGGATGGTTCACAGGTTCCACTATCTGCCAGACCTTGGAACGTGCATCGACTTCTGGCCTCGGGAGCCCAACCGGGAAGGCAGCACAGAACTCAAGAAACGGGATGGAGCTGAGCTCTGCCTACCGGGGTCTGGTTTCCTATGTCACCAGACAATGGCCTCCTGGGGACACTCCTCCACCCACACTCCGGGCCCCTTCTAGAGAAAAGCCGGAGGCTCGGGGAAAGTAAGTAACTTAACCGAGGTTAGCTTGGTGGTCCGGGAGGAGCTCCCATGACACACACAAGCTCTTGTCTTGGTCCCTAATTCCCTCTCTTACAGCCACGTGGCATCACACAGGAAAAGGAGGGGGACAGGAGGCAGGGAGGGCGTGGCGAATATAGACGCGGCTTGAACTCACCTTCTAGGAGACAGTGTTGGAAGCTGCAGAACCTAAGAAACGACTCCTTGCTCAAACACACACACTCACCGAGGCGCAAAGGAACAAAGGAACAGGTTCTGCGTCTCTCCCCACCCCCACTTTCTTTCCCTTCCTTTTTCCTTTTTTTTTTTTTTTTTGGTTTACCAGAGAGACATAAAAATACTGCATTGGGTCTGCACTTTGTGAAGCACGGATTAGTAAATAAATACCTAGTGCCTGCGCGCCGCTGCTGAAGTTATAATTAGCCACAGGCCGGGTTTCTGCTGTCGGCCGGTTCCTGCAAGGGGCCTGCACCGAATGCCTGTTTGCACACGGCCCCACAGCTTCTGGTCCCAGCACCACCACCGCCAGGCGTGACCGCTGTCAGATGTCTCTTTCGGTCCCAGGGCTGGGTGGTCGGGAAACATGGTCTCCATGTCCTTGAGAGCTGATGCGGTCGCCAGGTGGCCCCGGGGTGGCTGGGCGCCAGCATTTTGACGTCCTTTACGGCGAGGAATTAGTGACAAAGAAATGTCTTCAAATCTTTGAAGGTCTCAAAAACGAAAGGCGCAGTCATGTCGCACAGCTCGTTGGAGAGCACGCTTTTCTCTTTGCTGTTTTTGAGTCGGCCTCTTCTGCAGGATTGTGGGAGACAGTCCCCTGTCCGCCCCGCGTGCGCGCCCTCAGTTAGGACGGCTCAGAGAAGTGCTTCATTAGGGGGATTTTTGTCTTCAGCTATAATCCAGTATATATTTCTTCGTCTGGAAATGGTGCGATTTGGCATACTTTCTTCAAAAACTGCGAAAGACCCGCTTTGTCCAGATTTCAGCCAGGAATAATTCACACTGAAAGTAGGACAATTGACGGATCCTAGGGATAGCAGGGACTGTTAAAATCTAGTGGAATATGAGACAGTAATAAAAAAAAAAGTTGATTTATTTTGACTGAAATATTCTCAGAAGAGACCAATGGGCTGAAGCAGTGATATTACCGAATAATGAACATTTTTTGATATAGTTTCTGATCAGTTTTTTGTTGGGTTCTTCTATACATGGTTGAAAAATTGGAATGAAGGGCATACTTAGAATGAGACAAAAAATAGCATAAATGTTCCCTGGATTCGTCAACAGTTTATGTCAGAGAACCAGACCAATCTGCCACAGAGACTGCGTCAGCGCAGGAGCAAACAGGTTACGTGAACAAGGGTCTAAGGAGGGTTGGCGATCCTGTTATTAAGGACGCTCAGGGTTCGTAGTTTTGGCCACCACATTTTTAAAAATGTTAATTTATTTATTTAGAGAAAGGGAGAGAGCGTGTGCGCACATAAGCAAGGGGGTGGGGGGAACAGAGAGATTGAGAGAGAGAGAGAGAGGGAGAGAGAGAATCCCAAACAGGTTCCACGCTGTCAGGGCAGAGTCTGACGTGGGGTTCGATCCCACCAACCACGAGATCGTGACCTGAGCTTGAAATTGAGAGTCGGACACTTAACTGACTGAGTCACCCAGGTGCCCCCCAGCCACCGCTTTTGAACCAAAATTTTTCCTGATTCCTACCTTCCCTCACTTGATTGTTCAATGGATGCTCTGAAGGCCACTGCCGACTTAATGAGGGGGTTCTGAACCTGCCGCCTGCGAGGTCTCCTCGCATTTTCCTCCAATACTCCATATTTGAAGTACTTTGTTTATTCCACGGCATTTAAAAATAACGAACCTTTCATTGTGTCGTGTTTTATTCATCAAGAACTACGTAACTGCCAATCAAGGCTTCCGATCAACACAAGATCCCCAGTGCCACCAGCACGAGGTTACGCAGCAGCAAGGCAAGCAGTGGCTCGCCTGTGGTTTACAGGCTGGGTCTTGGATCTCATTCCCAGCTTTGTGCCATTGGCTGCTTGGTCTCTCTCTCTCTCTCTCTGTCTCTTTCTCACTCACTCACTTCTACAATGTCAGTGATGATACGTTGACCTTGCAAGATTGTTACAAGGGGTGCTGAGACCCCAGGGTGGGGACCGCCGTGCTGTGTACACGCTTCTAAATGGGATAAGCCACATGGAAGGGGAGAGGGACGTCCAGAATCGGTTTTGTAAGAAGGTACAGCAGCTCATTGGCACGACACCGTTCAGCTGTCGTTAAGCCGGTGGTCCGAATGGTGCGGCATAGAAAAGTGCTTCGGGGGGCTACACAGGCTATGTACCCAGGATGCCATGGGCCGTGAGGACAGAGCACCTGTGAAAGCACAAGAGACTTACCCTCTCCCAGGTGTTAGGTGCTGCCCAGGGACGTTTAGAGAATCTCTTGCCCAATTCATTCATTCCAGACCTGGGAACACTGGGGGAGGTAACCTGAATTAACCCTGGAGTGAAAAGTCTGGGTTCTTGCTGCATACACACACACACACACACACACACACACACACACACACATATATATATATATATGCCACTTATGAATACCACGAAATAGTACATGCTAAGGCCCATTGTGGCATATATATTTACAGTATTAAATTAGGAAAATAACAGCCAGTGTTTTTAAAACCCCCGTTGTGTACCAGACCCTCCGCAAAGTGCATTACGTACATTAACTTATTCTAGGCTCACAAAAGTCCTGATTTTCAAATGAGAAATGAAGGCTTATAAAAATTGAATGAAGATTAAATGGTTTCTCCAAATACGTGCAGTTAGAAGTGGCTAATTCTGGAAGCGAAAGTAGGCTCTTTGACGGGCTAGCTCATACATCTTGTGGTACAATACCCTGTATACGCCCCAGGGATTTAGGAAGAATTTCTACCTCCCCCTTACATTCTGTAGTGCACCAATCAGATGAATGTTCACATCCATTATCCAATAGCTGCTTCTTACTGCGAAGCCACTAAGACTCCCCAAATTAAATGATGCCATCAAAGGCTCTCAAGAAAGAGAATGTGGGCTGTACGTCATGCTTTCTGAGGCCAGACCGCAGCTCTGTCTTCACTGTGGGACACGACACAGCTGTCACAGGCAGGAGAGGGATCCCTTCAGACATGGGCAGGGGCCGTAGGTGTGCGTAAACCTGGAGAAAAAGCGTTTCCCAGAAGAGATGGGTTGGAACTGGCCCACGAAGGGTGGGTGGGATTTTGGTAGCCATGGAATAAGGAAGGAGGAAGTCTAGGAAGAAAGGCTCCCTCAACAGGACATCTTTGTACCAAATATAGTCCATAGAACGTTCCCTTTTTTGATTCACTTTGCAGAAGTACCAACAACTGGATGTCTTCACAGTGAGGTTCTTTTGATGTTTAAGAAACAAGCTCACAAATAATTTCCAGTGTGGGCTTAATTTCCACTTTGTGTCCCCAGTGATGCAGGGATGGGCTCGAACACTATGAGCCTCAGATAAGTGCGTCTCCACACTCGTATTGCAGGACCTCTTAACTGTTTTGGCAGAAGAACCGCTACGTGAGAAAAGTGAGTTTTTAAGCCTGGCCCGGGTGAAGGATGCCATCTAAAAGCAGAGGATGTAGTAGTTATTGTCAACTTGAGAACTTTTGAGGACTTGGGGAGCCTGGGGGGCTTGGTCCGTTAAGCATCCGACTTCGGCTCAGGTCACGATCTCACGGTTCGTGAGTTCGAGCCCCACATCGGGGCTCTGGGCTGACAGCTCAGAGCCTGGGGCTCGCTTCGGATTCTGTGTCTCCCTCTCTGCCCCTCTCCCACTCGCTCTCTGTCTGTGTGTGTGTGTGTGTGTCTCTCTCTTTCTCTCTCAGAAATAAACATTAAAAAAATTAAAAAAAAAAAAACTTTTGAGGACTCATGTTTCATCTTATTTTACTAAAAAATTGTGTTTCCTTTCATAATACTCTTACATTTGGTCTCCTATAAAATATGTTTTCAATGACGGTAGATTAAAATAGCCACTGTGTCCCCCTGGGGACACTGCAGGAACCTCCAGAGCGAGGTGCCTCCCACACCCCAATTTCAGAAGGCCTATTGTATCCACTGTGATTATTAGGTCCTCACCTCCTACACATCCACACCCAGGCTCACCCTGTGGCCATAGGACTCTGTGGATAGAAATAAAACTTCAGTTTTCCTTTGCTCTACGGGAAGTCTTAGCAGGAAAAACCAGGAAAGGCACACGGAACTCTAACAACAGAGTTTTGGGTTCAGTGTGCGTGTTGAAATACACACCTCATCAAGATCACCTCACTTACAACTGTTACAAAACTCTCATGCTGGCCTGGGAATACGATTTCTGAGCAATACGGGAAGCTATAATTATTAGTCATGCCAGTGGCTTTGGTTCAATGACCTTGATGCCTAACAATGGTCAGAAGGGAAGTGGAAAGATAGGGAAGAAAACAGTGAAGACATATTGTTTAGGAAAAACGCATCGGGAAAGCAAAAACCAGGCACTGGGAGGGCCAAGGGCACGTAGACTCTACTGTTGGAGAACAAGACCCCTCAGAAAGAGTGGGAGCCACTCTCCTAGAACTGAAGGCTGGGGGCACGAGGGGGGGGGGTGAATGCTTGCTGCTGGCTCGCCCGCACCGCCTTGCAGAATTAGCTGTCCCCTGAGAGTGCCCTCACCCAGAGTGGAGGTTGAGAGGCAGGCCCATCCCTTGCCTCCATTGTCGAAGTTCTGCAAAGATTTTATTCATTTAACACTTCTAAATTAATTAAAATTTTTAGAGAGAGTGAGCAGGGGAGGGGCAGAGGGAGAGAGAGAGAACAGGTTCAATGCTCAGTGAGGAGCCTGACGCGGGGCTCGTTCCTACAGCCCTGGGATCATGACCTGAGCTGAACCCAAGAGTCGGACGCCCAACCGACTGAGCCGCCCAGGCGTCCTGAGGTCCGTGAGGATGCTAATCAGGAATTAGTGGTAAGGGGAACAAGCAGGTCGCAATAACGAAGACGGAAATTGAATGCTCTTGCCCCATGGAAACCGCCCTTTGGGGTTGAGGCCGTGAAGTCACTCAGAGACACAGCGTCCTTTGTTAATTAGAGGCACAGCGTTGTCATGGACTATTCTATTATTCAGAGCAGTTGGCCACTTTGCTTTCACCGAGATCCTTAAAACTCTGGTGGTTTAAGAAAATGGCGTTGATTTCTTGTGTCGCAGTACCAAGGAGCCTGGTGGGAGAATCACACTCTGCACGATCGTGAGGATGCCAGCCCCCTCCATCTGTCTGCCTCTTCCAGGCCCTGGGCCACACTTCAATGACAGAAGTGACGGCATTCCGCTGATGAGAACCGGATAGTGAGGCCACAGCTCACTGTAAGGGGGTTAAGGAAATGGGGTCCTGCTGGGTGAAGAGTTGATGCATATCACTAGCACGCGGCCACCCGGATCCTTGTCACATCCTTTTCATGGATCTTCCCCAGGCCACACCTGGTGTGGGCCCCACCCTGCCTGCCCCAGGGCTCAGAGGCTTTCCCTGCTTCCCCGCAGAAATGACACTGTTCCAGGGTCATCAGCCTGGGGTCCTACCACCCCTCCTCCCCTCCGGCCAATTATCTTAGTTCTCCCCACAGGATGGAGGCTGGTCGGGCCTCCTTTGCGTCTGAGAACCACAGCAGCCCGTCCCGCCCCCAGGTCCAACAGAGACCCGTGCTCTGGCTTCCCCAGTGGCTTTGAACTCACCCATCCTCAGTGAAGACAAACCATCCACATCGGTCACTGCCGTCAGCTCAAGGCGCAGGATCTCCGGATGATGCTCAGTGAATGTAACGCTGTCCACGCAGGATTCCTTATAGATCAGCAATCTGTCAGCTAAAAGGACCCGTTCCCCTTCCCGCTCTCCCCAGTTACAGTGGTGGAATAAGATAATCACAATAAAACTCCCACGTGGAAAAGCCAAGAAGGAAGAGCGCACAGTGGTCGCAGAGCTGTGGCCGTTCCAGGATCCTGCAGAAATATAACCCCCCTGGGGGGTCCTGGGAGCTCTGTGATAAGCCTCGACTCTTCTTCCATAAGGGGAGCCCCCTAGCTTGTTCACTGTCCCCTGGAGACCCTGGACCTCCATTCTGGGTGGTCCTGGTTTGCTCATTATCTTCCATGGTGGCATCTGAGCGGGTTCGAAGGAGTATGAAGTGTTTATCCTACACAGCTTTTGTAGACTGCTGTCTTCCCAGAGGTTTTAAGGCGCCCCCACAAATTCCTTCAAAACTTAGTGAGCTTCTGATGGGTTTGCTCGTGATTGGTCCCACATATGTGTAATCACATCCATGCATCTAAAGCTAATAATGAAAATAATTATTATTACTATTATTATTATACTACCTAACTGTCCTCTACTCTTGACATGGTGGCTTTCAGGTCACCTGGCACAAGTGGCTTGGGTGGGAAGTCAATACCTGAGTCACTCAGCGTGGGTGGATCTTAGCAGGCTTTTGTTAGCTCCAAATTACTTATTTTCAGTAGCATCATCTTTTTCTTAGAATTTGAGATCTGAGAGCCCTCAGGTTTTGCAAACCCATTTTATGGATGTTGTCTTTTCCCTTTCAGTTTTGCTTGGAAATGGACAGTTCTAACTCTCACACCTCTCCGTCTCCCTTTCTCTCTCTTTCTTGACATTTGGCTAAATGGAATGGCTAATAACCAATATGGCCATAGGTATTTATGGTCCCCCAAGCTACATATGCACATGGTCTTAGCCTCGTGTCACACGGGTCTTCAGGTTTCCATTTTCCGGCCTTCAGGATCAATCACCTCACTACTTGCTACCCAAGTACTGAGCAGTAAGAGCGTAAACTTCTATGTCAGAACCCCGCTTCAAGGAACTAATGTCCACGCTGATAATCGCAACATTCCCTGTAGCCTCGCCCAACAGATGATGCTTTTTGACCGTATCAAACTTGAAATTGGATCAACGAAGAAACCGTCCCATCCAGTCAGCAAGGCATTCCATCTTGGGGCTCCCCTTCTTTTCTGTTCTCTGAATCCTTTTTCTTCTGCTGCAGTTTAGGAAAGCTGCAGCGATGGTGGAGGGCCTGGCGGGAGATGTCTAGCATGCGTGAACGCCCTTTTCCTTCAGAGTTCGTTGGCCAGACCCAGTACGTGGTCACAAACTACTGCAAGGAATAGTGGAGACCGGGCAGCCCAGTTCGGTGCCGAGGGGATCGGCATGCTCCCCGTGGCCTCTCCACTGGTGCCCAGCCCAGCATTTGCAAACATTCCTTTGCTAGACTGTCGGGCCATCGCTTTGCTGAATGACATCAGGCATACTTATTATGACAAGAACTATGCCTAAATATCAGAGTGCACTGCGGAGCCAGGCTTCCAATGATCTGTTTGCATCAGACATTTTTTCGTCGACAACACGCCCAGGGTCTACATAATATTTTTCTAGATAATATTTTAATACCTTAACGGGGTTGCAAAAATAACTGACTGCCATTACCGAAGCCGTGATGGAGCAGTTGCAGACACAGGACTCACAGGAAAGCCATTGTGACTAAACTGGATACAGACCTCAAGAGCTGATGGAGTCATCGAAATCTCCTCTGATAATTGAGCTGGTGATACAGGTTTACTGGGCCTGTACCGCCTGCCAGACACCATGCAGAGCACATCTCAGGCTTCACTGTGTCTTCCTCGAGACAGTGCCGGATGGCAGGTTTTGCTGTCATCCCTACTGGAGACAGGAGACTAATTTTAGAGAGGCGACTGACAGTCTGTACCGTTCAAACCGCTCCGCGTTCTCCCACGCGGTTAAGGAAAGACACGAGAAATCTCTATTATTTACAGGAATTCAACGAAAGGTCATCTTACACAAGTAGAAAGGCAGCATGTGTTTTCCCGAGACTTGACAAGGTCTCAAGCAGATGAACTTCCTCACGGCTTCGTTTTTTAATATATTGTATAACCGGAAAAGTTCCCGTAAACATTGGACTCCGTTTCAGGATGCACCCGGCCAAATCGTTCGCGATTCCGTGATTCACTGTTTTCCGACAAGTCTAAAACCGTGAGAGTCGCTGATTCTTCTCCAAGGAGGTGGGTCCCTGTTACCTTCTCAGGCTGCACGCTGATGACTCTGGACATCTTCCTGAAGTCACTCAGGGAGTCTCCCGTTCAACACAGGATGTTGCCAGATGTCAAAATGGTTCTTTTCCATGAAAATCTCTAAGATGCAGGGCTTAGCAGTTGTCATGTGTATTTTTGGCCAGAACCTCTCTCCTCTTGCCTATAAGGTGACACCCACCTCTCAGGGTCCCTGTGCCGCTGAAAAGGAACAATTGTTGGTCTGGCCTCCATAGGAGCCTCGCGAAAGCTGCTTCTTCCGCGCCCTCTCCCTGGCTGCCCTCTCTTCCTCAGAGCTTTTCAGAGAGCAGTCAGTCCCTGGGATTCGGTCTTCAATGCCCTTCTCAGTAGCGAAGAGTTATGTTAACTGCTATTACCGCATGCTGTCTTGGAACACACACTTGGTCCTCAAAATAGTCATTAGAGTATGTATCTTCTTAAAAACGGATTAACTTTTTGTTCTGGGAGACCACAAAATTAAATGTTACACCCTGACAACACCTCAAGATCCTCTGAGGTGGCGAAAAAGCAGATTACTACAGTCCTGCTCCGAAACCTTACCATTTACAATTAATGTTCACTTAGGGGCGCCTGGGGGGGCTCAGTGGGTTGAGCGTCCAACTTCTACCCAGGTCACGATCTCACGGTTCATGAGTTCGAGCCCCTCGTCAGGCTTTGTGCTGACAGCTCGGAGCCTGCTTGGGAGTCTATGTCTCTCCCTCTCTGCCCTTCCACTGCTCTTTCGCTCTCTTTCAAAAATAAATAACACAATAAAACATTAAAGAAAGTAAAATCGACGTTCACTTAATCGGCAACAAGGAGAGCAGAGACCAACAAATTCTCTCCTCTGCCTGCGTCGGGACTCCACGCTAAGCGTTCCTCCTGTAGGGTGAGAGTGGAGAGCAGTGTCCGGGGTTGTTCCCCAGAAGGAGGTGAGAACAGTGTGGTGATGTCTGGCCCCAGGGACTCGGAGCCGCCTTGTCCCCACCCCACCCCACCCCACCTGCCTCGGGGAAAGCGAGAGGCACCTTGTGATTTACTGGACAATCGGGGAGACCTCCTTGTCTTGCATTCTGTCGTAGAGCAAAGTCAGGACACCGCCTAGAACCTCCGCGTCAGGCTGCTGGTGTGCTTGGCGGGAGAGGCAGAGAAATGCAGGCAGAGAAATGCAGAGAAATGTCTTTCACACCAGGGTGATTACTGAAAGCAAAATTGACAGAGGCCGAAATTCCGGGGGCCCCGGGCTCTTTCACGCAGAACGGGCAGGGGTCTGTCCCTCCGTGAGGAGACTCCTCACCTCACCGTTCCCACTGTTCCCAGCCTTTCCATTTGCCCCTGTTATACATATATTTATTTACTCGGTAAATAATTTGCAGTGGGCCTACCGTTTCACCAGGCGGTCTGCCCATTCAGCAATCTCTCATGTTAGGGAATAATTCAGTCTCTCTCTCTCTCTGTCTCTTTCTGGATCAAACATATCTCTGTACAAGCCAGAAGCTCCGGATAGGATCTGCTAACAAACTACATCAAACTGATGCCTTTCTAGTAAAAACAAAAACAAAAACAGAAACAAAAACAAAAACCCCATAAAATAAAGCACACCAACAGCAGAGCATTTATTGGCTCCACATATGCAACTTTCCAGTCGTTTCCGGATGCCTTTTGGAAGTACCGGAAAGAGGTCTTCAGGCTTTGCAATTAGTCAGGCTGTGGTCCAGCCCCAGGCCTCAGGCCATCACCTCAGGATCCAGGCAGCCACCGGGAGAATATTCCAAGAACTGAGAGCCTCTAGGAAAGGAATCCATCTTAAAGATTAAAAAAAAAGGAAAAAAAAAAAAAATGCCTGGGATGGGCATTCCTGGTTCCATTTGCCACTTGTCTGGGAACGAACCCCTTCCTATGGTTGTGAGTTTCCACCTGTTCTTGAAGACAGACAGAGTCAGCCTACAAAGGTGGGGAGAAAGGGAACCCTGGCACCGAGCTCCCATCTCTGCCCTCACGCGCCCAGGGCACGACCCCCACTGAGGCTGCAGGCCGCCCCCACAGTGCAGCGGGCACTCATTTAAGGGCCTGGGACCCAAGCTGCGGGCACCACAGAGGGTTCTCTCTTTGCCAGTGTTAGCAAAATCGTGTTCCCGATGCAATTACGGAGCCGCAGGAAGTGGGGTTCCCAGCTCGGCGCGGGGCAGGGGGGGGGGGGGACTGTGCTTTCGTCCGCTGAGTAGTTTGGCCACTGGGCCTGTTGACTTAGCTCTGGACCTGCTTCTTTGGCTCAGTCGGCGGCCTTCTCAGAATCCCTCCGCTGCCATTCTCCAGAGCGGCCTTCTGTGGTTTGCGACAAGGGCCCGTGACTAAAGCCCGTAAGCCGCGCTGGGACGGTCGGCTGGGCCTAAGGGAGGGAGGCTCTCCAGCGTTGTCCTCCTCAGCTCTGCTGTTCCAGGGCCTGACTGCCTGAGGAAGAAGAGTCTGCAGCTTTCCACGGGGAAGCACGAAGTGTCTTAAAACGCCGTACAGCATTTTAAGAGTAAGGAGCAAACTCACGAGGGCGGAAGCTCTTGGGAACTCAGTCCACGGCCTTCAGAATCTGAGCACCGGTACTGCATTCTCCCCTCCAGACAGACAGGCGCTGTGCTTTACTTCGACTTTACTGCAGGCACAGGGCTGCCTCTTTATCACGTGTAACTGAAAAGTGCCATTTCGTGTTAGTTGTGTGCATAGCATTGACACTTAAGCCCTGCTTAATTAGAGAGACACCGGTGCTAGATGTTTTGAAGAAACAATGAACACGTAACGATGCTCATAACATAACTCTCCAGAACAAATGACGAGGTTTTACTGTTTTTGAAAATCTAGAGCCCCTTTTCCTTGGACAGGGCACCCTGGTTCACGGTCCCCCTCTGTGCAATCACGTGTCCTCACAGATGCCGGTGGGGATGAACTCGGTGGTGGGGAAGGGGCCACGTCTTCCAAGATGGTAAGCCATCCCAAGCCGCGCTAATTGGTTCAGAGATGGGCGTGTGTGAGTCCAAAAGCCAGGGGCGTGTAGCCCTGTTGGCCTTTGCCATCACCGCGGGGCAACAGGACCAGAGACCAGAGGGGGCAGAGCAAATGCCGAGAAAGCAGATCTGGAAATACGAGAGACAACCAGGCTCTGATGACTTGGTTTGACCTTTTGACACGCATGTACGTGAGCCCACACACAAACATGCACATGTGTGTAAACGCACATATGCACGTGCACACTTACGGCACACACACGCTGTGTGAGAACACGGGGTACAGCACCGGGAACGACTCTGGCTTGCAGGTCAGGAGATCTGCCGCTTGACTTTGCCACTAACTATTCCCATGATCTTGGCCAACTCACTTACAATTCACTCCAGCAAATTCACTGTGGAATAGATAAATGATTGTTAACATTTCCACGACATTTAACCCTCAAACAGTTCTACAAGACCAGGATGGACACTTGTTCAAAATGCAGATTCCCCGGCGGGATTCCAGGACCAGTGAACTAGCAGCCTGAGGGCAGGGCCCACATTTGTGTGTCTGCTACATCATTCCAGACGATGGTTATGCCCAGTTGAGTTGGAGGCCCAGTGCCACCCAGTTGAGTTGGGGACCCAATACCACTCTTTCTCCTCAGAGTTTCCTCCCACGTTCCGGCAATCTTTGTGGCAGCCCTTGGGGGTCCAGAACTTTCTTTGTCCACACAGATTGTCCGGGGATGGCCACCCTTCTCCAGGGTGGGCATATTTGAGCCCCTAGATCCAGCTGTATTTGAAGCCTGCATACTCCTGGACTTTTTGGTGCTGGGAATAGACACACGTCCTTTTTTGCTTAATTAGGTTGAGTTGGGTATCTATCAAGGGCAGCTGCAAGAGTATGGTTTGGGGGCGCCTGGGTGGCACAGTCGGTTAAGCGTCCGACTTCAGCCAGGTCACGATCTCGCGGTCCGTGAGTTCGAGCCCCGCGTCAGGCTCTGGGCTGATGGTTCAGAGCCTGGAGCCTGCTTCCGATTCTGTGTCTCCCTCTCTCTCTGCCCCTCCCCCGCTCATGCTCTGTCTCTCTCTGTCCCAAAAATAAATAAACGTTGAAAAAAAATATTAAAAAAAAAAAAAAAAAGAGTATGGTTTGTTGTAAGACCAAACGTGCTCTAGTACTGGGAGCCCCATTACATCCTGTGTCCACCCAGAAATCTGTAACAGTGTAGAAACTCTTTTCTTCCCTTGTTGGGAGAAGGTCCTTTCAATTCTTCAAAGTTCTTCCACCTACAGCTATGCAGTGCGTGTATAATCCATCACCTACGTGACAGCCCATTACGTACGTGAACACCTTGTCATGCTTTCTCTAAGTCTGCTCTTTCCCGGGCTAAAACTGTCAGGAGTTCACAAAGGAACAGAAATCTATGTTTAATGCTGAAGTCTATCTCTGAATGTATCCAGCACTTTGAGTTATCTACTCAGAGAAACCACTCTCCTTCTATTCACCTCTTGTCGATATTTAGATATTTCAGTCCCACCTCTTGGCAAATACGCTTCTCCTGCCTGAGACAAAATGTTTAGAACTTAGAGAAGTTCTCTGTTTGGAAAGCTGGGCTGCGGCAAAGGCTCAGCTCTTCAGCACATGTGCTGATTAAGAGGTAGAGATATCCAGGCACAATAAGTGGAATGCAATTTATTTCCTCTTCCTCAAGGAGAAAGGACATGTTGCATTTTAGTTTGAGATTTCTACCTCAGATGGTTAGTGGATCACTAGTGCTGTGTTATAATCAATCTTCCATTTGTCTCTGTTACCTGTACTGGATTTTCAAAAGCTTTACCTCCTTAGAGAAAAGGGTAATATAATACTTAGTGCCTTTGGTCTGAGTCTTTGGCAGTTGATGCAAAAAAATGTTTAAAGCTTATTTATTTATTTGGAGAGAGAGAGAGAAAAAAAAAACAAGTGGGGAAGGGGCAGAGAGAGAGGCAGAGAGAGAGAGAATTCCAAGCAGGCTCTGCCCTGTCAGTGCAGAGCCCGACGTGGGGCTCAGACTCACGAACTGTGAGATCATGACCTGAGCTGAAGTGGGACGCTTAACCAACAGGGCCACCCAGGTGCCCAGTTAATGCAAATTTTTACAGAGCATCTCTGCATTCCTATTCAGATATAAAACTACTAACAATGGCAATACAACAGCATGAGAATAATAACTCTTACATACTCAAGGACTTGCCATGCCGTGGGCAACATGCCAAGCATGTTATAAACATTGTTTTATTTAATAAACTTAACGACCCATGGACAGATATTATTACTTTTAATACACAGATGAGGACCTAGGGGTCACAGAGCTGAGATGAACTGGCAAGGACGGCTCATAAACTGGGAAGTGGGAAGCCAGGTGGGATCCAATCCACGTCGTTCCTTCCCTAGTGCTCTGAATGTGTCCCGCGTTATCCCCCAATGTGAGATCGTGGATAAGGTTCAGTTGTTTGACTCTGACTTCAGCATATGGGATTGCTAGTCCCCTCCATTTTCTGTCCCAATTCCATCCTTGTCATAGCTTATATGTAAATATATTTAATATTAACGGAATTTTGAAATCATTGCTTCTTCTTTTCTTTTTTTAAATCTCTACACTCAATGTGGGCCTCAAACTTAAACCCTGGGATCAAGAGTCATGTGCTCTACCAACTGAGGCAGACAGGCGCCCCCTATTTTCACCTCACATCCAAAGTCAGCTCCCCGCCCCCCCCCCCCCCCGGCGGCCAGTGCCCTCACCATTTCAATACACCTGTTCTACAAAGATCATCAATGACTCTCTAACAGCCATCATTGAAAACGCTTTTTCCAGCCTCTTTTGCCATCACTTGGCCTGACATTTGGAATAGAAGTATTCCCTAGTGGATTCGTTTCCCACAGCTGCTGTAACAAACTTCCACAAACCTGGCAAGGTAAAACAAGAAAAATGTATTATCTAAGTTTTGGAGGTCCAAAGTCCAAAATCAGTTTGGCAGGGCCACGTTCCTTCCAGAGGCTCTGAAGAAGAATGTGTTCCTGGCCTCTTCCAAATTCTGGTGGGCAGATGGGATGGGACAAGGGTAGCATTTCTTGGCTGGTCATGTGTCTCTGAGCTCTGTCTTCACGTAGCCTTCTCTGTGCATCTATCTCAAAGCTCCGTCTGCCTCTGTCTTATAAAGAGACTGGTGATGGCATCTAGGCATAAACTGTCAAAATCTTAACCTCAATCACATCATTGCAACACAAATCACTTCCGTGGGTTGTGGGGATGAGGACGTAACTTGGGGCAGGGGCACCATTTCACCCGTCACACCCAGGTTGGTCCTTGGACACACTTTCCTCCTGCTCTTGAGACGACTCCGCTTATGTCACCAAGAGCCACAGCCAGGTGAAGCTCTACACCTTGAAAATTCCCAAGTTTATAACTTTGGCAGAACTCCTCTGCACTTGGAGGAGTTCTTTTTCATACGCATGCACACAATCATACCAGGCATATACGTTTATAACATGAAGAAAAGAAGCTGGCCATGGTTTGTTCATGCTTGTTTCTCAGTAGGATATTTCAACTCTTTGTTTTCTTTAAAGCTTATTTATTTATTTTGAGAGAGAAAGAGAGAGAGAGGAGGGGCAGAGAGAGAAGGAGAGAGAGAATCCCAAGCAGGCTCCGCGCTGTCAGCACAGAGCCCGATGTGGGGCTGGATATCACCAACTGTGAGATCATGACCTGAGCTGAGATCAAGAGTCAGATACTTAACCGACTGAGCCCCCCAGGCACCCAAAATTTCAAGTCTTATTTGTTGTCCTCCTACTGCAGACATGGAGGGTGTTATGCCCTCCCTGGCTTCCCCGATCCTTAACCCAATATAGCACAATATTTCGTTGAATCAATAAATGTTTATGCTATTTTAACTAGACATCTAGTGTATGAAAACATTTCTTGTACAATGTGTTTTGCTTTTCTGGATGTCAATCGTTATTTATTTAGTTAGTTTTTTACTTAGTTTTTTTTTTTCTTTTTGTCAGCCATTAACTAATTTATCCAGAATTCAATGCTAGAAAGGTAAATTTCCTCTTGTATCTTCATATGTATCAAATTAGCCTCATTTTATAAATGCTATTCTTTAAATTTCATTTCAGCCTTACAGACAGTTCTCCCATAGGCCTGCTATGCGGCTGTGGAGTAAGGTTTCCCTTCGCTGACTTTCTAGGGCTTCCATCATCTTTTCTGGGTTATATCTCTATTTCTGTATTTCATGTCATATTGAGTTCATTTTCTCACTTTGGTGGACTCCACGTCTTTCAGCATGTTACTTACAATTTTTGACAGGTTGTGAACCTGAAAAATGCTCTTTATTGCAATTTCCATGATTAATCCATATTCCAGCTGGGATTAAAAATGTAGGTTACAAATAATTATTTCTCATACTTCTGGAAGGCAATGCGCTAATATAGGACAACCTCTGCAGGACATCTTAACCTACCACCTCTTTTAGGACTTTTCTGGGACGTGGAGTTCTCTCTCAACTCCATCCTGCTTCCTCGACTCCCTCCCCTGCTGGTATTGATCCCAAGTACTATGCACAATAAACTTCTTGCATGCACAAGGCTGTCCTGGGGCCTGCTTCCCTGGGGACTTATCTATGACATTGGTGAATGGCATCACAACTCAGCTACAAACGCTGAAGTCAAGGGTGATGTTTCCCATTTCCCACACCCTGGCTTAGTCCCACAATCTGGTGTGTTCATTTCCTTCTGTCAAATTGTGTCCTGTTGCCCACTTCTCCCAGTGAAATCCTCATCTCCATTTATTGTTGTAATAAATGCCTTCCCTGCTTTAATTTCTTCTCTCTATAGTGTATCTCCCTACTATGGGGAGACACCTTTCTGGGCCAACGTGTGTGGTGCTATGATTTCTCTTCTCAGAATGGCCTGGTGGTTCCTATAACTTTGCTCAATAAAATCCCTCCAGTGGGAACAATACAAAGGGCATCACCACCTGGCTTAGCTCTATTTTGCCTTTCTAGCATCAACCTATGCTTCCACATTTTCTGCACATTCAACATTTCTTAAAATTTTGTAAATATGCCATTGCCATCTGCACTTATTTGAATTCATGAAACCCACCATTCTCTCTTCTCTCTATTTGAAAAAGTCCTGTGCTACTTTCAAGCTGGTTCAACATGACCTTTCCTCAGGAACTTTTGTCTCCTTTCTCCCACATGGACAACGGTTTCATCTTTGCTGTACCCATGACCTTCTCTACATAGTTTCCCTCTCACAACCCATGCCACACTGGGTTCTTAGGTATTTATGTTTATCCGGATTCTCTCTTGGACCAAGACACTTGCAAAAACTGAAGCTGTTTCTCCCTTATGTGACCTCATTCCTAACCAGGTGTCTGGCTATAGGGATGGCCTATAAAGGTTGATATTTTTATTTTTGAGAGAGAGAGAGAGAGAGCACAAGTGGGGGGGGGGGCGGGCAGAGAGAGAGGGAGACACAGAATCCCAAGCAGGCTCCAGGCTCTGAACTGTCAGCACACAGCCCGAGGCAGGGCCCAAACTCAAAAAACGTGAGATCGTGAGCTGAGCTGAAGTCAGACGCCTAACCAACTGAGCCACCCAGGCGCCCTATAAAGGTTGGTAAGATAAAGAAATACATGAGTCAGTGTTGTGTTACCAAATATATTTGTTGTTAACTTATATATTCATGCAACATTTAATTACAGAGTAATTAACATAGGGCTTTTATTATTATTTTCATGTTTAATGAAAAACTTTTAGGCTCTGCTCCATGTTCCTGAATATGCAAGTGGAGAAAAACCCTGCGTCTAAAAACAAGCATGCATTTTAACTATTATGCTGAAGAAACAGAGGCAAATAAGTCGCATTATCCATATACTCCTCCCCTGTTCACCACCGTCCTTTTCCTGCATTTCCTTTATTTCCGGCAGAAACCTTTGATATTTGTCCTGCTCATGTGGTTCTTTAACTAGACTGAATCTAATTATTTCACACTATCACTTACTTCCTTGATGAAAATCTGAGTTGCTAGACACGTGAAATCTTAAGCAGAATATTTACTGTGACCGTTGTCATGTGGAGAGAAACATAACTTTCATTTTTATTCACTCAGTCATTTATTCTTTCATTTCAGAAAAAAGTATATACTATTTAAGAGTTGATGTCTTCAATATATGTAGCATTATCACATACAAAGCACATTAATAAAATAAATGATCCTGATCTCCCCAACCAGTCTAAGCACCAGAAGACAGTGGCCCTGAGAAATCACCAAGATCCCACCCTTCCATTTGTTCTGGAAGTAATGAATAGCTTCAATTCTGTGTTAATCATTCATTTGGCTTTTAAGCTAAGTTTGGCCACATATTTATATTTTATTTAAAAATATCTTGCTTCTTTTAACTGGTTTTCGAATTTTATAAAATAGACTTGGGGCGCCTGGGTGGCGCAGTCGGTTAAGCGTCCGACTTCAGCCAGGTCACGATCTCGCGGTCCGTGAGTTCGAGCCCCGCGTCAGGCTCTGGGCTGATGGCTCAGAGCCTGGAGCCTGTTTCCGATTCTGTGTCTCCCTCTCTCTCTGCCCCTCCCCCGTTCATGCTCTGTCTCTCTCTGTCCCAAAAATAAATAAACGTTGAAAAAAAAAAATTAAAATAGACTTGTATTTCATGTATTTCATTTACACACCTTGTTTTTTCCACTCATTATTAGGATTCTAACATTCAATATTTTGGTTACATATGACTATAATTCATTATTTTCACCATTGTAGAATACTCATTTTTATAAATATTACCATAATCTATTTATTTCTTGACTTGTTATTAGATATTGGGGTCTTGTTTAGCTTTTTTTTTTTTTTGATTAGAATGATTGCTTCTATGAACATTCGTATGAATTAGTATATATCTTCTGGGAACCGTAATTATCTTTTTAAAGTTCAATAAATTATTAAATTTCAATAAACTTTTATATTTTCTCTGTAAATGTATTACATAGATTTAAAAAATATTTTTAGGTTTTATATGTATTGCTATTATGAGTGCCCTTTTCAATTTTTATTATTTTTTTTAATGTTTATTTATTTTTGAGAGAGAAAGTGAGACAGACCATGAGCAGGGGAAGGGAAGAGAGGGAGGGATACACAGAATCTGAAGAAGAAGGCTCTAGGTTCTGAGCTGTCAGCACAGAGTCTGACACAGGGTTTGAACACACAAGCCATGAGATCATGATCTGAGCTGAAGTCAGATACTCAGCCGACTGAGCCACCCAGGCGCCCCATAAAATTTTAAATTGATTATTTGTGTTTGCTGCTGGTAAATAGAAATTCAATTGATTTTGTAAATTATGCTTAATATTGTCTGCTGATACTTATCATCACCCCCAACATTCTTAATAGAGACTGAAAATCTAGAAGCCATATATCCCAGAACATCTTGCCAGAAGCTTAGTGGGTAAGATTCTGTGATTCTGTGCATGAGCGCAAGGCATCTGGGTATAAGAGAAGCAAATGTGTCACTTGATTACATGGAAGACATAGGCTGTCACGGAGACTTTGTCAGCATATGTGAACATCTGGGCATCCATCAGAAATCCACTTGCTTTGGTGCTTCAGGTGGCTAAGATGTCCACATCGATTTCTGGGATCCATAAACCAGAAATGGCTTCCCTGGTCTGTGTTCCACAAGTCTTTCAATGCCTTCATGAGCCTCTGTAGTCAAACTGGGTCCTGTGAAGAGATATGTTGATATCCGAATCTCTGGTACCTGTGGACGGGTCTTCATTTGGAAATAGGGTCTTGGCAGGTGTAAGTAATTAAGATGAGGTCATATGGAGTGGGGCAGGCCTAAACCCAGTACGACGAGTGTCTTTGTAAGAAGAGGAGAAGAAACAGAGACAGACAGGGACACATGGGGAGAAGGTCATGTGATCACAGAGGCAGAGACTGGAGTGATGCATCTGGTAGGCAAAGAATGGCTAAGATCGCCAACAATCACCAAAAGTTATAAGAGGCGAGGAGGAACTTTCCCCAGAGCCTTCAGAGAGAACAACTCGATTTTGGACGTATAGCCTCCAGAACCGCAGAAAAATATATTTCTGTAGTTTTAAACCACTTAGTTTGAGGTCATTTGTTAAGGAAGCCATAGAAAACTAATATAGCCGCTAGTCCCCAAATGAAACCATTTTCTATTTGAAATACTCAGGGCAATTTCTGGGTCCCTAATTAAATCATGACTGCTGTGTGCTGACTTCATACTTTTCAACTCACTAGTTTAAAATCAAATCGAATACTTTGTTTATGGCATCTTTTTGGCTTTCTTTTTTAAGAGTAACATTGTCTTTGAACGATTTTGACTTTTAATTGCTCTTTTTGACTTCCTGCACTGGAGAGAAGCACCAGTATTTAACCAGTGTTAAATAGCAGTATGGTAATAGACATTCCTGCCTCGTTCCTGCCTTTAAAGTGAATTCTAATTTCAGGTAACGTTTGAATGAAAAGGTGATGTTGACTATAGATTTTTAGCAGATATATTTTGCCATATTAAAGATAATGTCCATATTTTTGATATGTTAAGATTTAAAACAAATATAAATGGAGGCTAAATTTTCTCAAAGTATTCTCCTGAAACTATTGAAGCCAAGCTGATTTTTTTTTAAGAGAGAGAGCGAGCGAGCATGAATGGGAGTGGGGCAGAGGGAGAGAGAGAGAATCCCAAGCAGGCTCCATGCTTAATGCAGGTGCCTGACGTGGGGCTCGATACCATGACCCTGGATCATGACCTGAGCTGAAATCAAGAGTCAGACCCTCAACTGGTTGAGCCACCCAGGCGCCCCGAAACCCAGCTTCTTTTAATCAAGTAACATGAATTACATTCATAGGTGTTCGGGTGATAAGCAACTCTGACACCTGAGGAACACGGGCACATGTGTGCCTGGGTGGGGCGTGTGCTGTCTCTATCCTCCGTGCTCTCCCTTGTTCGTCCACGTCAGCTCTTCGTTCAAGAGTCAGCAGAGGGGCACCTGGGTGGCTCAGTGGGTTAAGCACCTGACTCTTGATTTTGGCTCAGGTCACGATCTCACGGTTTTGTGAGTTGGAATCCTGAGTCTGGCTCTGCATGGGCAATGTGGAGTCTGCTTGGGATTCTCCCTCTCCTTCTCTCTCAAAGATCAATAAATAAACCTTAGAGAGAGAGAGAGAGACAGAGAGAGAGAGGGAGAGAGTCAGCACAGTGTGGACTCCATAGCCAGACTGAAAGGGTGTAATTCCTCAGTTTGTCACATGCTAGCTCTGGGCCTCAGATTTTTAATCTATCATATGATAATGATTGTCTGAGTTTTCTGGGATTCTTGTGAGGATTAAACTAGTTTATATATCTCACATCTCCAGAAACGTGTGAGTGGGACATAAACGCAAAGGCACTTCTTAGTTGATGATGTTGAAAGTGGTCCCGGTGTCCCGCTTTGTACGGAATGAGGGCTTGTACCTACAGCTGTGTTCTGCTCACGGCGTGTTCCACTAGACTAAAGGTTTCTCGTCCTTCAGTTCTCCTCGATGTCTTGTATGTTTCCTTGTTCATTCCATAAAACCCTTGGCCGATGTTGACGATCAATGTGTAAGGATACATTTTAAATGAATTTGTGATCTGGCACACTGTTTAAAGTATAATAAAGGTCTCTGAGACTTTTTCGAAAGTGGTATTTTATCCAAGTTCACCAAGTGAAGTCAGTAGTTCATAAGCCCGCAAGTTGGTAAATACCCATGTACATTGCCCCTTTCATGAATTTCGGGTCTTGAGGGATAATTTTCTCCCCTCCATGTTCTGTATATCCATTGTGCAACTGAATGATGCTCGGCAAATGGTACAAATACTTGTACACCAATAAATGGTGAAACGTTTTTGAAATATATTGATCGTATAATGTTGCACTATCTGGACTAGTCAACAGACCCAAATTCACTTTAACTACCTGGAAAGCAAATGGACTTTAGAGCCGCTTTACAATGATTCAAAACCTGGATCCTCTAACGAAATTTTCACCTTTGGGCCAGCGACTCGACTTCTCTGAGCCCCAGTTCCTTCTTCTAACTGGTTGAGGAAATGAAATGAACAACATACGTAAAATCATTAGCATTGTATTACTTGATTCACCTATTGAAAGTGACACGTAATGAGTATATATAAATTTCCCCCCTGATCTTCAGGAATCATCAGGAATTAATCTTTACTGTCATTATTATCGAAATAAAGCCC
The DNA here is from genome assembly GCF_018350155.1 of Leopardus geoffroyi. Taxonomy (NCBI): domain Eukaryota; kingdom Metazoa; phylum Chordata; class Mammalia; order Carnivora; family Felidae; genus Leopardus; species Leopardus geoffroyi. Next base: position 136,055,590 of record NC_059336.1, read on the forward strand.
TTGTCTTTTATCAGGTTGACAAAGCTTGTGTTTTAATCTCCAGATCAGGTTTAGATATTATGGTTGAAAGAGTTTATTCCAAATCAGTTATAATATATTCTCAGCAGATTAATACACTAATATGTTTGAAGTATACATAGCGTAGAGTAAAGAAAACATCATCTCTTCCCGATTGGACAGCATTATACAAACAAGACCTTTTATCTCTCGTTGATTTTGCATTTCCTAAGCGCTTACTGTTGGCCAAACATCATTCCTTGCATCAAGGGTAATGTAGAAGAAGACAAGAAGAAAGTTGGCCCTCAAGATCCTAAATTTAAGAGGGGGACAAAATGCACAAATATTTAACAGCTAGTAGGTTTGTGAACTACTGACCAAGAACGTTATCATCAATAACAATTTTGTCGGCTTCTGAATTTGTGTTTAGTTGTATGATTATCTTGTCCAAACCAACTAACGAGTTACAATTCCTAGGTCGTTTGTGCTTTCTTCAGTCGCCTGGGGTGGAAATGGTAAAAACTAAACAATTCTCTAGGAAGGCCGAAAGTGTTCCCTTAGGAAAGGTCAGAGTAGCACTTTGACTCACGTTTCTGCGCTAAGCAAATCCCAGACTCAGCAAATAGAGATGGTCTCCCACAGGTAGATCATAACAATGCTTAGTGCTCTGAGGACCCTACAGACCAGCCTCACTGCTGTGAGACACTATTTCCCATCACTGCACATGTGTTTATTTGCATGTGAGAGGATTAGTCACATGTTTCCCAAATCACAGGTTTTAGTCTCAGAAGTGTGCTTAGTAGATTATATTCCTAAATTAATATGGAAAGCGATGCTCCGTGAACACAACAGATGAGCGATTCAGAAATGCGTAACTCTTTCGTTACCGCTCAATTATCTCTTTCGTTTCCACACGCTGTGCCCGCCTCATGGGTGGCTATTCACTCTGTCAGGGACTTCTTGAAATAACGTATCAGAGTGTCTTGCCTGTGAAGAAAAACACCTCAAAATGAATAATAAGCATTATTTTAATTATTAATCCATTGTTTTACATTTAATTGGTGGCGGATGACTAAAGGGGACTTCTCTAGTCCAGAAGAATAAAATAACTGTAAAGAGAGGTACAAAGTTTACAATTTGAGTTGTCAAGTGGATACACTGAGGGGAAATGATAAAATAGTGACTTGGAACACTTAGCAGGGACAAAAACTGCTAACTCAGCGGGAGGACAAAGTTGGTTTGCTCCTAGACTTGCCTGCTGCTGTAAGACTCAGGTTTATGAGAACGAGGCCGTGACACTGAGAGTTCAAGGATATATTTGCACCCGGGACCAAAGCACTGTGTGCTCAGTACTAGAGGAATGGTATTCCCACAAAAACGAAACACAGGATCGGAGCTACGGAAAGGTCATAGGACTTACCTTTCAGTTACGTTGCCTGGGTTTTAGTAATCTTGACACCGACTAAACGTGGAAAGATGGACAACGGATTAATCTGAGTTTGTAGGCTGGAGGAAAGAGAGATGATGAGCCATAGTTCAAGGCCAAGGTCTTCTGTGCAGGAGTAGAAAGTAAGGATGGCCACAAAAGATGGGAAGAACGGTACCAACCCAATGCCTCTACCTGCCACGCTTGGCTTTGTTAATACTCATGCTAACCCTCTGAATAATACACATTTTTACAGTGAGAGAATGAGTCAGGTCAGTAAAAATATTTGATCTTCTCTCGCATAGCAGATAAGTGGCAGAGCAGAGTTGGAAAGCCGGTTCTCAGTGACTCCAAAGTCTTCCCGCCAGCCCTCCTTCCCCACCATGGGATGCACCGGACATGAGCACACTGTTAACAGCATGTGTTACATTTAAGGTGTCCATACCAGCAGGAGCAGACTATGGGCTTGCTAGAAGTCCATGACGCCTCTCTACGACAGCCAAGCACATACCATCAGAGAGTCCCATGGTAGGGAACTGAATCACAAAGACTCTGAGACTACAGAGCAGTAACTGATAAATTGGAGGTTGGGGTTAGGGTTAGAGTTAGGGTTAAGGTTTAGGAAGAAGACTTACTTAGTCAAGGAGAACATAAAAACACTAAACTAAAACAAAACACATTTCATAGAGTAGGGTGGAGTCTCAGACTCTCAGATTTGGGAAAGAATTTAAGGTTCATCTAGTCCAAATGCACAAACCTTCTCTGTAGCATCGCTAACAAGCAGGCAGCTAAAACGTTATGAGGATCCTGCTGAACATTCTACCAGGTAGCCCACTTTCCTTTGGACCTTTTTATACTTATAAATTGCCTCCATTTTGGGTAGGGTGTAGTATTTCTATCAGGCATCCTTGATCCCATTCTCCGAGGTCGGGAATGGGATCTGGACCTGGGAACAGGATGATCACTCCAAGTAGGAATTACACAACTTCAATGAGGAGTTTGGAGATACTGAGGGGGCAATCAACCAGGAAAGTCTTTATAAATAGCCTCATTTTACAGAAGAGGGAAACGAAGGTCCCAAAAGATGAAATGATATGCATGAGTTAATAAGGTCTGAGATTAGAATTAAGAGTATCTAATTTCTTGACTTCTTTCTACCGACCACCGCAGCCAAGATCAACACACGTGGACGCTGAGTCTTAAGAATCCTATAGACTTGCTCATGTATTGTTTCAGTGTATGGGGCAAAATCCTAATTAAAGTCCTCCTGAGATGCCATTCCTTCAGCCTTTTCCAGTCCCCCACTCAGGTGTAACCAACACAGTTGCCTGTGACGCCTTGATTATTCCACCTATTGTGGTTTATTCTGTTCCCTCCTCTGGAATATGACTCGAGACCACTCTGCTTGCAAAGTTTCCAAACATTAGATCCAAATTAGCTGGGCCACCTTCTCTTTAAGTGGGAAGATCCTCTCTAAAACCTCTTTTGGTCTCTCTTATATCCCCACAATATATACCTCATCTCTGTCTTCTTTTTCATCTGGTGACAATACTAAACAGATTTTCTATAGAGATGAGTAATTCTTTCATTGTTTCTCTCTTTTAGACACAGATCTATAAATTTTGGCATATCTGTCTTTTAAATAAAACACTTAATCCTTCCTCCCTCCCCTTTTAAAAAGAAAGATGCCTACGGTAGGGGTTATAATATATTTTAACTGTTAGTAGAGTCTCAGCAAAATTGGAGTTCTTGGCTCATCTTTTGCATTCAGGATCTTTGCTCTTAATTGACCTTGGGATAAGAGGAGAGGCCAACAGGGATAGACTTTGCCATCCCCAAGATTAAGAGTGATCTGGGGTATCGCATATAACATAACCTGTAGAAATGTCTCTATTAAGCATTAGTACTAATTAGTACTACCCAGCCCGTAGCACAATTAAAGGAAAAATTGTGTCTATTTTTGGTAAATGTTAAAAGATCTGCTTTAATACCATTGTAATCTATAACACATGTGTATTAGCTAGAACAACATAGGTTGTTTGAGTTGTGTTGTAGAAACAAGTGAAAGGGAAGGAAAGCCTCAGTGTCTCTACGATATGTGGTTGTGCACTTGCCTTTTGGTTATGGATGGGAAACGTGTGAATTCCCCAGGCATTGTCAGGTGACATGGTGTTCAAGTCAAAAAGTAGTGTTGAACATGAGATGAATATTGGTTAGATGTAGATGGTCAGCTAAATTTGAATTTCATGGAAACAGCAAATAAATTACATGTAAATGTTTTCCAAATATGACACAAAATGCACTGATGCTGATTATTCATTCATTATATACCTGAAATTCAAATTCAACTGGGCATCTTGTATTTTTACTTGCTACATCCAGCAAACCCCAAAATGAGTCCGCTGATACCAGAAAGTGAAACAAGGGTTAGGGTTCTCTGAAATATTGCCATGATTTGGCATTACCACATAGATGGCAGGAGTTTCCTGGTTGACTTCAAATAATTGGTTGGATTATAAATAATCCAATCCATGTAGTCGTATTAGTCCCCATCGCCAGCCTTGGGCAGTGATTATATTTCTTGGCAACAGCCACTCCACTTTGAACTGAAACATGGCCAGGCAAGCATCTCAATCCAACTGTGCCCAGGAAGCAACGTGAGCCACACTGGAGGCCCCGTATTAATATGTGCAACACGATCAAGCTGCTGGTTGGTGACATTTCCCCACATTTTCTAGAGAAGTCTGTAACTTATATACATGATGGATTCCCATTTTCCATACAAGTGGCAAATATAATTTGGTCTCAAGTAGCCAGTTGGTTGTTAAGAATAATTCACAGGCACTGTTGGTTTTCTGGCTGTGGAAGGATGAAAGTCATTCCGCGACCCTTCCGTTCACAGATCTGACCAGTAACTGCAAAGGGTCTTCTATCCATCTACACGTGCAGGGCTGGCACTCCCAGAAACACAGACTTCATTTAAAATTCAGCCCTTCTGTGAGACGCTGAGTGATGTTCTTGGAACAAGACAAAATTGACCGGAAATTGAGAAAAGGTAATCAGCTCTTCCTTGCCTACCGAAACCAGTGCATATATGTACACGCTGCTTTGAGAATCTGTTCTTTTTGTTACAGAACAGATGTCTGGGAGGTTTTTGGCAGGCCCCGCTCTGTCAAACAGTCCAGTTTTGACAGTTACTTGCTTGAGGGATGGCTGAAACGCACAAGTATTTCTGATCAGAATATCGTATTCATCTGGATGTTAATTACTGTGTCTGCCTTGGTATAAATAATTAATTATGCAAAACCCACACAGCTGTTGCTGGGCAGAGTTAAGTGACTTGCTGTCAGTCTCGCGGTTCTGGAAAGGAAAGGGAGATTTAGAAAAACATACTCTGTCACCGGGGTGGGGGGTGGTGGTGGAGGGACGCTCTTGTCGCAGTCCTTCTGTGGTCAGATGAGAGGTCGTGGTAGCTGAAGAAGGTGTGTGTGTGTGTGTGTGTGTGTGTGTGCCTGTGTGTACATTTCAAATAAATGAATCATATATACCATTTTATATTAGCTGGTCCTAAATGAAATTCCCTTTTTAAGTTATGTAGCAGCTTTGTAGGAATCCGAACACCATGTGGAGTTATATTACCCAATTCCTGGGTCCTTTTGTCTTGCTATCACATTCCTAGGTCCCAACAGTCCAAGATGTACCCTGGACCTGGGGCAAGTAAGTCATACTGAGTTAGGTTGGGTTTTTTTGTTTGTTTGTTTGATCTCAAGGAAACCACCTACAGGACACAATCATTCTATTCCTTTTGCAGATTCATGCAGGCATCAACAATCTCGTCAGGGATGAATGTCTGAATGTCTAAAGTACAGAGAAGTAATAATGCACCCATTAAAAACACGTATCTGTATGTGGACCGACTCAAGTGCCAATGATTTGTGGTGTAGATAGCAATGGATGTTTCACTGCTCTGGGATAAGTGCTAGTGCAGGCAGCAACAGCAGTGGCAGGACGAGGGAGAAGATCACCTCCAAAGCCAAGGCTTTGGGAGATCTGCCACAGAGTTTTGTTCTGTGCAGATACTGACATTATAATGAAGCGAAGCGCCAGAGCTTACGAAAATTTTGTCACAGGCAGAGGTCCTAATCGCAGCTGCAGGAGAACGGATGTTGGTCGGGGCCATGGGCACTGGGTTCCGGGCTCCCCAGCTGGATGACTTAGGACAAGCTGCGTGAAGCTTAAGAACGTCTCTCTTCTGCTCTCAGCCAGGGGTTGTTGATAGAATTGAATGGGATAACCAACACGGAAGCACTCTGCAAACGGGGACAACTATTTGAAAAATACAGGATGTCATTCCATTTCAACAGTTATTGGTCATGTTGTGCTTCTTCTGATACATCTGCTTGTTAGACTTCTTCCATGTAAGTCTACCTCTTTATTTACTCACCCAGCAGGCTTTTGTTGTCTCTCATTCACGTGTCAGATGCTGCTTTAGTCATGGGGTACCGCAGGGGATAAAAAGACAAGAGTCCCCACCTTTTGAAGCTCAGAGTCCAGTGAGGAGACTAAACACAAAGGAAAAGAAAACACCTCGGTAAAATAATTACAGGGTGTTAAGTGCTAAGAAAAAAACGAAACGAGGTGAGGGTATATACAGAAAGGGTCACACACGTGCTTTGGGATGGGGAGGGGGGGACACAGGAAAAAGCTGTGGGGCAAGATTTGATTCTTAAGCAGATGCCCAAATGAAATGATGGACCCAGCCAGGGTCGGAGCCAAGAGAAGAGAATGCCTCGCACGTGCAAAGGTCCCCAGATGGGGACCCGCTCTACGTACTGAAGGGTGGGTGATGCCACGGGACTGTGGGGGTGCTGCATGAAGAAAGTGTGATAGGTCCTGCAACCCATGTCCCTGTTCCTCCGAGATCACAGAACAAAACCCCGGCACACAACAGCTCTGTGCTTTTCATTCGTAGAAGACATACCATGTGGCTGTAATCAGTTCGATTTTCTTGACAGAATAATTAGATTGTTCTTTCTTGGAGAAAATTGGGGTTGTAGAGAGAAGTGAAAAAAAAAAAAATAAATAAAATCCCAACACGTGTGCCTTTAAGAAAATACAAGTCTGCAATGCTTACATTGATTGGGTTTTCTTCCCTGTTGAACTTTGACCTAATGATTTTCAAAGCCTTGTCACACATTATAGAACAACCCATCAAAGATACGTGGGAGGTAAAGAAAATTAGAGCTTCCTTCACATCCTTTATATGTGACACCCTTAATATAAGATCCAACAAAATGTACATATGGTGGTACCATTTTTTCACTCATGATGATATTGAGGGTCGTATTTAAATAAAAAAGTCTGTTTAGATGAGGAGTTTGCACACATAAGCATTCTAGATGGAAACCTCTCTTCTGCTGACAAAAAAATAAGTGATGTTCTGTCTCCCTATACCCTCCTGCCTTCCTTGTGTGGAATTATTTAGATAATTGTTTTTGTTCTCCTGTATGTTTGTGGGGAGGCTGCATATGTCCGGATGTTTGCGTTGAGGGTGAACAGCAGGACGTGGCTGTAGGAAGGGAGAGGACCTTGGTTCACTTTTCATTCCTTTTCAACAGGCCTTGGAAACGAGAGTTACTCATTATACACAACCAGTCATCCAGAGGCGCATTCTCAGGTAGGATTCCGCCATAGCCGGGGAAGAGACTTTGCCTCATGCTCAGAACAATCACGTTGGAGTCGTAAAGGTGACTGTGGCCTTAACAAGGCTTCAATATTGTAATGACATTAATGTCAGCAGCATCGGGTGGAAACAATTTTTTAGCCAAGGATGGCAGGCTGGTAAAAAGAGTGTATGTTTGGTGCAAAACAATACAACCTAGAACGGAGGCCCTGGTACGTTGTATTTCTTCCTTATTTTAATACTGAAAACATAATAAATGCATCTGGTTCAATAGTAAATAGTACAAAAGTTCTTGCCATGGTGAGAAACTGTCCTCTGCTCACCCCCACCTTCCACCCCTCCCCCAAAGCAGCCACATCTCACCACATTTTCTTTTAGTTCTGATAGTTACCTTTATATCTAAATAATGTGCTCATAGTATTAATTCAGATGTTGACTGTTAATTTCTCGCTATGAAAGATGAGACTTTAGCTCACTTCATTCATTCAATCAATTATTCAACAGTGATACCTCTTGTATCCCAAGTTCTAAGAATATAGCAATGAAAAAGATGTGCAATCACTCTGCCTTTCTGTGGGAGGAGACGTAAAATAAACAAACAGACACACAATATAAGATGAAATAGTGTTCAGTTCTGTGGAGAACAATAAAGCAGAGCAAAAAAAAAATTGAAGGGGCTTCTATTTTAGATAAGATTGTCAGGGATGGCCTTTCTCATAAAGCCTCACCAGCAACCTGAATGGGAGATCAAGCAATTATAATCTTTGGGAGAAGAGTCTTCCTGAAAGAGGAACCAGAAAATCCAAAATGGTACCAGGGAGTTGCTTCAGCACGTCCAAGAAGGTTGTGGAGTAGTCTGGCTACAGCCTAGCGAGCCGGGGATACCTTGAGCTCACAAGGCCCAGCTCGGGGTTTGGGGGGAATTAGAGGCATGGCCACATCTTCAAATTTCTTCAAAGTTTGGGAGGCAACTTGGGAGGGTGCAGAGTAAAAGAGTAAAATGCTTTGCCTTATTTGCAGAACTTGGACAAATGTGCAGAGAAGACAGTCATTGTAAGATCGCAAGTCGATAGATTTTCATGACGTCGTTCACAACCCCCAGATCTAGAAATACAAAGAGCAAGAGAACCACACATCCTCTTTGGACTGCCTCCTAGTCACTACTTACCTCTTCCGCAAAGGAAACCACAATCTTGACTTCAATCACAATGGATGAGTTGGACATTTTTGAACTTCATGTAAAAGAAACCATACAGTATTTGTGAACACCTACATTGATTTAGTATATTTCTAAGTGTCTTCTACACTGTTACGTCCAGCAGTAGTTCATTTCACGACTGGAGAGGGGTGTCAAAATCTCCAGTTATGACTCTAGAGTTGCTATTAATTCCTTTGAATTATATCAAGTCTTGCCTTATATATTTTCAAGCTGGGTTATTAAACACAGGTACATTTACATTTTTTTTAAATGTTTATTTCTGAGAGAGAGAGACACAGTGAGAGCAGGGCAGGGCCAGAGAGAGAGGGAGACATGGAATCTGAAGCAGGCTCCAGGCTCTGAGCTGTCAGCACAGAGCCTGACGCGGGGCTCGAACTCGCTGTGAGATCATGACCTGAGCTAAAGTCGGGCGCTTAACCGACTGAGCCACCCAGGCACCCCTAAGCACATGTATATTTAAAACTGTTGTGTCTTCCTATTGATTTGACTCTATCATCATTTTGGAATATCCTCCTTATTTTCTAGTAGTATTTTTGTCTGTTTGTTTTTACCGTAAGTCTACTTTGTCTTAAATTAGGGGACATGTACTAGATTTATTTACCTTATCTTTTTCCTTTCCTTAGTTTTTATATTCGTCTCTCCTTAGATGTTAATCTATCTATCTATCTATATCTATATATCTATATAGATATCTTTTAAGCAATATAGAATTAAAAACTTAATTTAATTGGAATATTTATTGTGTTTTGTTAAATTTAATAACTTTTCTCGGTTTAAATCATCATCAATTTTTCTCATTTGGGGAAGAATATTAAGTTCAGTTTCATAAACTAGATATCCCTCCACTGAAATTTTTACATAAGGGGCGCCTGTGTGGTCCAGTCAGTTAAGCATCTGACTTTGGCTCAGGTCATGATCTCATGGTTTGTGGGTTTGAGCCCCACATCAGGCTTTCTGCTGTCAGTGCAGAGCCTGCTTTGGATTCTCTGTCTCCCTCTCTCTGTCCCTCCCCTGCTTGTGCTTTCTCTCTCTCTCTCTCTCAAAAATAAACATTTAAAAAAAGAGAGACATTTTTATGCAACAATTAACAAGCCTGTGTGATACTATCTTGCAAATATATATAATCCTTAGTTTTCTCATCCTTATAGTGAGACAGCAACACCTTCCTACAAATTATCAAATCCTGCTATCTTATCAGCTAGAGAATGAATACAGTGCAAAGTGTGTGCTAAATATTAGTTATTGTGATGCTAATTTGGAGTAAAAAAATCAGTGTAGGTTTACTATGGCGTCTGTTGGATTTGCCTAATTACATTTTCTTTACACAGCATATCATTGATCTGTGGCATTGACAGACTTTTCATTGCAAAACACGAATTGACATCTCCATCAATTTTTATCTCTGGGGGGAAAAAAACACAGTGCGAAACGTATACAGTGAGAACAAAGTTATCTTTCCCAGTGGGCGTGAAGGGAGAAGTCTGCTATACTCCTAACTATGCAGAAATGGGAAATTAGTCTCACGGGAGCTGTCCCTCCACTCACAGTGTTTTCATAAGGCTTCAAAGAAGTTGAAAATATATTTACATGGTGTCTTAAATTGAACGAAACCCTGGATGGTTTTTAACCAGTTCCTTGAGTTGTGCTCCAAGGCAATCCAGAAGTATCAGGATCAAGAAAGTTATTCGTTGGTCAAAACAATGGGCAAACCAAATAAGATGCACTTGACCTGAAGTAACATGAGAACGTGCGTTTTAAAACAAACCAAGAGGGGCGCCTGGGTGGCGCAGTCGGTTAAGCGTCCGACTTCAGCCAGGTCACGGTCTCGCGGTCCGTGGGTTCGAGCCCCGCGTCAGGCTCTTGGGCTGATGGCTCAGAGCCTGGAGCCTGCTTCCGATTCTGTGTCTCCCTCTCTCTCTGCCCCTCCCCCGTTCATGCTCTGTCTCTCTCTGTCCCACAAATAAAAAACGTTGAAAAAAAATAAAAAAAAAAAAAAAACAACAACAAACCAACAAACCAACAAAAATACGAAACAAAGGAGGAGATTCGGCTTGGCATGAGATCATATGAACGAATTTCAGGGGTCGTAGAGGGTCACATGAAAATGAGGAAGTTTAAACGCCACAGTGTGGTTTCGAAAAGAGTCAGTGTGACCCGAGGCTGAATTACTGTGTGTGCAGTGTGTGAAGGAGAGTACGCGGGGGCAGCCGTACAACCGCCTGGATCCCCTAGAGGATGTCACCCTGAGCCTGTCAGCTGCATTCAGAGAATGGTCAGCACGGGGAAAGAATCCCACACAAGAACCGGGGGAAGACAGGCCGCCTCGCTGGAGGAGGCGGAAGAAAAGCAGAAGCAGCACCTGCCATGGAAAACTCAATGGTCTTCGAGATTCATCTGGGTGGGATGGGGATAAAACAACTAGATTTGACGACGACTTATTTTTCTTTTCAGCTGACCAGGAAGCCAGGAGCTCAGAATGACGTTGTAAGCTTTAATTTCCACTAAGACTTTGTCTAAGTAGCTACCTAGTATCTGGAAAACAGCACGAAAACTTCAGCTGTGTATTCCGGCTGCACCTCGGCGGCCGTAAGCCCAGGCGCACCAAGGACCAGCCCTGGAAACACGATGTCGTGGAATCCCCCTTCCTGTTCCCTCAGAAGGCAACGTAGAGAGGACACAGCGGGGCGGGGGTTGGAGGGGGGCAGAGAGACACGGAGCCCAACCATTGAGCAACATGCATGTGTGGTGTGTGGGGACTCGGGAGGAATACGGAGTCAGCTGTAGACATAATTTCACACTTCTGGTGCCGATGTGAGTAAGCCAATTGCCATGCGAACTCCCTGTCCCCATAATAATACACTATTATTCTCATTTCTGTGCTTATTATTGCCAGTGCCTGGTACACGGTAGGTGCTGATGAGTTGTTACTATTAATCTTGTTTTCAATACAATTTTCCGTGGGAGACATTTGGTTTCCAAGTACTCTGCACCGCTCAATGCCAAGGTTTGAGTTCTGTTTTGAGGAACTTTTTTGGTTTTCCATGCTCACTGAGAGCAGTGAGGATTGTCTGAACCTTCTCGTCTGTCTGGACCTGTGGTAGTTGTATGCTCAGAGATCATCTTTATGTGCTTGAGCATCAGAGGATTTCCTCCTCGCCCCATTGGCTGTTCAGACCAACTGATCCTTGACAGAAGATCGTAAGCATCAACAGGTGGGAAGGCACAGTGTGATGCCAGTGCTCCACAAAGGGCATCCCCTCCACCTGGCCTAACGCCCGAAGTCCCACTGCCAGAATTCCATCCCTTTGCTTAGCAAGACGCTAGGAAGGCTAATTCAACATCCCGCTGTGGGCTCATACAACCTGTGAGTTAGAAGAGATGGCGTTTAAAGAGTCTCCCAGATTTATATTAGAAAAGGAAGAGAAGGAGGAGGGGGAGGAGAGAGAGGAAAGGGAGGAAGAGGGAAGGAAGATCTTTATCCAGGATACCCAGGACTTGCCCTTCAGTCACGACATCTCATGATAGAGCATGATAATCTGGTGCAAGTGAGGGACAAAGCCAGCCTCACTGGACCGGGAATCAGGATTTCTGTCCTCTGGCCTCACCTCGCTGGCCTTTTCCTTGCTGAGCAGCGAAGGTGGGGACACATCCACGTCCCATTACACACGTGTATTTTTCCTGCCATATTGTAAGTGCCAATCAGATAAATAGCTTAATGATTAAGAGCCTCGACTCTGGAAACAACTGCTTGGATTTGGTTCCTAGCTCTGCCATTTGCCAATTAGGTGACCTCAGTTTGGTCGTCTCTGAAATAGAGGCTGTGTTCATTGACAGGCTTGAGGCTGAGGTCTGGGAGGACCTTCTTCCCATGGCTGAGGTCTCGGCTGAGATGCTGGCTCAGCAAGGAGGGCTCGAACTCTCTCGGAGTGCTCTTGCTTCCTCCAGGACGCTAGTCTCGTCCCATGCACATGGTTGTGGAAGGATCCCAGCTGCCCGGGCAGACAGGCTTTAAGTTGCAACACTCTTCCGGATTCTGCTTAGGTGGCTTTTGTCATTGTTCTTTTCACCAAAGCCAAACTCAGAGTCAGTGGGAAGGAGCAGTTGTAGGACATGTGTATGGGGTGGGGGTTATGGTGGCTGCATTGCAAACATTTTACCAAAAGGATAATAACAGCTACTGAGTCATGTGCTCATTTTGAGGATTAAATAAATTACTATGCACAAAGCATTTAAAGCAGGGGTGTGACTCGTGAGGACTAAGGAAGGGTCTGCCATTGTTACTAACACCTAGGATCCATCTCAGTGCAAAGATCTGTAACACGAATGATTTTATTCCAGAAATCTCATCCTCTCTTGATCTCATTTTTGGCTCTACCACTGATTAGTGGAGTGACTTCAGTGTGCAACGAATTTCTATTTGTTCTAGTGTCTTTTCAATTTGTATGTGTTCTCTGGTTACACAAGTAAATTATGAATATATGGTTTGTATGGGTAAAATTTAAAAATGTAAAAAAGTATAGAATAAAAAGAATAATACCCATACCCATTACTCTGTCTTCAAACTCATCTTCCATTTCTATTAAAAGTTTATTATTTAATCTTCCTTAAAGTTATGTATGTGTGTATGTATGTACATAGTAATATATATACATATATATACAAAATCTATGTCATACATGTAAAGAATGTATAGAAACCAAATTTAAATTTCACATACATGAAATCTATGTATGTCCATATCTATTTCATACATGTGAAGTATGTATAGAAACATGATATAAATTTCAGATACATGAAATGTATTATTTCCATATGTTACAAAATTTATAAATTACATTGCATAGTTTATTTTATTTAAATAGGGCTATACTTTATATACTATTACATAATTAATTACTTTTTCAATTAATATATATTGTAGAACTTTTATATGATCTATACTATATGTTTTTTTTATTATTATTATTTTTTTCAACGTTTATTTATTTTTGGGACAGAGAGAGACAGAGCATGAATGGGGGAGGGGCAGAGAGAGAGGGAGACACAGAATCGGAAACAGGCTCCAGGCTCCAAGCCATCAGCCCAGAGCCCGACGCGGGGCTCGAACTCACGGACCGCGAGATCGTGACCTGGCTGAAGTCGGACGCTTAACCGACTGCGCCACCCAGGCGCCCCTATATGTTTTTTTTTAAACTCCATGATGTTTCAGTTTTAATATGCCTTGATTTAAGTCGTCCTTATTTGAACTATTCATATTTTTCGTATTTTTTCTTAATTATAGCAATGCTGCACATATCTCGGTCCATATTTTATGCCTGCATACAGGTATGTTTATGGTGGATGGTTTGTTAGGTTGAAGCTGCACATTTTGAGAGACTGACAAATTTTACTTCTCAAATGCATCAATTGCTTTCAGTGGACTTATATATCAAGTAGAGGTCTTGGAATAAAAATTTCTAAATTATCCCCTAATTTTATAATCCCTAGAGTCTGCTCAAGACCTCGATGCCAGAAATATTATGACTTTAATGAGTGGTCTTGTCCTTACCAACCCTGGAGTTCAACGGCAATTTGAAGCCAGATTTAGTGCGTTACTGGGCACAAAAGCGAAGAGCTAATTTCCTCTGTGAGTTTACGTTTTTTGTTTCATAAAATCTTCCCATTCTGGAGTCAGCAGGCAGTCGTGTCCCCTACCTGCAGAAATCCCGGGTGTGTCGTCGCCCATTCCTTCTGGGCATTGACGTGGGTCACGGAGCCCAGGGCCTCCAGGCACTGTGACACACACGTGTAGTGTGGCCTGCCCACGGGGGAAACCTAGCCCTCCTGCTTCACCAGGTCCTTGCAGGACCTCTAGGGCCAGAGTCATTTTGGGTAGTTTTCATAAGTTAGAGTATGCTAAAGCCTGACTGACCGAAATAAGAAGTTCACGTTTATGAGAGAGACCTCAGTCCTGGAGCTGCGGTAGGCAGACAGCCAACAGAAATTGTTTTGTGGATGAAATATTTCCTAAAAATAGCTCTCCCAGCTCAGCCTAATGCAATTAAAGTTAGTGATGTACATAATAAGAAAACTGGGAGCTCTTCCTGCTAATAACCACTGTGGAACCAAGGCAATCCATTCCATTAATTTAATATACACTTTCAGAGTCCCCTGGTAATAGAAGTATAATTAAAATGATATGCTTTGATAGGCTTTTCTTTCCAAAATGAAATTTTGCAAGTACAGGTTTTGAAATATATATACACATATTTTTTGCCTGTAATTATTACTCGTTGTACATTTATTTGGGACTTTCCTTCTTCCACCTCCTCCTTCCCAAACATTTCCTTGAAGTTGCGTCCTCCCGACAATGTAGTGACAGATTTCCTGATGCTGATTAAGAGGGAGCTATGGAGAGCATGAGAATTAACTTCTGGAAGCAGAAGGCGGGGAGGATTGGGTTGAATTTGGATTTACTAAAGATTTCCATTCTACCCACATTCCTAAAGGCTCAATTCAGCATATCAATTAAAAGACCATAGGACTTGGGGCGCCTGGGTGGCGCAGTCGGTTAAGCGTCCGACTTCAGCCAGGTCACGATCTCGCGGTCTGTGAGTTCGAGCCTCGCGTCAGGCTCTGGGCTGATGGCTCAGAGCCTGGAGCCTGTTTCCGATTCTGTGTCTCCCTCTCTCTCTGCCCCTCCCCCGTTCATGCTCTGTCTCTCTCTGTCCCAAAAATAAATAAACGTTGAAAAAAAAAAAATTTATAAAAGACCATAGGACTTAAAAAAATCAAAGGGACTGAAAACAATTGAAGCAGTCTCCTCTGAGAAAATAGACTCCCATTTAGCGAACAGTTCGGTAAGTTAGTTACCCTTTGCGATGATTTTTGACCATGTGATTTCAAGAAACTTAGAATTGATGTCATAGAGATTACTTTAACAAAACAAATGGCTCTGTTCTGTTTGAGATTCATTAGGAAATAAAATATCTATTTATTTATTTATTTATTTAATGTTTATTTATTTTTGAGACAGAGCAACAGAGCATGAGCAGGGGAGGGGCATAGAGAGCGGGAGACACAGAATCCAAAGGAGGCTCCAGGCTCTGAGCTGTCAGCACAGAGCCCGATGTGGGGCGGGCTCGAACTCACAAATTGTGAGATTATGACCTGAGCCGATGTCGGACATCTTATTACTTCTTTAACTCCTCTTTAAGGTAGATGAAGCTAAGTGTTTCTCTGTTGTGAACTAAGCATGAATTTGAATGTGTCTGAAACAACCTAAATAGAAATTTAAAAATTATGTCTTGTCACAAAAATAAATAAATAAATAAATAAATAAATAAATAAATATAAATAAATAAAACAAAAACAAAGCCCAAACACCCATCGTAATAAAGAAGGAGTTTTCAAAGGGAAAGAATACTGATATTTGAGTGTTTGAACTAAGATAAAAATCTGATGGGAAGTCAGAATAGTAACAAAGAACATGCTGGGCTTATGTATTTATTTATTTATATTTTATTTTTAATTTTTTAAAAACTTAAATCCAAGTTAGATAACATAGAGTGTAGTCTTGGCTTCAGGAGTAAAACACCAATGTTTATAGCAGCACTGTCAACAATAGCCAAATGATGGAAAGAGCCCAAATGTCCATTGAACGATGAGTGGATAAAGATGATGTGGTACACACACACACACACACACACACACACACACACGGAAAATTACTTGGTGATGAAAAAGAATGAAACCTTGTCATTTGTACCAAGGTGGATGGAACTAGGGTGTGTTATGCTAAGTGAAATAAGTCAGTCAGAGAAAAAGAAGTATGATTTCCCTCATATGTGGAGTTTGAGAAACTCAAGAGGAGAACATAGGAGAAGGAAGAAAAATAAGATACAAACAGAGAGGGAGGCAAACCATAAGAGGGTCTTAAATACAGAGAACAAACAGGGTTGATGGGGGTGGGAGGGTGGGCCGAATGGGTGATGGGCAGTAAGGAGGACGCTTTTCCGGATGGGCACGTTCTTCTATGGCAATATTGACAATGAAGCTGTGGAAGGCGCCATTTTCTTCTACACTGTATCATTTATGAGAGGAGAATTTAACCTTCCTCAGATTTTGTTTTTTTAATCGTTGATGAAACACTCCGTACAAGTTGAGCGGTTTCCAAGAGAGTGAAGGGTTGCCTTCACGGTGGCAGCAGAAGGGCCACCTGGGAAAGACAGGGCAGAAAAGGCTCCCTTCTCAAACTCCAGACTCTTCCTTACCTTCCTCCTCAAGTGCAGAGGAGATTCCCTTAACTTTCTGTTTCTTTAAAGTAAATACAGCTGCAATCAGAAGGGTTTGAGGACTGTGGGATAAATGATGCATTTGTCTATTTGGAGTGAAAAAGTGTTTGTTTCATAGAGAACCAGCACTCTTTGGCCCATCTATAGTTTATTCATAAGAGAAGAAAGAGCTAAATTTCTGGGCACATCCTGTTCTCCCACCTCTGCTGATCCATGTGGAGGTCATGGTGCATGATGACTGCTTGTGGACAATGGATCTCAACCCTGTTTGATACAAAGCCTTTGTCCTTAATTCCTGAAACTTACTACACAGCATCTTAAAATCGTAAGCACCCTTTGAGAAGGAAACAGAATCCTAATGATTGTGGAATTTTGAAGGTTTCAAATCATTCTTTCTGCTCTGTGTGTGTGTGTGTGTGTGTTGGGGGGGGGGGGTGGTGGTTCTTCAGTGATGCCTTAAACCAGGCAGAATTTTCTACCGAATTCCACCAAGAATGAATAAACAAAATTACTCTAGGATCCGTTTTTGTTTTTCCTTTTTCTTTACATCTGGTGTTTCCATATTTATTTTTTTTAAAAGAGGTATGGAAACTACGAACGTCCGATTCCTCCTTTCTTAAATGAAGAAGGTGAGAAGGCTCAGTGACTTGCCGCGGGCTACAGAGCCAGTTCATGGCACGCACAGGACTGGAGACTACTGGTCATGCTTCCTGGTTGGTGTGTTTTCTACTGGAGAAGAAGCTTACACTACATATATATATACATATAATTTCACTTCTTGTGTCTCTACTCAGGGAGAGCTGGTGTTAGGGTTTTCCAGAGAAACAGACTGATTTTGTATAGATGCTGCCGTCTGCAAGCGAGAAACCCAGGAAAGCTGGGGGTGCAATTCAGTTTGAGTCCAAAGGCTGGAGAGTCAGGGGAACCAATAGTGTAAATCACGGTCTGAGGGCAAGAGAAGACCAGTGAATGTTCCAGCTGAAATCATCATCCGAAGAAGGGACCAAGTCTCCTTTCCTCTGCCTTTGGCTCTGTGCAAGACCTCTGTGAATTGGCAAATGCCTCCCACACTGGGAAGCGCAATCTGCCTCACTGAGTCCACCAGCTAAAATGCTAATCTCGCTCAGAAGCACTCGCGCAGACATACCCAGAAATCATGTTTAGTCAAATCTCCGGGCATCCCGTGGCCCAGTCAAGTTGACACATAAAACATCACAGAGCCATACTGTTGGTATTTGCATGCTGTCCTCTGGAAGGGCCCCCAAATATAACTGTTGGCACTCCTCTGAACAATTTATAATGTGGCATTTGAGTAAAGATCAAGCAGATTATGACATATTTCCTTCACCATGCACAAAGCCAAAATGTGGTAAACACCAGGCAGCCTCCTATAATTAGGGATGATGCTTCAGATATAAATGTCAACAATAGAAAAATAAATAATTTCATCAAAAGAATGGTTAAAACTCCAAAATAATTGTATGGACAAGGTCATCTAGAAGGAAACACAGATAAATTGGAATATATTGGCGGGGGCGGGGGGGCTTGGTGTTAGATTTTCTTTAAATAGTTTCTGTTAAGGTTATCACAATGTTCTTCATATAACAGAATATTGCAAATAAATTCAATTTTTTAAATGTTTATTTATTTTTTGAGAGAGGGAGAGATAGCGCACGAGCAGGGAAGGGGCAGAGAGAGAGGAGACACAGAATCCCAAGCAGGCTCCAGGCTCCGAGCTGTCGGCACAGAGCCCGACGGGGCGCTCGAACCCACGGACCGCGAGATCATGACCTGAGCCAAAGTTGGACGCTGAACCAACTGAGCCACCCAGACGCCCCGCAAGTAAATTTAAAATATGGTTTTACAAGTTCAGATAGATGCTTGTTTGACAGCTGACACGGGCAATGCTACTCATAAAGGAATGTACGTTGCATGATGTGGGATTGTGACAAACGCGGTCAGAAGCGGAGGAAATTCTCTGCCGTGTTTAAATACCTAGTCTCCTAACTTTAGGTATTACCAGATATGTTGAAAACGCACAAATTGATATCTCCTACCTTATTTTACTGCTGGAGCTCCAGATTTTGCCTACCTGACAGTTCCGAGTGGGTCTTCTTCAGTCTGTGGAACAGAACACATGTGGTGTTTGGTCGAGCCCCTTGGCCACCCGAGCTTCGCATCCTTCGGTCCCCTGCCTCTCTGCGAGCGGCAGGCGGTACCCAAATCCTGGAGTCACCCTGCACTTCTCTGTCATCCGCTGGTGCAGGCCACCAACAGAGCCCGGCCATAGTTTTACTTCCAACATTTACGGGGATCCTGACCCTATCTCAACCCGTTTACCACCAAATCTTCACCCAATCATTGTCTCTAGTCTTGACTATTAAAATAACATCTCGGCCAGGCTCCAGCTTCCATTTGTACCTTCTTGTAGAAGATTGTTGTCTAGAGAAAATAGCTGTGCCCCCTGCCTTTTTTTTAAGTGTTTGTTTATTTATTTTGAGGGCAGAGGGGCAGAGAGAGAATCCCAAGCTCGACGTGGGGCTCGTCTCAGGGCTCCTGAGATCATGATCTGAGCGGAAATCAAGAGCTGGGCTTGAGCCACCCAGGTGCCCCAGCTGTGCCCCTTTAATTGCCCAAACACTACCGTGGCCCTGTTCTCACCCAGATCCAAAGCTCAGAGCCCTACATGGCCCTCTCAGCTGCCTTGCCTCCTGCCATCTGCCCTCTTTTATCTTATTTTTATTTATTTATTTTTAAAAGCTTATTTATTTATTTTGATAGAGAGAGAGAATCCCAAGCAGGCTCTGTACCATCAGTGCGGACCCTGATGTGGGGCTTGAACCCACGAATCGTGAGATAATGGCCTAAGCTGAAGTTGGATCCTTAACCGACAGAGCCACCCCAGCGCTCCTGTCCCCATCCTTTTAATACCTACTCCGCTCATAGGCCTCACCTGTGCTGGTTTCCTTGTAGTTGCTCAAAAAATGCTTTCCCCAGGATTATCTCAGTGACTTGCTCTCTCAAATGCTTTGTGCTCAAACTTTGCCTGATGAAAAATGCCAACGTAGAGCATCCTAAATGAAAGCGATTCCATCGTGCCACTCTCCCTTTTCCTTATTCAGCTTCATTTTTCTCATACTCCCTGGCATACCTGACCTATTATGTATGCATTTATTTCTTACCTATTTCTCCCCATTCATATCTATATCCCTGCAAAAAGGGTATTTTTCTCTTATACCCCTAGTACCTAGAATAATGCCTTGCACGTAGAAGCTACTAAATAAACACTAATTATAAAAATTAATATTCTCTTTCATTTCAGTATTGTTTAATGGTAAGGTTTGGTGATTTCTGAACATTCAAAAAGCCCTATTTCATCATGAGAAGCCATAATCCAGGTGAAAACACAAATTTTGAGATATATTATCTCCACAATTTTTCGGATTCATTGTCAGCCTTAAAGGATGACTCTTTACCTAAGTCTTCTTCATTAAAAATATAAAATAAAATTTGCTGATTACACCTGCCAAATTCAGTATAGAATTAGTCACCATGGACATGATTAAGTACACATAATTTTCACACATATCAAATAAACGTGCTTTTTAAAACACAGTTTGAAGGATAATTAATACATATTGACATAGAATTAGCCTTATGCTGATTATATCTTGCATTTGAATACTAACCATAAATTAGCATGGGCCTAGTTTCTGATTGATAATTTGGAAAAGCTCTCTCAAAGTAGAAGTATGTTTTCTCTTGATTGAAAACAGTTCTAGACTTTTTGAATTAATTTGTGAAATGCTATTTATAGTATTGAAGCTTTGTGTGTGTGTGTGTGTGTATATATATATATATATATATATATATATATATTCGTGCTGTCTGATGGATGTGAGCTCATGTTCTTGGGTATATAACATATCTTGAGAGTGGCCACAGTGACAAAGGATGGGAAAAATCATATTACCAGACATTTTACTGGTAAATGTTGAAGGAGACCGCTATTATGGATCAATTCATATGTCAATTAAATGGTTTGTACCTGTTGCTTAAAATTCTTACTTCCTAATTAAACAACCTTATTTAGTGTATGGCAATATTATCATTTTTTGAAATCACACTCTGGCTGTTTCTTGACTTTTGGTGTAACCAACTTGACTATTAGCTTCTTGATCATTGGAACTATATCATACTTACTGTTACGGAGATAGAATATTTGTGTCTCTCCCCACAATTCATATGTTGAGATCCTAACCCCTGATGTGATGGTTTTAGGAAGTGGTGCCTTTGAGAAGCGTTTGGGTCATGAGGAAGGAGTCCTCATGATGGGACTGGTGCCTTCATAAAAAAGAGCCCAGAGAACTCCCTCAGTCCTTCCTACATGTGGGGACACAGCAAGATGGCCATCTGTGAATCAGGAATCGGGCCTCAGCAGACCTGGAATCTGCTGGCACCTTGATCTTGAACCCCCAGTCTCCACAACAGTGACAAATAAATCTGTGTTGTTTATAAACCACCCGGTGTATGGTATTCTGTTATAGTGGCCTGAACAAACAGAGACACTTACTTGATGTGTTTCTCGATATCCAACACAGAGTTTTATACACAAAAATATTTGGTGGTCCATTGGTTGGTTCTACAGGATTTAAATAAGATAAGACAATTAACACACAACTAGACTGAAAGAAGTCACGCACTGTGCTCACCTCTGTGGCCCCAGAACTTGGAACGATTCTTGGCATCTAGCAGGCGTTCAGGAAATGTGTGTCCAACTCTACGGTGATAACCAGTATACGCTGTTTATTTTCAAAAGAAAACAAAACAGAATAATACTAATTGAATGCATTTTGATGTTCGTGCAATTATCACGATGAAAACATTTGCTTTGATTTCTGCAAAGCCATACAACACTGGAAAGCCCACTTATTCACATTATTTTCTATGAGTATAATCTATACTTCATGAAAAAGTGAGTTATTTTACACGATAGCAGCAAATCCTGTAGAGTGTTTACTATTGTTGACAGTCTATTACTAGCATGTATTAATGCTTATAATAAGAATTACTACTGTTAATATTACAGGTTTTCTATTTTTCTTCCTTTGGATCTTTTTGAAGAATTTACATATTTTTGTAATATCTCCCTGGAATTTCCATGTTTAATGGGGCTTGGTAGTCTCACAGAGGCTCCTCTCTCTCTGCTCTTCTCCTCCTTACACTCCGTCTCTCTCTCTCTCTCTCTCTCTCTCTCAGAAGAGTTGGCTGGAAATGCTATTATTAAATATCTATCCCTTCCACTCCATGTTATTTTCCTGCACAAGAAAAGAAGACGCAGACACGTGATTGCTTTTCCCAAACTGATCTGGAATCAAATCCCAACTGTGGGGTCATTGAAAATGTGCTTTCATAAACGATAAAAATAATACTAACGTATCATTTTATATAGAAACTTGACATGGTACAAAAGCTTTCGATTCCCACAACGATCCTTTCAAGTCGGTATCGTTTCCACTTTATAGATGAGAAAACGGAGATTAACGTTGTGTATGTCAAAGCTTTCCTGGTCAGATTTCACGATTGCGAGTCTAGTGCTCTTTCCGCTGCACCAAACCTGCTTTCAATATGTCAGGGTCCCGCACAAGATGAGACAGACACAGTTGGCTGGCGTCTGGCCTTCTCCTCCATTGGATTGTGTGGACGGATGGCACTTACCCCGCCTAGCCTGCTGCCTCATTTGCAATCAATTTGCTTCTGCCTCCTCAGCATATCTTTATGCACCAGTAACCCCTGGATTTAACACTTCTCAGGCAAGCAGAGATAATATCTGCAGAGAGTTAAGAAACTTAAAAGGATTTAGAGCCGCTGAAGGAAGACACGAGCAATCTGAGTCTGAAGGTGCAAATGTCAACTACTGACAAGATTGACTTACAGGTGAAACAAACCAAAGACAGTGAAGCAAAACATCTGCCTGTTAGGATTCCATCAAAAGCACTCAACTACAGCTCTTTAGAAATATTTGCTAACAGTCCCCCCACAGCATCAACTGTGTGCTTGTCACATTCGGATGGTAATATGTTCGGTGGAAAGAGGCCAACAGACACAGTTAGAGGGTGTAATGTTTCTTTAATGGCAAAGGATGTGGAAACTTCAGAATATAATTATAGAATCAGAAGAGGATACGGCATGCTCCCAGACAGAGCCGTCTTCCAGGCTTCCTCAAAGTTCACTGTGGATCACGGAGAGCTGAGGAGGATCCTACCCGCGTGGAGTGAATATGTTGCCAAGTGGAAGGATTTTTGTCGTGTCGAAGGCGACTCTCATTTTCTCTTGACCGTCCTGGGGGCTCACCCGCCTCTGCCGGGCTACAGGGAACCCGTTTGGGGCAACAGTCACCAGATCGCGAGTGCTTTGTGCAGCAGGCAGTATCAGGGGGATTGGAGGTCGGACGCTGGAGAACGTTCCTCAGCAGGCCCAGATGTTCCTCTGTCTGGAGGCTGCTTTGGAATCACTGAAGGTGGTTAACCGCATAGACAAAATGGATCTGCGTCTCAATTTATCGTGATGATTGTGTGTTCAGGGGTTTGACTACTTCATGGTCTTTAGCATAGACTGAATGTTTGTGTCCTCCTGACATTGACATGTTGGGAACATAGCCCCTGATGTGATGGTATTAGGAGTGGGGCCTTTGGGGGACTATTAGTCCCAGGAAAGGCGACAGTGTCCTTATAGAAACCCCCTTGTGCCTTCCTCTCTGTGAGGGCCCAGCCGGCAGACAGCAGTCCGTGAACCAGGAGCTGAGCCCGCACCAGACATTGGGGCTGCCAGCACCTCGGTCTTGGACTTCCCAGCCTCCAGAACTGCGAGAAATCTATTCCTGTTTACATACCACATCTCTGGTACTTTGTCGTTGTAGTAGCTTGGACAGATTAATGCAGTGTCTAGGAGTTTTCCAAATAGGAAGAAAAAACCACCTTAAGATGCACACTTATCGTCTGGGCAGAGGAATTTGTCACATACATCACATTCCCTGCTGTTAAATAGATGTGAAGAGGAAAAGCGTGTTTGTGACCAGGACCCAGAGGGTCCCACTGGACTTTCTCCCACTGGACCGAAATCTTTCTGGGAGCCAGTCTTTCTGACAAACTGCGGCCTGATGGGTTCTGTTACTGACACAGAGAAGGGGCTGCGTTGAACTTTCCAAAGAGACCAGCAATGCTGCATTACAGACTTTGGTCCCTCAGGGCCACATTGCTAGCTGAGGACTGCAGGACTGGACAAGGTGTGGCCCTGAGGGTGAAACAATGATTGTGTAAGCTCACCTGCATCGGGTGACAGGCTGGGCCTGATGGCTTCTCAGGGTCTTTCCAGCTTTCATATCTAAAATTCCCTGAATGTTGATTTTCGTGACTTTTAGAGCAGTGTTTAAATGCATTTCTTTAAATTTTTAAAAACAGCTTATTCATTTATTCTGAGAGAGATAGAGAGAGAGAGAGAGAGAGAGAGAGAGAGAGAGACAGGACACGGAGGGAGGAGCAGAGAGAAAGAGAGACAGAATCCCAAGCAGCCTCCACAGCGTCAGAGCAGAGTGTGATGTCGGGCTTGAGCCCATGAACCACGAGATCGTGAACCGAGCCGAGGTCAAGAGTCGACACTAAACCAACTCAGCCGCCCGGGTGCTCCTAAATGTATTCTTTAAATGTATTTTTATTTATTATTTTTTTAATGTTTATGTATTTACCTTGGAGAGAGTGTTCAAGTGGGGGAGGCGCAGAGAGAGAGGGGGAGAGAGAAAACCCCAAGCAGGCTCCTCACTGTCAGTGCGGAGCCTGATGCGGGCCTTGATCCCACAAACCGTGAGATCCCGACCTGAGCCAGAAACCAAGTCAGCATCTAACGGACTGAACCACCCAAGCACCCCTTAAAGCTGTCTTTTTAAAAAAGATATATATATATATATATATATATATATTTTAGCCAAATATGTAATCTACTCTTACTATAGGCCACATATAGGCACACACACACACGCACCCACACGCACTCTAAGAGATTTATTTCGAGGAATTGGCTCATGTGATTGTGGGGGTTGGCAAGTCTTAAATTTGTAGACAGGCCTGCCAGCTGGGAATTCAGGCAAGAATTGAGGCAGAGTTTCTTCTGCGGGAAACCTTAGTTTTTGCTCTCAGGTCCTTTCGTTGGGTTGGATGAGGCCCACTCACATTAGAGAGGAAACTTTCCTTTGCTTAAAGTCGACCGATTGAAGGTTTTGGCCTGGGCTGTGAAATACTCGCACAGC
Source organism: Leopardus geoffroyi (assembly GCF_018350155.1). Classification (NCBI taxonomy): domain Eukaryota; kingdom Metazoa; phylum Chordata; class Mammalia; order Carnivora; family Felidae; genus Leopardus; species Leopardus geoffroyi. The sequence continues at coordinate 136,080,490 of NC_059336.1, forward strand.
AGCCTGTAGATCTGTGCCTCCTGAGTTATAGACTGGGTGCCATAGACGAGCCAAACTGATGCATAAAACTAACGATCACACAGTGCAAAAACGAAACAAAGCAAAACAAAACAAAACAAAACAGAAAAACAAAAACAAAAACAAACCCAATCTTACGTACAAGTTTAATTCACTTTTAAAATGAACATTTTCTTCACCATGGTGGTAATAAGATTTTCTTGGACTTCAGTGATCACAGTTGACCAAATTGCTTTTCCGGAACCTGGAAAGGGCCCTGAAGCAATTTCTTCTTGGGGACTTTCTAGAAACTAGCTTCTCTTCCATCCAATCCTGTGTTTTCTAGTTACAGTGGACTGTTACTCAGGACCTGAAGTATGGGGTAAAAATCTGGTTCTTATCCTGCCTGAGGTTAGCTCTTATCCCCAAACAGGGAGAGTCCACAGGGAGCCCTCAAAAGCCCTGGGCATGATTTGGCATGAGTTTCCTGTTGTCCTGTTTTACTTGGTGGGCAGTCAGGAGCTAGGAGGCAGCGTATCCTAGAAAGAGCAAAGGACTGTTTTTATTTTTTCCCTATTGTCGTTGTGTTCCTCCTCTCCCACTCTTTTTTCCAAAGCCATTCCTTAGGCAGCTCTGAGCCCTGGAGCTCCCATTCCCCATGTGGACACTCGGATGTGCAAATGTTTCCTTCCCTTGGGGAACAGTCTGGGGTTTAGGGTCTTTAGCTGCGTTTCGCTTTCTGAGGATTGGTTTCCCTCCCTAGAAATGATAATCATATAATAATAATTAAATAATGATACTAATTACCAGCTGGTAGGATTATTAGTTGTTATAAGGATAAAAAAAATCTATATGAAGTGTTGGGAGGAAAGGAAAGAAGGAAGGAAGAAAGAAAAGAAGAAAGGAAGGAAGAAAGAAAGAAAAGAAGGAAGGAAAGAAAGAAGGAAGAAAAAAAAGGAAGGAAGAATGGAGGGAGATGGGAAGGGAGGGAAGGAGGGAAGGAGAGAGAGGGAGAAGGAAAGGAAGAAGGAAGGAAAGAGTACAGCCATGAGGAAGCATGTCACTGTGGTTGTCCCCTGCTGAGCCCCTTGGACAGGGCTGAAGGAAACACCTAAAGCTGAGCTAAGGTTCTTTGGGGCCTCCCTGCACCACACAGCCTGGCCATCTGTAGATGGCAAGACTGAAGACTTCCAGAGAACTTTTCCTTCAGAAGTCAGGCTGTCCATGGGCCATGTGTTGCCTGCTTTAGCTGGAGACTGTGCAGAACCTTCTGGAGCCCTTAGCAGTCGAGGTGGCTCCCACAGCCCTCCCCACCTTCTCTCAGGGTGGGGCTCCCATGGCTGCCCCAGACTCCCAGCCCTCTCCGGCTCCTGCCTTCTTGCTTTCTGTTCTCCACAGGCGTGTCCCCTAATAAAATCCTTGCGTATTTATTCCCATCTTGGCATCTGCTTCTCAGGGAATGAGGTGGGTGGCCAACTGTCTCAGCATGTCCTGGAAGGTCCGCGTTTCATACTGAAAACCCCACTTCTCAGAAAACCCTGTCCCCTGCAAATCAGGAAATGTGTGTGAAATACTCGCACAGCAGGAGAAGAAAAGGATCTGGGAAATAGAAAGGGAATTCTGGGCTTTTATAAAAAATGTTGTTATGTATTTATTTTGAGAGAGAAAGCAAGGGCACATGCGATTGGGGAAGGGCGAGAGACAGAGAGAGACAGAGAGAGAGAGAGAATCCCAAACAAGCTCCACTCTCAGTGCTAATGTGGGGCTCAGTCTCATGACTGTGAGATCATGACCTGAGCCAAGATCAAGAGTCAGACTCTTCTTTTTTTTTTTTTTTTTTTTCAACGTTTATTTATTTTTGGGACAGAGAGAGACAGAGCATGAACGGGGGAGGGGCAGAGAGAGAGGGAGACACAGAATCGGAAACAGGCTCCAGGCTCTGAGCCATCAGCCCAGAGCCCGACGCGGGGCTCGAACTCACGGACCGCGAGATCGTGACCTGGCTGAAGTCGGCCGCTTAACCGACTGCGCCACCCAGGCGCCCCAAGAGTCAGACTCTTAACCAACTGAGCCACCCAGGTGCCCTTAGACTTTTTTTTTTCCAAATGATTTTTTAACGTAAACTTCTATTTTACCATCTGTAGAGAATCTTGTACAAAGTTTTTACTTCCTGCTAAATTTGGTGTGATGATTCTTCTTTTTTTAAAAAATTTTTTTTAACGTTTATTTATTTTTGAGGCAGAGAGAGACAGAGCATGAACGGCGGAGGGTCAGAGAGAGAGGGAGACACAGAATCCCAAACAGGCTCCAGGCTCTGAGCCATCAGCCCAGAGCCCGACGCGGGGCTCGAACTCACGGACCGCGAGATGGTGACCTGAGTTGAAGTTGGACGCTTAACCGAGTGAGCCACCCAGGCGCCCCGGTGCGATGATTCTTTTTACCAGATTCGAAGAAGGTAAAATTCTTTTTACCTGTCCTGTGTACAGGTTGATGCAGTGTGGAAACAGACAGCTGTCCCAATTTCTAACACGAGCACCAGAGGATGGGAGGGGGGTTGCCTGACCCCAGTTATAGGGGAGGTTCTCAGCTGCTGTGCAACACTGCCCAGATGGGGCAGGTGGTCCACACATCTTCTGTTGTAGAAACCCTCCTTCCTGCTTATGAACATTTACAAAGCACCTACTATGTGCCAGGCATGTGATAGAAAGCAGGAATCTAAGGATAAAAAAAACCCCAAAACACAGCCCTGCCTTCGGGTGCGTAACAGTTCCGGAGAGAGTGTCAGATGTACATTTAAACGCTGAGCTGCTTAGTGTTGTGTCTGCCCTAATGAAGGTGAGGGGAGGGGTTATACAAATCAGCCTGGAGGGATCCGTGAGGTCATGGAAGTGTGAGCCGAGGCTTGAGAGAAGAATAGGAATTTGTCGTTTATCGGGCATGCACGTAGAGATTTCCCGGAGGTGGCAAGGTCTCTGAGCATGTCTGGAAGATTGAACACACCGCCAACAGCTACATATATTTGCAGGACAAAGACAGAAGGGGAGAAAGAACAACTGGGCAGATATCTGGGGTTTGTTCTCTGACAGCCTTGGATGACCCAGACAGGACCTGAGGATCCTGTAGGTGACCTAGTACGAGTGAGGACTCGTGAAAAGGAGATTTGCAATACGATTAAGATTTACATTAAATAATCTGTGCACAGGGTGGCCGGGAGATACGCAAGTCTCAAAACGGGGCTGTAGAAAGGCAGTGGTCCAAACAGGGCAGGTGGATAAGAAAGGTGGATTTGTAGAAGACACACGAAGGGGAAAAGGAAGTGCCTCTTCTGTTTTGGTGGGGGGGGACCCAGGAAGACTGTAAACTTTGCTCTCTTTCTGCTAAACATTATATGTAGTAAGCACACAGTAGCACGTTTCCATTGATACAGTCATTGCTGATTTTTTTTTTTAAACCAAAGTTTGCCTTTTCTTCCAATTGGATAAAGACTAGTTGCCAACTAAATTTTACGTTACTTAAAGGAAAGTTAAAAATAAAGCCTTAATTGTTTGTTTGTTTAAGGAGGATCCAACTCTACCCATCAGCCAGGAGTCTACAGTATCCGGGAAATACGTATTAATGTTCTTTTCTGATTTCAGTGAGATTGCAAATGTCCTACTGGTGATATGCACCATGGAGCTGACTGTTGTGCCTTTGGCCACACAGCTGACAGGAAACGCAGGCTGTGCTGATGTCCCATCTCTGTGTTGTGCTCCCACCACACGAGCCAAGTGACAACGCTTTTGCTCGCTGCTTCAGCAGAGCAAGAGGGATATTTTCAGTCAAAACTCATAGCTTTTTCTTCGTGTTCCTTGGGGTAGTGCCATATTCCCATCTGTGTATTTCAGCCCCCCGTAAGAACGCTAACACCTTACAATGTGGGCTTACCTCTACTTATTGGGTTTCCCTAGACCTTCCAAAGTAGACAGTCTATTATTTCCCTTATTTTAGAGCTTCAAAAACAAGAAAAAAGTTTGATAAAGGTCACAGAGAGGTTAAGCAGAAGGGCGAAAATTCAGTCAAACCCAAACCTAAGGTTTTTTCTCCTCTTGTAAACTTCCCAGGACTAGTGTTCTTATTTCTCTAGTGAATTCCAGAATGTGGAAGCTGAGAGATTCATGTTTGTGTGTTCCATCAACAGATATCTGAGTGTCTTTTAGCTGTCAAGAAATGAGACATTTACAAAGTGAAGGGAGAGAAGTCACTTTATTTTCCCCCCAGCGCAGAAGAAAGCTGATCTTTCCAGGCCCCCTGTAGGTCCGTGGGACATTGGGATTAGTTTGAGGCAGTGGAACATGAGCCACTTCCGGCCACTTGTTTTCTCCTCTACTCTCTCATTTCCCTTTTTTCGGCCCAGATTATGGAGAGAATAAAGAGATTGTATATGCCATTGGAGCCACTAAATGGAAGGTCTTGTGCCTGAATCACATGGAAGGTGCTCGACAAACCTTTCATTGCATGGCTGTGAGTAAGCATAAGGTTTTATGTAACAATCCAATAACTGTTTTGGACTTACTTGTTACAGCATCTGAGCCTTACATGCCCTGACTAATACAGATTATATTTTCCTGCCGCCACCTAGTTCTTGCTACCGAAAGCTGTCATTCCAAATACCGAAGTAGCTCAACACCAGCCTTTTCCTCTGCCCTCCCGGCCTTCTTCGATTTGTTACCGGTTGCATCAAGGAATATTTTTCCAGCAAAAATGTGACAACTTCATGTTATTGCTTAAAATCTTTTCATGGCTTTCCAAAGTTCCTAGGATAAACCTTCCCTGAAGGATCTGGTTCCTACCAGTGACACCTCTCCTCATTGTCTACTTTCTCTCTGTATTTGTTTCACAAGATATACTGTAGCTTTGTCCTGTAGTTCTGCTATCACACCGTGACAGAAGTCTGTCCTCCACCCAGTCATGTTCTGGGAAAGGTTTCATGACCAGCTCTCTAGAAAGAAGAATGTGTGTGTGTGTGTGTGCGTGTGTATGTGTGCATATAAATTTATTTTAAAAGGTACAACTTGCAAATAATAAAACACGTAATGGTATTTATTGTAAACTCCATTTTGCCAATTGATTCTCCCAGAATGTGTTCACAGATGTTTGCTAAACTCTTGAACTCATCACCAACCTATGGTTACAATCAAATCGTAATTGACTAAATCAGTCCATGAATAAATGTTTGATTCCTGTCTGACGCAGCAACGAAATTGCTCACAATGTTGACAAATGAATGTTGTTATAGTACAAATGTACGACCGAGAAGGTCTATTGGAAATCTGAAATCCACACACGTGTCAAGGATTTGAGTGGCTTCTCTGATGAACTAGGTCAGAGTTTTCAATTATTGAAAGAATATTATCTCCATTTTTTGTGCCGCTCACAATGTAACAGCTATAGACATGCGTACTTTCTTGAATCCAGGGAATCGGTGTAATCTTAAATCCAGACAATGAATCAAGCCCTGATTTGTCGTTTTCCTATTCTATGGCATAAATACTGCTGCCACGACCAATGTCAACCTGCACCGTGACCCCACTGAATGCTCAATGGGGAAGACATACAAAGCGGTCCATCATGTTATACTTTCGCCATACAAACGCAACATAAGTAATCATTGTTACAAAGTAACAGTAAGTAATTATTTTCACAAATAAGTATTATTGTTACAAAGAAAACTAGATAATAAAAACATACAGAAAATAATTTGCGCCGTGAATTTTGAGTGTTTATTGTGTTTTAATTATTATTATTATTAATAACAATCATCATATTATTATTATTTATTTATATTTTATTAAATATAAAATATATATGTAGTTATTCTTTTAATTTTAATTATTATTTTCAAGCCCAACATGAGGCTTGAACTCACTACCCCAAGATCAAGACCTGAGCTGATGTAAAGAGTTGGACACTAATGGGGCATCTGGGTGGCTCAGCTCATGATATGTGGTTCGTGGGTTCAAACCCCGTGTTGGGCTCTGTACTGACCGCTTGGAGTCTGGAGCCTGCTTCATAGTCTGCTGCCCCTTTTCCCCTCATGCTCTGTCTGTCTCTGTCTCCAAAAATAAACATTTAAAAATATTTAATAAGAGCTGGAAGTTTAACCTACTGAGCCACGCAGACACCCCTTTATTATGTTTTTATTTTATTTTTTTTAAGTTTATTTATTTATTTATTTTTGGGTGGGGGGAAGGGGCGGAGAGAGAGAGAGAGAGGGAGGGAGAGAGAGAGAATCGCAAGCAGGCTCCACACTGTCAGTGCAGAGCCCGACGTGGGGCTCAATCTCAGGAACCGTGAGATCGTGACCTGAGCCGAAACCAAGAGTCGGACGCTTAACCGACTGAGCCACCCTGGTGCCCCTTTATTCTGTTTTTAAAATAATAGAATTTATTTAATTATGAATTGATAGAATTCTTTTTTTTTTTTTTTTTTTTTAACAATGGCTATGTTTGACAACTGGCTTGCAAAATTCCTGGAAGCTTCATAATTAGCTCTCAGGCCAGTCTCATCTGATGTCAGCACATCATCGCCCCTATTTGTATGTCTGACTCCGTATATGTAGACTTCCTTCCTTACCCCTTCTTACTTAGATATCGATCCTTCATATTTTACCTCATCGTTTACTCAATCAGGGAAGTCTTTCTTGATATCTGGACTCTGTGTGTGCCCCACCTTGTTCTTTTTGATTATAATTGTGTTTTTGCAGATGACAAAACAAATTGTATCTTGATAGACTTTCACCTTTCTAAAGAACGTTTACGTGTGTTTTGACATTGAGTTTCCAGTTCTGCACGTGAGATGGAGGTTATATACTGCCTTCTCTTTTCAGAAGAGAAACCGAGCCTCCGAAAGCACTTTCCTAAGTGACCTGTGTGGATGGAAGTCACGAGATGGTACCTGCGTTCAGGGTCTTACTATTTCAAACGCACTGCTTTTCCATGTTAACGCAGCGGCCTTAAAGCTGCAGTAGCTTGCAGAAATCATTCTGTGGGACTAAGCTCACAAGAGTGAAGATTGTTTGGGGAATGCCTTGTGATATACAAATAATAGCAACTGTTATTAAGTAAACACTTCGTTTCAAGAGTCATAAGAATCTTACATAAGTCACCACAAACTTGTTATTTTCTTAATTTTTAAAATCACCAGAAGTGCCTACGACCAGGGAAGAGGTGACCTGAGTGGCTGTGGGTGGGATCAGGGCCTGGCAAGTCTTGAAGGTTCTCAGCTGCAGGGATCTTCCTGCTGCCTCTGGGTTTCTCCCAAGCCCTCTGGCTCTCATTTCCGTGGCATCTGTCTTTACTTGGGAGCGTCATTTGCCTGTGCTATGACTTTTTGAATCCGCTCTGTATTCCGGTACAAATTCCAGAAAACCTTCATCTGAGGGTCTTAGCAGGACCCATGGGGCAAAGCCCTTCCTGTTGGGCCACATCTTGGCTCACCTGTCAGACTGCAGCGACCTTCAATGTGGTCCTGCCAGCAACGTGTCTTAGACACAGCTGATGGGACCGCTTTCACGAGGCGGCTGTGAGCAGGGCAGAAGCAACATCTAGGGTTTGGAGAGAAACGATAATCATGACCATCGTGGCCTCTAATCTGTATCTTCTGACTCCAGAGCCGTGAGATGATGTTACAACTCAGAGGGTTTTTTGTTCGTTTGTTTGTTTGTTTGTTTTTGTCTGGAGAGACATGAGTTTAATTTCCTGAGTAATTTCTCTCTCTCTCTCTCTGTCTAAGTTCTATGCCCAAGGTTGGATTGAACTCACAACCCTGAAATCAAGAGTCACATGCTCCGAGCCAGCCAGGTGCCCCTCGTTTCCTAAGTAGTTTCTATTTTGTAACTAGCCATCGAAACCTTGTGCGAATCACTTAACTTCTTTGCATTTTGATATTCCTCATGGAAAAAAAAAAAAAAACCAAAAACAAAACAGAAACCAAAACTACAAAACCAAGGGATTCCCAAGTACCTGCTTTACAAGGTTGTTAGGATAATGAAATGTGATGACATATGTCAATATCCTGGCTTGGAACCTGATACACGGTAGGTAGTCAGAAATATCATTTTCTTCCTCTAGATAAAAATTGCATCCGGAGAACTCATTTACACAGCCAAAGCAGATTCCATGTCAGACAGTAAAAATGAATAAACAATATTCTTCAGTAATGCGACTGCAAACACATCATTTCACCAGAGTAGGCACTTTGCACTTGGGTTTCTCCAAGCGATGTTTAAGGTGATATCTGGAGGTAACCACAGGGCAACAGGAAGGAGGCAGAGGGTGCTGGTCAGGAACATGGAGTTTGGAGCCAGACTCCTCGGACTGAGTTTCAGCTCAGTCATTTCCTCACTGTGGGAGCTTGCACAAGTCATTCAGTCTCTCTGTGCCTCAGTTTCTCACCTCTAAGTGGGAATACCAAAGTGCCTGCTTCCCAGGGTTATTGGGATGTATAATTGTTGACACAAAACAACTAGAATGGTGCCTGCAACCCTGTAGCCATATAAACATCTGTCTGCCCTACAGCTTGTGGCATACTATTCGTATCGTCACTGAGTATTTGGAGCATCTCTAAGGGTATGGAACAAAAGGAAGCCTCTTCAAGAGTCTTCAGAAAGCCCTTGATGATGAAATCAATCTGGACCATTGGAAGGCTTCGTTAGGTCCTTGGGGAATTTAAGGGCAGGAATAATCCACCTGACAAGTAATATTTTGTCGGTTTAAGTTGTAAACAACTGCTCTGACTATTGTTGAGTTTTAATAATGTATCTGTAAACTTCAAGTGAGCACATGTCCATGACTTAACTCTTGATGAACATCGTATTGTGGAGGAGAACACCCCCTCTATATGGCCACCTGGATTCGGTAACACAGGTTTGTGCGGACAGTAAATTCATAGTGACTCGGAACTGTGGGCACTCTCTTTAGGAACAGCTCTTACACCCCGTGGTTCTTTTTTTTTTTAAGTTTAGTTTTGAGAGAGAGAGAGAAGGAGAGAGTGTGTAAGCAGGCTAGGGGAGCAGCAGAGACAGACAGGGAGACACAGAATCCGAAGCAGGCTCCAGGCTCTGAGCTGTCAGCACAGAGCCTGACGTGGGGCTCGAACCCACGAACTGTGACCTGAGCCGCAGTCAGACCTGAATCTGAGAAGTCAGATGCTTAACCAACTGAGCCACCCAGGGGCCTCCGACCCTGTGTTTCTATATACATTCCCATAGTTAAGTGAAACATTCCAAGTAGATGATGTAAATTTGTGTCAAAAGTTTAAAACAATGAAACACTACCAACCGAATAGCATGATGGTTTTGTTTGTAAATTCCCGTTGTTTTGGTCGTATATGAAATATTTAATTAAATTTGAATGATATAGTTAAAAGTGGAATTTTTTACTTAATTTTTATCTGTTTTAAAACTAGTGAACAGGGGCGCCTGGGTGGCGCAGTTGGTTAAGCGTCCGACTTCAGCCAGGTCACGATCTCGTGGTCCGTGAGTTCGAGCCCCGCGTCGGGCTCTGGGCTGATGGCCCAGAGCCTGGAGCCTGTTTCCGATTCTGTGTCTCCCTCTCTCTCTGCCCCTCCCCCGTTCATGCTCTGTCTCTCTCTGTCCCAAAAATAAATAAACGTTGAAAAAAAAATTAAAAAAAAAAACAAAAAAAAAAACTAGTGAACAAATCAAGAAGATAATTCTTACAACTGATTATTCCTGGAGAAATAACTTCATTGCAGAGAGGGAAAAGGTGGGGTGGACACCTCCGGGGTAAAATCGGGTTCATGGGCCACGCTAGCCCCTGTCCTTCTCCAGGCTTCATGTTTCTTCAAAGCAAGGGCCACGATGGGATTATCTGTGCATCCCTGGGACTCGGCACAGTTTCGGGCTGAAAGTGGGATCTATAGGTTGGATGAAAGCATAAATGAGCTGCATGATTTATTCATTTGGTTCACGAGGCAAGCACTTTCTGTTTACTAGGAACTAGTCTTCGTTATGCACATACATCTGAACAGGACAGACAAGAAAGGAAGGGATGGAAGGAAAGAAGGGTGAGAACGGAAAAAGGAAGGAATCCGGTAAGGAATGGCTTCTGTTCCCACATCGACAGCTGTGAGATAGTATCTGTAGCTTTCATATTATTGTCTGGGTCCCACAAACACCAGGCTCGTTCCTGGACCTTTGAGAAAATTTGAGGACTCTGGTTTGGACCAACCTAGACCAGACAAATCATATCTGGAATGAAGTCAGCTTCAGAAATGTTGCAACTTTATCACCAAATTTTACTTTCTTCCGCCTCCCCCCACCCCCCCAGGAAAGATGCAAGCCCTAACCTTAAAAAGCTAGCAATTGAATGTGCAAATAATCCAAGCATTTCTTAACAAAACCTGCTCTTATGCAAATTAACTTATCTATGCATTGTGCGTGCGCATAAATGTAGAACACATATTTTACTAATATTAAATAAACTGTTTACTTTTAAATAGAACTAAACCAATCTCCCCTTTTAGATTCCCTTTTAATTTTCGAGTGCATATACCTGCATAATTTACCAGAGAGACAGGTTCCTAGGCCCCTTGTAGAAAACCCACACAGTGCCTCTGTGCCTTGAGCCTGCTTTTAATTATAAATATAGCTGGTTACACCATTAAAAGAACACACACACACACACACACACACACGCACACACACACACATTAAAATTTCACATCTGTGCGGAATAGTACTTGGAAACAAAGCTCGCATTCTTTTAACGGGAGTGATTTGCTGTGCGAAAGCGTGTGGCAGGGAGGGGAGTACCACGGTCCGGCCACATGGCTTTAAGTGGACAAATCCCCGTGTCACATTGTGCTGTCCCTCCCCACGTGCGGCTTCCTGCTCAGGCTTCAGCTAAATTCATTTTCTGTGGCTGAGATTCTGAAGGCGAGGCACAGAAGGCATTCTTTCATAAGCTGGGAGGTCATAAAAGGGGGTGTGCGGTGGGGGGGGCGGGGCTTCGGAGTGCCGTGGGGGAGGGGACGCTCAGCCCATTCTTTCCAGGCAGCCGGTGCCGCTGCAAGATGGCAGGTGCAATCTGAAGAAAGCACCGCACGATGCTGCCTATGAGAGTCAGGATCGCTCCATTTTCTCTTTTGAAAGCTTCCACGCTAAGTATTCCCATGTGTGGAGGGGAGATGGCCCCTTCCTCGTTGGAAAGCGGTTAGTGGACGATCGACAGCAGAGGAGATAGATGCTCATCTCCGCCTCCAAGCGACTAGACTGCACCCGTGGGTCCTCACACTTCCTTGGGAACGTTCCACCTCCCCCGGTGTCGGCTCTCTTCTTAAATCATTTTGACTCCACAATTGTGGGAGGACCAAATGGACTTTGTTTGGACCGACCTTGTGCAATGTCACCTTAAAAATTATGATTTCCCAGGTGGATTCCTTATTCCTTAAATGGATCAATGCATTTAATTGTTTTGGGGACAATTAAAGAAAAACTTGGTCAACGGAAGGAAAATACAGGAAGGGGTTACTTCTCAGTAATGTTTTTGTTCCAGAAAAATGCCCACATGATACAAATATGCCAGAGGTAACCACTTTATTATCACAAACAGCCGTGTGAACAATCCGGTTCAAGAATGAGGGCCAATTTGTGGAATGGATTGGGATGTCACAGACACGGGAAAGGTTTAAGATCTCAGAAGCTGGCCATGTCAGTTTCTACCTGGCCAGAGGATTATTGGGATTTATAATCCAGCAATGATGGGCAGAGTATTGTATTTTTTCACACAGGGTTCTTGTTTGTGAAAAATTGCTTCACGTTGCTTGAAACCGGCAGTGGGTTATCACGAAGGCATCTGTGGTCTCACGAGGAATTTCCGGGAATTGTAAACCCTGCACACAGCAGCTCACCTTCCCTGTGGCCTCTCCCACGTCTGGACAAGCACAGCCAGACACGTCGGTGGCCAGAGCAAAGGGTTCCGCTGGGTGGGGGGGGTCTGCTTGGCAGGCTGCATTGATCGGAGCGGGAGGATTACCGCGCTATGGACTGTTAATCAATAGATATGGGTGCAGCCCATTGCTCTCAGTGCAGTCGGGTTAATGTGTCTACACAGAACAATGGGCTGAAACACAATCTCCCCATTCAAGGAGCCCAAAGACGTAGGACTGTTTGTTTCCACAGCCTCTTTGGGGCATTGGACCTTTACCCGAGTGTGGCCTGGGCAGTCTGGTCAGCTCCGGGTGCTGTGTTCCAGAGACCTCTGCCCAGCTGACATGGCAGGGCGGTCTGGGGAAGTGTTTGTGGGAACCGCAGAGCCTTTGTTGGCTCCTGCTTTGTCTCTCTGACGATGGCATGTACAACTGTTCGTGGTTTTGTGCCCGAGACTTTGGGGTCTTATTGGGCTTGGCAGTAACTCACGCAGAATACCAGCAGTTTAGGAGACAAGGAGAAAGGCCCATGTTCCCTGGCACAGAATGTTCTAGACTGCCAGACCCTTGCTTGAGCAGAAAGCATCACCTGCTCTCAGACAGAAAATGAGGGGTGCCTGGGTGGCTCAGTCAGTTAATTGTCTGACGTCGGCTCAGGTCACGATCTCACAGTTCACGGGTTCAAGCCCCGCATCGGGCTCCCTGCTGTTGGTGTGGATCCTGGAGCCTGCTTTAGATCCTCTGTCCTCCTCTCTCTCTGTCCCTCCCCCTCTCATGCTCTCTGTTTCACTGTCTCAAAAATAAATAAACATTAAAAGATATTAAAAAAAAGAAAATGAAAGAAAAAGAAGGAAGGAAGGAAGGAAGGAAGGAAGGAAGGAAGGAAGGGAAGGGAAGAAATAAAATGATAAGACAACCTATAGGTGTTTGGTATGTAGAAAAATGCCAGAAGACTAGAGCAAACACCCCGTGAATATTTAATCGCATGCTGTCTAAGAAAATCAGGCCTGGTGCAGTCATATATTTTCTCTGGCAGAGGTGGAGATGGGAGCTGAAGAATCAGAGAGGAGATCTGCGTGTTTCTCGAGCCCAGAAAGCCCATGGTTCCATCACCCGTAGTTCTGATACGTCCTACTCCACGTAGACAAAGGCATAGAAACAGCCTCCCCTACAAATTTCAGTACGAGTAAGCATGTGCAACGCCAAGAGCGAAAGAGACGAGGTCTCAATTTCCCTCGGACAGACAGTCCCGATTTCAAATTTTTGTTCCCCGGACCCCCCATCGCTCTGACACTTGCCCAGACCGAGCTGTGATTTCGGTGCAGCTGATCCCCACCTTCGCGGTCTTTCGGTCCCTTGCTGGAGGTAAGTTTCCCAGTATAATGTCTCACACTTGTGGTTGTGTAATTAAAAAAACAAACCACACACACACAAAAACCACACCCTCACTTTTTTTTTTTTAATTTTTTTTTTCAACGTTTATTTATTTTTGGGACAGAGAGAGACAGAGCATGAACGGGGGAGGGGCAGAGAGAGAGGGAGACACAGAATCGGAAGCAGGCTCCAGGCTCTGAGCCATCAGCCCAGAGCCTGACGCGGGGCTCGAACTCACGGACCGCGAGATCGTGACCTGGCTGAAGTCGGACGCTTAACCGACTGAGCCACCCAGGCACCCCAACACCCTCACTTTTTAAAACACATAATCGTATAACGAGAAAGGGAAAAATGGGCTCAAGCTATTTAACTAGGCAGGGTTAACTGCTTGCGCATCTTCTGCAACTGCAACGTGAAAGATACGTATACAATTTATCAGCTATTCGTATTTTCGAATGACAAATCCTTTCGGTTTTAACTTGTAGACTCCCGTCTGCATTCCTGTCCTGAGTGCACCCACTCTCCCCAGGTTTGGGATGGTTAGATGGGTGAGATGGCGACAGTGGAAAGAAAGGGTACTTCCTGTCTCCTAGTATACCTCTCCTTCTCCACGGAGGCCAGCCCCGGTGAAGGGAGATCCGTGCCCCCCCCCCCTACCCCCACCCCGGAAACCACCACAGGTCTGGCCTTCCTTCTGTGGATCACTTCCCTTGTCATAAGCTGACACCGGAATAGAGACGAAAATATTTTATACCGAGTTCTTCCATTTCTATGTCGTACACTTTTAGAGTCACATCATTTACCGCATTAAGAATGGACTTTAAATATGTTAGTGCGTGAGGTTTTCCATGCATTTCTCCCGTTGTGACCTCTGCTTACACTCTCTCCATTCTTTTGACTCTGGTGTCTGATTATGTTCCCCCGGAGGCTAAGAAGGAGAAAAGAAAAACAGAGGGAAGGGAATGTCTCCAAGTGCATTTTTGATCATTTTTATGCTTAATGTGAGGCTAAGGCACGAATATCAATTCTACAACCCCGAATCAATAATGCTTTTATTATCGCAGCATTGAGCTCTTCGTACGTGGAGTACTCTGGTGGAAAAGCACTAGGGAAGCCAGTACAAAGCGTGGGTCCATTTTTTTTTTTTTTTTTTTTTTTGTCTATGGCTTCTGGCAAGTAGCCTAAGTGAGTGATTACCTTCTTTCTCTCTGTTTCCTCAAAATGAAGGTGATAATAGTGGCCTCTTTTCCTTGATAGGAATGCTTTGTGATCATAGATAAAAAGACCTTCAATTTTTAAAGTTATAGTAACCATTTTTTTTTAAACAAAAATTAGGATGTATTCTGGCATGGGGGTAAGCTCTTCTAAATCAGGAAGATTCTGGAAAATCCTGATAGGAGTAAATTCGAGTCTAATGCAATAAAGTGCCATTTATTTTTCCCTTTTACAGAAAAACGCATTCCCTAGACACATCCGATGATTTTTTGAAGTTGGTATGCACAACACGGTCATTACTGAATTTTTAAGTATGCGTGAATTTAACAGATAACGGGTACTGCTTTATAGATTTGAATAAGGTTGTAATTCTAAGGTTGTGATTTTGGGTCATTTTCCTTTTATTTCTTCCAGTAAAGGAGTCTCTCATGTATATGGGGAGCTATCATCTTGTGTAATCTGTAATGCCAATTCTCTGTGCTTTACTCCAGCAAGAGGCATGTAAAATGAGGTTCAGCCCCACTGAAATCGAGTCTGAAGAATGGAAATAGGTAAATTGTGACCTTTTAAAAATATGCTCCCTGTTTTCTTTGGATTTATTAGCCATACCGGATACATGGTTTCCCATGTAATCTTCTTCTGTTTGTAACCTTGCCACTTCAGGCGGATTGGGGATTTGGAAATAGAAATAAAGCAAGTCAGAATAGACGAAGCACATACATGAGTGAACGGTTGTGGGCAAGTCATTTAAACTCGGAGTTTCCGACTATAATGGATGAAACAGGTGTATTACCACCTACGGCGAATAGATTGCTTTCTGAATTCACTGAAATTCTTCGAGTGTAGTACCTTACAGCCCTGGGATATTCTAAATGCTCAAACTGATATCTTTGATTATTATTACTATTATCTACACTGTCAGGGGCTAAAGAACCCTGACAAGGGTCCAAACCAAGATGGAGACAGAGAAGGAAAGGCCACAGTAGTCTGGGGCACAGAGCTGGATGGCTCGAAGAGTCAGGTTTCATTTATTTTCTGTGGTCAGCCAGGTCAGCTTATCTGCCTGGGACCACAGTGTCTGAGAAGTGGTGATTTAGAATTCAGGAGGGACTGGGGCCATGTGGATGCTCCTTTCCTGTTCTAACCATGAATCCATCGGCTGCTCTCCATTGCTAAGGGGCTCTGTTGTGTTGGGGGACCTTTGTTCCCTTCTCTGCTAAGGCTCCCCTCACACCGATCTTCATTAATCCAGGGAGGAGGGCTACTCAAGGTTTCCTGGTCTAGAAGTCACTCATAATCCCACAGAGCCTGTACTTGACCTGTTTCCCTTTGCCCACCATAAAGATGATGCATCTAGCCAAAGCATTTGGCAGGAATCTCATTAAAGAAACTAGATGAGACTGTGGTGAGTGACTCTTTCAACCCGAGGTGCGTTCCAACAACGCGAGACATGTGCCATACTCTCCGGCACTTATTTGGGCTTTGGGGGTAGGGTTTAGCTGAAGAGAAAGAAGGTTTATGTCACGATGCCAGCTTTCAAACTCGCTGTTCTGTTTGACACAAGCAGTGGCAGGAAATAACTCTAGGAGCATTCTTCATGTTGCAGGGTACTCGTGGATCAAAACTTTTGGGGGGAAAAGAGAAGAGGTGTGAATACTCCCAAGATAACTGCTTAGTTTATGTCCCATTAAGCCAGGGGCTTTAAGAGAAAAATTGGGGAGCAGCTCTTTGAAATAAAAACGTAGTCACTCAGTAGAAGGAACAGAAGACAGATTTGAGGAAATTTCCCAGAAAGGCGAACAAAAAGACCAAGGATCAGATAATAGAAAAGTTCCTTAAATTAGAGGCTCAGCCCAGAAGATACAATATCTAAGTAATAGGGCTTCCACACAGACACCAAAGAAAAGGAGAGAAAAAAATCTTCAATGAAGTACTTGAAGAAAATTTCTCGGAAACAGGCACATAGGTCTTAAAACTGAAAGGATTCACCCAGTGGCCAGAACAATGGAAGGAAAAAAGCCCCCTACTGAGTGATATTATCATGGCCTTTCAGACACTAGAGACAAAGCTCCTACAAGTTCCCCGGGAGGAAGAAAGGAATCACTTACAAAGCCCTTGGATTCAGAACACCGTGGACTTTAAAACAGCAGTGCTAGAAGCTACAGGAAAATGGAATAATGCCTCCATGCGTCTGAGAAAAGATACTCTTCGATTTATATTTGACACCCAGGGAAGCCATCAATCAAGTATGAGAGTAGAATGCAGACATTTGCAGACGTGCAAAGTGTCAACACCTCACTACCACAGGATATGCCGTGCAAGAGAAGCACGTGGGCAAAGGGGATCCGTGAGTTGCAAGGACCAAAGATCCAGCAGCAGCAGGTGGAGGGCGTCGCTGGGTGATGGTGCTGGAGACGCCCGACCACGCCTGTGCCACTGCGACCAGGTGACAGAAGGAGGGCCATCCCGTCACAAGATGGAAAACTAAAGGGCGCAGAGCATCCATGTTGTTTGCATGCATTGGGTACATGTTGTGTAGAGATCTGGGGAGGACTTGGCTCAGAGATACACGGAAACCAAGGCAATAGAAAATCAAGAATGGAAATTTCATGGCAAACACAAGGCTACGAGGAAGGAATCGTAATTAGCATGGGGCACCGTGCTCCAGGAGCACTCAAACTTACCTGAGAGTCTTGTGGTGGCATCTCGGTCCATCCCAGATTGAGAAGGGACAATACTGGGAAGATGCATATATTGCATTTGCCATGACAGTTCTCTCCCAGCCACAGAGGTGGCATATCATCCTCTTGATTTTGACTGTGGGCAGAGGGATTTTAAGGTTTTCTGCCATAGAGGCTGCTCATGGATCCCAGTCAAAAAGTCGTGGAGACATGAAGACAAGACCACTCATCAACTGAGAGTGGTTCTTGGTTTGCAGAGTTTGCGTGCCAGAGGAATTGGAGGTCAGGGGGACCCCAAGGAATTGCTCTGGTGAGAGATTGACTTTCAGGCCATTTTTAGTTGTAAAAATCACTCCCAGGAAGATCACTAAATGAAGCCCTGCTTCTGTGAATGAGACCTCACCTTCCTCGGCTGGTGTCTGTTACGTCTCGTTGAAGAAAATTAGTAGAGTACCGAAAAATACAAAGAAATGACCATTGTTTTCATATTGGCGTGTTTTCTTCCCAACCTTTGCTGGTATACTTCTTAAATTGGGGGCTTTTTTTAATATATAAAATTTTATATCCTGCTTTCTTCGGCTAAACCTTATACAGTGCTCCTAGGACATTTAAAATTCTTCTAAAATGTATCTTAATGCAGAATAATATTTCAGTGTATGCTACTTGATAATTTACTTAACAATGTCTCTGATATTAGTGTAAAGGCCTTTCTGATTCTTCACGATGTTGAGGCAAAATCTTTGTTCAGGAATTCTTGACTGTATTTCTGAGTATCTATCTGGGAGTAGATCTCAAAAAACAGAATCATTAGGTCCACTTGCCTTTGGAAAGTTGTCTCAAAGTCCACAGTTAGTGCAGTACAAGAAGATGTTCATTTGTTATGCTCCTATCATCGCTGTGTTTGTTTTTAAAAATCTTAGGGCACTTGGGTGGCTCAGTTGGTTAAGCACCTGACTTCAGTTCAGGTCATGGTCTCGTGGTTCATGAGTTCAACTCCTGTATCAGGTAAGCTTGAGCTGCACTCTAGGTGAGCACAAGCCTTGCTTCTGGTGAACATGGGCCAAGCTTTGGGTGAGCCCTGCTTCTCTCTCTCTCTCTCTCTGTCTTTCCACTCTCACTCACTAGTGCCCTCTCTCCCTCTCTCAATAATAATAATAATAAAGTAAAGGCTTACCTACCTATTAAAAAAATTTAAAAACAAATCTCAGTTAATGTAGTAAGATAATATTAAATATCTTAATTTATAGTTTTTAAATTTCTGAATGATACTGAATATGTTTTCATATACTGTCTGTCACCAGTATTTCTGCTTCTGTGAATTAGTTACCAGTGGGTTTCATCCCACCCACAGGAGGGTTTTAAAAAATGTACCTTGACTATTTTCATTATCTTCCGTGTTTGTCACAATTACATTTCCTCTGCCGGGCTGGTTTGCTGGGGCTCCTCTTATTTCTGTACCAGGTGATGGATGGGGTACCTTCCTCTCTCTTCCTCTCTGTCTTCAAGCGGGAGAGGTCTGGCTGCCAACATTATGTCTCAGTGTCTCTTAGGGGTGTCTTTACCACGCTCTGTGCCTGTGGCACTGCTATCTCTCACTCGGGCTGCTGTGGCGTCCTTCCTAGGTGGGGAGACTACTTTCTACTCTTTCTACTCTTTGTCTTTCTACTTCGACGGTCCTCCCAGAGTCGACATTCAGGTGTCTTTGGATCTGCTTGCAATGCATGGTCCCCACCCTTCAGCACAGGCACGCACACATGCACGCTGATGTTTATCCACGCGCGCGCGCACACACACACACACACACACACACACAGAGTCCTCACAATGTCTGTCTTCCATGCACCTTCTAGTTCTTAGCTTAAATGCCGTCTGTGGTGAGCTAGATGGTGACCCCCAGAGCGTGTGAATGCCACCTCATTTGGAAAAGGAGTTTTTGCAGACATAAATTAAAGATGTCAAGACGAAGGCCTTACAAGCATCTACAAGTCTCTTTATGGCACATGGGAGAGAGGACACGCATGGCGGAGAAGGGCATGTGGAGGCACAGGCAGAGATTGCAGGGTTGTGGCCAGAAGAAGGAGGGAGGCCCACGGCCGCCGGAAGCTGGAAGAGGCAAGGGGTGGATGGTTCTCTCGAGCCTTTGGAGGCAGTGGGGGGCCCCTGGATTTTGGCTCAGGTCATGATCTCATGGTTCATGCGTTTGAGCCCCACGTCGGGCTCTGTGTTGCCAGTGAGGAGCCTGCTTGGGATTCTCTCTCTCTCTCTCTCTCTCTCTCTCAAAATAAATAAATAAATAAATTTCTTAAAATGATTTCAAATGTGACTTCCGGGAGAGAGGACCCCACACGAACACGGTGTGTAAAGCAGGAGGTCTCCCTTTCCTTCCACCGACATGCCCACAGTTTTCTGTATTTACATACGTGTACGTATACACATAGGCGCATACAGATTTTATAACATTCATAGGATCACGTTAAACACACTCTTTTTCCTAAAATTTGCTTTCTCACCTAGTGATGTGAATATGCATTTTCAGGTCAACACATGTACCATTAACTCATCATTGCTTAATAACCGCACAGCTACCTGTTTGTTCCACAGTTGGGTTGTGCCATGACTCCCTTTACCGTGTCCTATTGATGGACATTCATATTTTCTATGTAATCCCTTCCCAGAGGTGGCAATGATTGTCCTCACACTTAAAACTTAAAAGTTTTCACGAATATGCTTTAAAAAGAGCTTCTAGGGGCGCCTGGGTGGCGCAGTCGGTTAAGTGTCCGACTTCAGCTCAGGTCACGATCTCGCGGTCCGTGAGTTCGAGCCCCGCATCGGGCTCTGGGCTGGTGGCTCAGAGCCTGGAGCCTGCTTCCGATTCTGTGTCTCCCTCTCTCTCTGCCCCTCGCCCGTTCATGCTCTGTCTCTCTCTGTCCCCCAAAAAATAAATAAACGTTGAAAAAAAAAATTAAAAAGAGCTTCTACAAGACCAATTGCTACATCAAAGGGAATTTAAATTTCTGATGGGTGCTAACAATTAGCCTTCAAAGAATGTTTTGCCAACTTATCCTCCCGTCAAAATTATATACTACTGCAGTTTCCCACATTCTTGCAACACTTTAAAAACTTTTCCAATCTATTGGGTGAAAAATAATACATATTTAATTATGGTTTTAATTAGTTCTCACTTGACTGCTGATGATACCACGCTTTTTATGAGGTAAGTAATTGGCTCTAAAATTTATTCTCTCCGTACTGCCTGTTCATTTGCTTTGCTTACTTTTCTATTAGTCTATGAATATTTTCTTTTATTGATTTGTAGGCACTCTTTATATATTCTTGAATAAATCTTTCTATTCTTTCCTGTGCTTCTATAGGTTGTACAGTTTTTAATAATTCAAGTAACACATTTCGTAATATAACCGGTATGGCAACACTGACTTGTCCAGAGGAAATTAGCGATATGTTCTAAAAGTGTAATTCTCTTCCCATTATTGTTTAATTCTCACTTGTGGTGTCAAGGTCTTATATTGGCTGTGGTTTATTCAAACTCGAGGACACGGTGATTTGTGTTAGTGACACGTGTCATTCAACTCTCTGCTTGTCACGGGACCTACCTGTGCAGCCAGAGGAACACCTGAATCCTTGTGAAAGGATTGAACCGGTTATGCTGAACCACAAGGGGGAGGTGTCTGACCTTAACTGTGAGAGGTGGACTCTAACCTCTTGACCCTTAACTAAAAGACAAGTGGAAGACAAAGCACGCCCAGCCGGCTTGCTAGCCTGGGTTAACATTTACCAATTTTTTCTCTCCCCCGCTCTGAATCGCAGGCACTAATTTGATAAAATAATTGAACGGGCCGCAGTGGTTGCAGGACATGTTTTGAAATGTAGACCAGATCATCTGTTGCCTCGGTCAGTGTGACGCCCGCCAATCTGAAGGACATGGAAGGGAGACGTGATGGGCTATGGGTGTGAATATGTCTACTCAATACCTTTCAGCTGCCATTTTACTCTTATCTTCTCCAAATACCTGGACGAATGCAAAGAAAACACGGGGCTGAGTCAAAAGTGCAGAATTATTAATCAAGCCTTGCAAACAAACGAGCTGCTTGGCCCCTTTGGTGGGCGGAATTCGCAGAATTGTAGAAATGAAAAATCGTGGTGAAACAGGGGGCGTTTGATTCTTGTCTGGCTGAGTTTATCTCAACCCCGTGTTTACTCTTCGTTACCTTTGAGCAAAAGACACAATTGCCTTGGAAGAGTACAGCCGTTCCATCATGTGAGAGGCTCCTCCGTGCTGATACCATCCATTAATCAAAGGCTGGGACGCCAGGCTTGGCTCGCCGGGGCCGGGCAGGTGGAGGCCACCTACGTTTGGCACGCTAACAATGACAGACTCTCCTACTATGCCCGTCAGGGTGACTTTCCCTAATCCGTCCTAAGCTGTGGTGACACTCGTAGCGTGTGGTGACAGCTGTGAAGTCAGACGCCGCCTCCCGCTCCGAGGGGCTTGGTGACTCTGTTTCGCGTCGCAGGAGGGCCGTGGGATGCGGGAGAGCGGGAGCCTCGGAGAGGAGAGACAGAGACAAGCCCTTGTGCACGTTGGAGATGACAAGGTACACACGTCCCCCTCAGAGACTTTCACGAGCAGGAGCACCGCAACAGGCCGGTCCCCTTGTCTCAGCATCAAGTCCTAGTGCCAGACCCACCCCAGAGTCTCAAGGACAGTCAGCAGTAAGCCAACCGCAAACTTGAGCTAGTCTTCTATTTCAGCAGACGCGTCACCAAGTGCGTTCTTTCCAGGGGGGCCGTCGTGCGGTCCCGAGACGTGTTCCAGAATGTTTCCTACCATGGGCGGCAACTGGATCCGGTTTTTCCGTTGCCTGGTGCTTCAGGGCGCGGGTGTCTTCACAGACCACTTGGCCAGGAGCACAAATGGTCCAGGGGAGACCCTTTGTCCGATGGGCCAGCGAAAGCAGACGGTGACCCGGATGTGAGCGCACTAAACTCACCCTGAGCTTGTGTGTTCGCGGGTTTCCCACAGCCCCCTTGGTCAGGAAAATCTTCCCTCCCACCTCTTAGTAAAAAAAAAAAAAAAAAAGCAAATAATTGTTTTGGGGGGTCTGAGGGGCCCGAGGGGGCGGCCCCCTCAGCACGCGTGGTTGCAGCTGGGGGCGATGCATTAGGCGCCCTTAGCAGGATGGACACTGTCGAGGTCCTGACAGCCCGGTGACGATTTGTTTGTGTTGGAGCAACCGGTGAGTTGGCCGTTAGCCGCTGAGTAATCGCTCCTGTCAGCCTGTTAAGCATTAGAAACAAACGTGCTGGAGAAAAGCCATGCCTCCTTTTTGAGATAGGGAGTCATTCTGGGGACTGTTTTTCCGGACGTGTGGTGACTGGTGGTCCTGGAGGCTGCGTGTGCCTCGCATCCTGCACACGTGAGCCTGGACGGGACAGACCGTGAACTCCTGACCCGGGAGCCGGGCCGCCTTCGGCCTGGTCTCTAGGTGGTCGGATTTCTGGTCGCTGATGTCCCGGCGCGGCCGACCGTGTTCTTCCTGGGTGCTGCTCTGGTGACTCCAGTCATGAAAGTCTCCAAAGGGGAGGGGACCAGGGAGCCAATGAATGCCATGGAGGGTGTTGGGTCAGATCTTCTACTCTCCCGGCACCAGGCACTCAGCTGGGGAGACGGCCTCTGCTCATCCCGTCTCCTCGCCTTTCTTTGACCCTGTCCTTCCCCTTTGTGCCCTTTCAATCCTCCTTCCGTCCCCCCCCCCCCCCCCCCCGGCTCAACTTCCTCCTTCCCCACGTCCACCCTAATGGCTCTGGGTGCTCTGATCTGAGTGTGTGCACCCCTGTCTCGGCGGCCTTCTAACCACCGGGGTGCCTTATGAGCCCCCCCTCGCTCTGAATCAGCAGCACCTCCTGGTCACATGCAAGGTCATCGCCAAAGTTAACGCAACCACGGGTCTACATTGTCAAAGGGACTCAGGGGAATCTCTCAACCACCCAAAGCGCGGAGGTCAGGCCGTGTTCCCGAAGGCCTGGTCTGCAGACACAATGAAGGGCGGCTGTCTTCCGTAGTCCCGCTGCTTTCTGGGCTTCAGTTAGTCGAAATCAATCCATCGGTGATCCATCACGGGTGTGTTTATCCTTGTGACGCTGTGTGGAGTGGATTTTCACATCTCACACAGGAAGGTTATGGGTCAAAGGAGAGAATTGTCTCTATTCCAAACGGAAACCGGGTATTCGGTTGTGTGATGTGCTCTTCCCTCGCCTTCAAGAAAGGAGTCCACCAGGAAAGCCGTGTCTGTGCTTCCACGAGGAGACACTTGGCTCCCGATCAGGCTGGAGGGTTTCAAATACACTGCTGGCCGAGATTCCGTGACAGCCAGCCAGGGCCTACCTCTTGACTTTTATGGACTGTACACTTTCCAAAAGCTGTTTTTCTTTGTTGAAATGACTTTTAACCAAAACGTCGCTTTTAAAAGCCAGCTTCAATTATCAATCCATCATCAAGTTCAAGCTGCAGATCCCAGAGTGCCTTTTCAGACGCACTAAGATAAATACAATCGCTTGGTGCTCGTGGTGGGGCTCAAGGAAAAGTCAAACTGAGGGGATAAAAAGTCTCAAGACTGCATCCGTGAGATAAATTTCCAGCGAAAAGTCATGAATTCCACCAAGAACAATCTCAGGTTCCCATATCTGAGGAGATATTAAGGGATTTTAAATAATCACGGAGTATTGGATGCACGCTGCACAGGAAGACATATAAAAATTGACGAGGGAAGATAAGAAGGTACTAGCTGCGGCATCTTGTAAATGCAACGCATCTAAGTTTTTCTAATGAAAGAGTGTTCAAGTGGCCAGTACGTCACAGAAAGGGGCTAATATATACAGGATTTTAAAGTCAAACCAGTGAATGAGGTACAGCAATCTCTTCGGAGCAATCCGAATAGAAAATAGACCACAAGGTTGATTTTAGAACAGATGTATAAATGGAGATTCTAGCATCTGTAACCAAAAAAAAGGAGGCATTTATGTTGACACATGAGAGACAGTTCTTTAAAATAATCATAATCAGAAAATGCGGCAAGATTCTAGAGTTCTCACAGCCTTGATTTTGACTTTCTATACCAAGTATAGATAATTTGTGACAGAAAATAATAATTTCTCATACTTTATTATTTTTTCTCAAGTTTTTTTTAATGTTTATTTATTTTTTGAGAGAGAGGGAGACAGAGCATGAGTAGGGGAGGGGCAGCGAGATGGAGACATGGAATCCGAAGCCGGTTCCAGGCTCTGAGCTGTGGGCACAGAGCCAGACGCGGGGCTTGAAGTCACGAACCCTGAGATCATGACATGAGCTGAAGTCGGACACCCAACCGACTCCAGGGGCCCCTAATTTCTCATACTTTGGTCACTTATCTACTTAACTCATTATAAACAGAATCCTTGGTGTGGTGGCCGGTGCATGAGCACAGCTGCCTTCATCCGGAATATGCGGAACTCAACGCTGTAACCTCCAATCACTCCTTCTGAAGAAACCCCTGCGCTCTCTATTCCTTTGTGCTGAAGCAGTGTTTCCAGAACACATCTCCTAGAGCGGAACTCTCCCTAGGCGCTTGGTATTACTACCAAACTCTTTTGAGGATCTGTATTCTGTTTCTATTGCTCACAACCTATAAAATCTGATTCCTGGAAATGAGTTTCTGCAGGTAACAGGCCCTAAAATGTGGGCAGATTCTATAGGAAGAAGGTGGGGGAAGGGCAGTGAGGGATCTGTTTTCCTGGATGGAGCTGTTGGCAATCGTCCCTGTGCCAGAGCAAGACAGCTGGCTAAACTATGATCGGTGATGACCACGGACACTTACACGTTAGGGCACAAGGATGAAAAAAAAAATCTGGGTTTTGGACCATGTTGGCTGCCTCTAACGCTCATCAATGAGAGCCTATGTAAAGGGGTAATCATAGGGAGGAGAAAAAGACAACAACAATATGATTTTTCAATATAAGAACATCTTTGGCTATGGATGACAATTCAAAATGTTGAATTAGTTTTTATGGAAAACACTAACATAATAATAATGACCATCACAAGGTGAAGTCAGTGTCAGTTGACTACCTGTGTCAACCCCAGCTCTTCCCCAGTACCCTCCTACCCTCCTCCAGTTTAGGGTTCCCTGCCATATTTTTTTTAAAAAGGTGTATCTATACTCCTTGTGGAGATGCATCTGAGATGTAGTCTGGGTTCCAGGGGTGTATTTTTCCACTTGAGGCCACAGTTTTCAAAGTGGTTAGAAGCAGAGGCCACATAAAATTGGCAAATACTATGTCAAGGCATCAAGAGATGGACGGTGAGCAGAGTATTGTTCTTTTTAAAAATATATATATTTTTAATGTTTATTTTTGTGAGAGACAGAGAGAGCGTGAGAGCGGGAGAGGGGCAGAGAGAGAGAGGGAGACACAGAATCCGAGGCAGGCTCCAGGCTCTGAGCCATCAGCACAGAGCCCCATGCAGGGCTCGAAGTCACAAACCGTGAGATCATGACGTGAGCCAATGTTGGATGCTTAACCGACGGAGCCCCCCAGGCACCCCAGAGTATTGTTCTTAATATACAGAAACGTCCACCCTCAAAAACTTGATCAGGCAATATCTTAGTGCTGGGCCATGGAATTGACAGAGAGCATAGTGGACTAGAAATCCGCCGACCCTTTAAAGGAGATCTGCTGCCATAGCAACCAGAAGCATGGCTCCAAAGACCCTATGACTGTTCATCTCTTAGACAACCACGTGGCCTGCAAAACTGCAACAATGGGGAACCCTGCCTCCCAAACACCTGCGGTTGCTATCAAAGATTTGGCCATGCAAGCCATGGAAAAGAGAGATGATCTCTGGAAGCTGACCAAGGGCTTTCTAACCAGGCACCGAAGATCCTGCTAGAATCACCTGATAGTACATGCTGAGTGTGATGGTTCAGTGGCCATAGAGGGATGATTCCCCTCGTTCCTCTTTACAAATGGGAGGTTTGGGGTTGTTTTTAGAGTTATCCTGCTACTTCCCTACCATATATGTGCCATGTCTCAGTGAAACTTAATTCATCATAATCAACTACGGGGTCTCCAGGCATTTGGACCCGACACAGGACAAAGCACATCGCTGAGCAGGCCTAGACTCGGCACCGAACAGAGTGAGGAAGATTTTGCCTTATCCAATTTTTGGAAAGAGGTCAGTATAGTTTTATAAGTGGTGCGTGCAAAGTAACGTGTGTGCGAATGCTGAATAAATACTGGGATAGACTTTATGGGTATTGTCAGCCACTGATGCAGCAACCGCTTTCCCTTTCCTCCATCCAATCAGCATCTTGACTTGTTTTCAGTGTCCACTCATGTCTCAAAGACCCCATATGCCTCCCAAGCAAGATGAATCCATACACTCAGTCCCAGGAATGAGCTTGATTGCTGTAAGGGCACTTCTGCTTCCTTATCAGTAAGAGGAACAGGTCCAGGACCCAGTTCCCACCAGCGAGGACAATTAGGAATTTTTAGGGGGTGCTTCTGGGGTGTCTCTCCTTATCTTATTAAGAATTCCCGCAAGCGACCTCAGTTTCTCCTGGTGTCCTGCTACGTGCTAAGGACTACTTCAGCTGTCTTGCTACCAGCCCCTCGAGAAAGCTGGCCTCCAGAGAGGGACAAAGATAAGAGAATCTTGAGCCAGATTTACTAGATCAAGTCGGTATTGAAACCCAGCCTCGTATTTTCTGTTTCTTTTGGCAAAAGCCCGTTAGAGTTGATTTTGCTGTTATGTGGAGACAAAGCATTGCAAGCAGTATGGCTTTGGTGAAGGAGCTGTCCCTGTTGGAGCCTTGGGCACCCAGTAGGAGAAGAGGGGAGGGGAAGAAGAGAACTGCCAGAGCGGAAGGAGCCCCCGGAAGACAGAGGAGGCAAGATGGGGGAGGGGTGCACAGTCGGCCCGCTTAGCATCAGTCCTTGTGCAAAGGAGCACGATTGTAGAATCATAGAATGTCAGCATGAAAAGCTACTAAAAACTGGCACTGGTTTAAAATAAGCATGGTAGTATGTTTTTGAAATCCATATGTTTCAAATATCTTTCATTCTATGTGTGTCTTTTCTCTTTTTTTTTTTTTTAAATTAAAGATGCACATTCTTTCATCGAAGGACAGAAATTTTCAACGTTTGATTTCCTAATTTGGCAAGAGAGAAAGTTTAAGATCACATCAGCTAGCTCCAAATCTATTATTTAAAATTTTGCTGGTCTGGGAAACTCAGGATCTGGATATTATCAGAGTATTTCAATATCTTCTGCTAATTGTGGTGGTTCATTCCATGTGTCAACTTAGCTCGGCTATGGTGCCCGGTTGTCTGCTCCAACACCTGCCTAGGTGTTGTTTGGGAGGTATTTCCAGATGCGATTAACATGCAAATCAGTAGGCATTGAGTAAAGCCGAGTATACACTCCCTAATGTGGGTGGGCCTCATTCAATCCTTAAAGGCCTCTGAGAAAAGACTGAGCCCCCTCTCACCCCCCAAGAAGGACCCTTCTGCCTGCAGATGGCCTTCCTTACTCAAGACTGCAGAGTCAACGCCTACCAGAATTCCCAGCCTGCCAGTCTTCCCTGCAGACTTCAAACTTGCCAGCCCACACGATCACACAGAACAACCCTTAAAATAAATCTCTCTTTATATATATTCTCTTGCACATCCTGTTGGTTCTGTTTCTCTGGAGAAGTCTACTAATACACTGATTCTTGAATATTCATTCCATTAACTAATGTTATTTAAGTCCTTGCCATGTGCAAGATAATGTGCTAAGACCGTCGGAATAGAAAGATGGCGTGCGTCGTAGCGGGACATCAACGGTATCAACAAATATAGCATAATGTGATGGGAATGGTAGGGAGCAAGCAGACAAAATTGCGTTTAATGCAAGAACAAAGGGGGCCAGAGAAGTCAAGAATGCTTTTTCAGAGGAGGTGACTTTGAGCGAGGCTTTGATGGATGAGAGGGTGTTTATCAGACAAGGAAGGAAAGAAAATGCTTCTCAAGAATAAACACATATGTTAAACCTCTGTTGAAATATCTCCCATGTGATCAGACCTCACTAGCTGCTGTCACCCTGGTGACACATAGCTCCAATTATGAGAAAGTTCTTTCTCCGCTGAACTAAGGATCAACCCCCCCTGTAACGTGTTCCAATTTGGTTTGGTCCTGTCTCAAGCGTTCACTGGACATGTGGCTTTGGGAAGGTCACCTCTTTCCTCTGAGAGTCACTGTCGCCATCTGTGATTGGGGATAATAATACCTACCTTTTGTGGCTATAATGAATGTCAGATGTTTCACTTAAAATATCTAGAACATACTAAGTGTCTGATAAATGTTAGTTTATTTCACTTCTCTCTGGTGCTCCTTCTGGAGTCAGACAGAGGAAATCTTCCAAATCCATAGACGAATCTGTCACAAAATGACATACTCATGAACGGAGATGGGCAAATTGGTTAAAACCCAATGTAACAGAACATCAATGACTTACATAAAATATAATTTGTATATGTAGAGTATAGAAATGAGTACAGTTAATGACATTTTTTCTGTCTGGAAACATTACCATCCAGGAGAGGAGCCTGGGTGACAGAATGAATTACTATAAAATTACAAAATCATTAAAACAGACCAAAAAAAAAAAAAAAAAGGACCTCATTTTCACATCTCAGTTCAATAACCGTTAACTGTTGCTAGATAATATATTTTTCACTCAAAACCCAAACTACTTAGATTTAGAGCCCTCTTTATTTCATGCTGAGGAAGAAACGTGTTTCCTTCATTGTACTCCCCAAACTCTTCATTTTAGAAAAAAAAAGTGAATTTTTTTTTAATATTAGCCATCAATTATTCTAAAAGTCATTCAATCCTTACTGTTTCTCTAAATTGTATAAGACTGAATTACCATGAGCAGGTAAAAGAGAGTAAGAGAGGAACTTCATTCTACTGAGTACTGTGCACATTTCTGGACAGCACTCTGTAGAATTGGTCGTTTTCCTTTCTCTTACCAGCTTGAGGCATCAGCAAACACATGAGCCAAGGATAGGTTTCTTCTCCACCATTTCACTTTCTTTATCAGAATGCTTTCCTTGCAGAGGCCCTTGCCTGGTGGTCTCAGGGGCAAGGTCTCCTGAAGGCGTTGGAAGTCAACCAAGGTCAATTCTGCCCAGACTGCGGCGTTGGGACCAATGGGGGGAGCCCGTGAGCGCTGACACCCAGGTTCCCCTCCAGAGCGTGTATGTATTCGCTCGGCACTGGGGCCCTGCCCGGGTATTTTAAAACCTCCCCAGATGGTTTCATCATGTGGCTGGGGTTAAGAAACTCTATGTTAGCTGATAAGACATAGGCAGGTAGGAAAACCAAGAAACAGTAAAGGAAAACTAAAAAGAGATTGCCTGAACTTTAACAGGGTGCTGTTGAAAATGATGGGCTTTTGTTTGTTTGATCTTTTCCACTTACCCACCGTCCGCACGCCTGGTGTCAGCTACATGAACTTTCTGGGATCTGGGGTGTGTAATTTCCTAAAGCCCTCTTGTGTTTTGCCTACACCCAGAGGGCGCTGTTCTTTGACCAAAACTTAGGCGAGCACATCCCATCCGAACAGCTTCCCCATGGGTGCAGCCTACTCCTGGGACACACGGGGTCGTCAATAAATGAGAATATTTGAATTTCAGGTGTAAAATGCTTTAATTTTGCTTGCTCTTGATCGAATCTTCAACGTGTCTTAAAATTGAGCCACCTTATTTATCGATGGAAAACACATAAACAGAGCAGACTTAAATTTCACTGGGCCCTCGTATCCATTCCCTGAGTTTGAATTATAGCTCAAGTCTCACATATGTATATAAGATCCCCCAGGAATCTTCAGCAAATTGCTGTTCGTTTGTGTTTTCAAATCATACAACTTCTATCTCTTCCAATGCCCCCAATGCCTTCCTTAAGGTTTCTTTCTATCCTTCCCTGGGCAAAGGAGAATGTTTAAAAGGCCCTTGTCCACAGGGGATCAGTTCCAAGACCCTCAGTGGATGCCTGAAATCATGGATAATACCAAACTCTATATATACTATGTTTTTCCTGTGATAGAGTTTAATTTATAAATTGGGCCCAGTAGGAGATTAACAACGATAAATTGGAATAAAATAGGACAAGTACGGCCATATACTGCGATGAAAGTTACACAAACATGGGTCCTCCTCAAAATATCCGATGGTACCTTACTCCCGCTGCTTATGCTGGTGATGTGAGGTGGTAAAATGCCTTCACGGGTGAGGTGAGGTGGCTTGAATGACGTGGGCGTAGGCCAGCGCATCAAGCTGCTATTGGTCTGATGATGAGTTGGCTTTGGACCCTGCTTGACCGCGGGTGACCGAAACCGCAGATAGGGGGCGCTATTTAAGTGTGTTCTGCAATAGAGATTCCCATTTGACTTTTTAAGACTCTTTTGAAACTGGAGCTTCGCTGGGGCGCCCCGGGGGCTCAGTCGGTTGAGCTTCGGACCCAGGCTCAGGTCATGATGTCGCGGTCCGTGAGTTTGAGCCCCGGGTCGGGCTCTGTGCTGACAGCTTGGAGCCTGCTTCGGATTCTTCTGCCTCCCTCTCTCTCTGCTCCTCCCCCGCTCATGCTCGCTCTCTCTCTCTCTCTCTCTCTGTCAAAAATAAATAAACGTTAACAAAAAAATCTTAAAGCTGAAGGCTATGAGCACTTCTCACGGATGACCATGGCAGATTTGCATTGTTTTGCAGGGTTTAGTTAGTTTCCAAATCATAGATATACACGTTTTACTCAAGTGACTGTTAAAGAAAATAAATCCTAGGGCCTGTCTAGACCAATAATGAACATTGAAATCTTTCTTTCTGTTATCCTGTTTGAAAGCTCTTAACATATTCTTTTGGAAAGACTTTATTATTATTATTATTATTATTATTATTATTTTTTCATTTGGGTCTGCAAAGCACATTACTTTGAATCTCAAAATACACACCTGGTCAAACCTTTCATTGCTAAAACCTTCCTTTATAATAGAAACCGGTTTTTTCTTTTTAATTTTTTTTTAATGTTTATTTTTTTTCAGAGAGACAGAGACAGAGCGTGAGCGGGGGAGGGGCAGAGAGAGAGGGAGACACAGGATCGGAGAAGCAGGCTCCAGGCTCTGAGCTGTCAGCACAGAGCCCAACACGAGCCCGAACCCACAAACCACGAGATCATGACCTGAGCCGAAGTCAGATGCCCAACCGACTGAGCCACCCAGGCGCCCCAAAACCATTTTTATAAGGCAGTTGGTTATAGAATTCTGTGTCGCCCTTTAAGAACGTAGCAAAATAAAAGAAAACAAAACTTTCCCGATCCCCCAAACTCCAAATATCCATGGAGATTCCCTCAGAGAACGTTAGTCTCCTGGAAGTGATCTACCACGCTAACTAATCTTTTCAAGATTACTCATGAATTTGCTCCGACAGAATGGATTATCGGTAACCGAAGAGCAGTACTCTGTTTCATGAGCATCTACCAGTCTATGCCGCTGACCTGGGATCCTGGGCAGATATCCAGATATCATACCCTGTATGTTGAAACATCGCTCCGTGGGTTCTAGTGTGGCACTCTGTCTTCGAACATTTCATTTGGTTTTTAGAATTTTTAACTCTTCCTCTCCTTTCCGTAGCAGCGCGAATGAGTATTTACACTCAGCGAGATAAATAAGGACAACACATAGCCTCAGGTTCGTTGAGAACAAGAATGTCTGCCAGATGAGTTACAGGAAGTTCTTGAAGGTTTGAGACCTTTTGAAGTTAGGACCACTGATAAGAAACAGTGGGACCTATCCATCCTACCTCAGGATGTCTCTGAAACAGAGGTGGGCCCTACCATGCAGTGGTCTCAGCCCTGCCTGGGGCAGTGAATCCTGAGCCAGAGATGAACATTGGGATCATCCTTGGACCTTCTTCCCAGTACCTATGCCTGGGCATAACTCCAAAATTACTGAACCAGAAATCCTGAAGAATGGACTTTGGAATGCGGAGAAAAACATACGGGTGGTTCCGATGTGCACCTGTGAAGCTGGTGGCTATGGTTTCCAAGTACAACAAACCTGGGTCTCAGCTGAGGTGAGTAGATTGGGCTCGAGAAATCGTAGTGTGGAGCCTTACAAGCTTCACTTACACACAAGTATCATTTGTAAACACCGTGTATTATTAAGAATTTCCAGCATTTTTAGGGAGCCTGTTTATTTGAAGAAATCATTATAATGCACACGTTCAGGTGTTTGTTTGGGGAAAAAAGAACCAACTGAAATGTAGATGGAGATGACCATAAGTAAGTTCAACCACCCAGAAGACAGCAGCGCCCTGATCAGCAGCTAGGTTGTTCGTTTTCTCGATTAGAACTATTAGTAATAATAACAATGAAAAGTAAAATAATAATAAAAATAATAATTGGGACTTAAAGTATAATTAGACAACCCTAAATTTAATCACCTGAGGGAATGATTAGTATGCAATTATAATGTTCCATATGATAGTGACATGTCTTTTTGGTAGGAGAAATCAAGACGAGAGCAAGCCATTTGAAAATGATAATCCAGAGAAAGCAAATATGAGATGGTGTCGTGACCCCTATATGGGATTGTGAAAGTCTGAGAGTGTGGTCATGGGGAGGAAGAGAATAACCCTCAATAAATGTTTAGGGAGCAAATTCATGAGGAACAGCTGACTTCAGCCCCTGGATCGGGAGATGGTGCAGAGTACTGGCCAAAATGGGGTGACCCTCGACTCAGATAGTATGGGCTCAAATCTTGAGTCTATAATATCCCTGTGCAATCTTAGAAAAGTCAACCGATCACTCTAAACTTCTGTTTTCTCTCTGTAAACCGGTGACGGTAATAGTTATCTCACAGAGCTGCTTTGACACATTAATAAAAATGTAAATTGAGTCCACAGTCTAAAAAATCAAGTGAGTAGGAATGCAAACTTATGTTTCCCTGATTTAGCTTAAATTTGATGATGTGCTTACATTCAGCAAAGCATTGATAACTTAGTCTTATCAGAGTTGCACCTAATTTCCATCAGTTCTGGGGAGACCCACAGAGGCAGGAGTGTGAGATCTTCGGTTTCCGGCCACCATCCTCGATACTGGCATTTGGCCGGGATATTGTTTATTTCCTTTGGATCTTCTGGGTTCTGTTGTGTCCTTTCTTGGTCCTTAGAAGGGTTTCCTTAAGTGTGATCAACTCTCTTTGTTACATTCATGTTGTTTCCAAAAAAGAAAAGTATTCTTTACGTCCCAGACCTTCACTGGCTGTGGAAAACGATTCTCTTTGTGCGCTCATAGTTCAACACGTTGATTTCGCTGTTCTTCGAGGCTCTCAGGATCATCTGCCTATACTAAACACTCCAGGGGCCGTTCTGCTCTCCAGGGGGTAAGGGATTCATGATTTTTGCTCCTGCCTCGTTTTACCAAGGGCCAGGACATGGGTCCATTGTACCATTAGTTAGACAAACCTAACTGTCCACACTGCAAGTAAGACTTCACCTGGAGAGGGGAGAAGGAAGGAGGTAGGGTCTCTTTGCAGGGAACTATCAGCACTTAGCTTCTTTATTGTCCCACTGAATTATTCTACACCCATGGACTCAGGATTTCTGATCAGTCTAATCTACAAGGGGGGGGCAGAAAGTTGTGCTGACTGATCACATAATCCTCTCTTCCCAGAGTTCCACTGGAACCTGGGATTTTGAAACATGTAAGAGGAGATTCTACCAAAAATGTTCAATCGACATTATATCCAAGGGGGAAACTTTGGACATTTCTTTTAATTTAGAAACAAATCAAGAGGGCTTGCTGCTGTTCAACAAAGTATGGGAAACTCTAACCAAATAATAAGGTGAGAAAAATAGATGTGAATAAAAACAATCGACAACGAAGACAACAACAGACTCTTATTTGCATATGACACAATATTTTGTACAGAAAACTCAAGACATTAAATACAGGTATTATTAGAACCAGTAAGTATGTTTAGCAATTCTCCTTGATGGAGGATAAGCCTCACGGCATTCTTCGTTATTGTTAATAGTAGACCAGAAAATACAATAATAAACCTTAGCTCAGGTGCAATAGGACAAACTATGTAAAATCTCTAAGGATTGACAAGTGGTGCACAAGGTTTTAATAGAATATTTAAAAAATTCTAGCAGAAACAACTAGAACAATACTATTTTCAAAAATAGGATTACAGGAAATTGTAATATAAATGATTCCCAAATTAATATCTAAACTTAATGCAAGTTCTTTCCAAACTCTCGATGAGATAGAGAGGAATCTGGTAAGTTGATGCTAAAAAGTAAATGGAAGAAAAAGTAGCCTGAAAAATAAAATCAGAGATAAGGAAATCACCCCACTAATTATTAAGAAATACTACAAAATCTTGGGGTGCCCAGGTGGCTCAGTCGATGAAGTGTCTGACTTTGGCTCAGGTTATGATCTCGTGGTTCGTGAGTTTGAGCCCTGCATTGGGTTCTGTACTCACAGCTCAGAGTCTGGAGCCTGCTTCAGATTCTGTGTCTCCTTCTCTCTCTGCCCTTTCCCTGCTTGTGCTCTGTCTCTCTCTCTCTCAAAAATAAACAAACATTAAAAAGTATTTAAGAAAGAAAAGAAATACTATGAAGTCTTAGTTCAACACAAATAAATAATCAATAGTATGAATTTGTATAAGAACCAACTAAGAGAACAAACCAACCAAAACATGAAATATGATGTGTTTGTCATTGCAAATAACTAGCAAAAAGATTATTTAGCAAGATGGTGTTTAAAAAACTGGCTCACCATATGTTGATAAAAAAATAACACTAAATCCCTTCTTTACATCTTTCATTAAACTTCAACTAGGTTAAATACTTGAGAAGTAAAATTATAAAACAAAAGAAAATCAAGTAGACCATTTTTAAATGTTTATTATTTATTTCTGAGAGAGAGCAAGAGAGAGAGAGAGAGAGAGAGAGAGAGAGCAGGGGAGGGGCAGAGAGAGAGAGAGACAAAATATGACAAAATATGAAGCTGTCAGCTCAGAGTCTGATGCAGGGCTTGCACCCACAAACCATGAGATCATGACCCGAGCCAAAGTCGGATGCTTAACCAACTGAGCCACCCACGCGCCCCTTGAGTAGACTATCATTTCTTAAACTTGACTTGAAATATATTAGCCTTTCAGTAGGAAGGATGTGTGTATATGACTGCATTAAAAATCATGAGTTTTTGCTCAATAAAAGATAAGACCAAGTTAACAGGTCAGAAAAGAATATATTTTTACTGCCAAACCAACAAGGAACTATACCTAGAGTAACAAGGGATTCCATCAAATGGACAAGCAGAAGCCCAAAACCCAATGAAAACATGAGGAAAATATATGAATGAATAATTCAGTGAGGGGGAAGCAAACAGCTGAAATGAGGACGAAAATAAAAGGAGAGCAGAGTCTTGCAAGGCCCATGATAGTGTCGTCCGCGCTGAGTTGCAAAAATATTTTAAGTGTGTACTTGACGTGTTAAGGGTTTAAAAGGCAGAAAGGAAACACAAACTTCAGACGGATTTTTCTGTTGCGTGGAGAACGTGTTCATCACACCTGGTAGGTTCCTGCAAGTGTTTTCTATTGCCACGTCTATAAGGAGGAGCCTACGTGGGAAGCAAAATGATAAGTTTTGTTTGCGCATCTTTTGTCATCTGTCTTCGTCTGTTTGAGCTGCTATAACAAAATGCTACAGACTGGGTGGCTTACAGACAGCAGATATTTATTTCTTACACTTCTAGAGGCTGGAAACCCAAGATCAGAGTTCCACCTTGGTTGGGTGAGGGGACTTTACTGGACTGCAGACATCTCCTGGTATCCTCACATGTGGAAGGAGCAAGGGAGAATTCGGGCGTCTTTTAGAAGGGTGTAGATCCCACTCATGACCTAATCACCTCCCAAAGGTCCCCCCTCCTAATATTATCACACTGGGTTTAGGATTTCAACATACAAAATTTGGGAGCTCATACACATTCAGACCATGACATTATCTATTTCAGTTTCATGCCTTCCACGTTAATAGAAAATTGAACTCTAACCAGAAATCTAGTTTAATAGCTTCAGCAGTAGGCAAATTGATTGTTCCAAGTAACTCCAAGTTCACAGTTAAGATAAACTCCAGTGGTTGGCTCAACACAGGGGCTCTGGTTCCATATCTCTGCTAATCTCTTCACTTACCCTTCAGAGTAAGGAGGTTTCATTCTCCCATAGTGGACACAGCAGTTCTGGGTATTGGGCCATTAACAGAAGGTCCATTTGAAGAGACATCGGTGACCTCTTCCATTGGCTCATTTCCTCTTCTTGGATTTGCCATGATTGGCTTATGTGCTCATTACCAAACCAATCCTGATGGCCTGAAAAATGCCATCCATGCACAGCTTAGCCTGGTTCC
Organism: Leopardus geoffroyi; assembly: GCF_018350155.1. Taxonomy (NCBI): domain Eukaryota; kingdom Metazoa; phylum Chordata; class Mammalia; order Carnivora; family Felidae; genus Leopardus; species Leopardus geoffroyi. The sequence continues at coordinate 136,117,187 of NC_059336.1, forward strand.
TGAGTCACTCACTGGCAAGGAAGGATGAGATTACCAGAATCACCTTTACTCAATTATAGCTCTCTGCCGGAGCTGGAGTCATTCCTTAGATCACATGCTGCAGCACCTTGGGGAGGAGAAGCCCACAAAGTTTGTCACAAAGAGCCAGTGAGAAAACCAGGCTCTCCAACAGCCAAATGTGGAATGCAGAAGGAACCTACGACTGGAGCTCCATATCTGGGAGTCTTTAGCACAAATTTGGTGGGCAGCATGAGGCAGATCTAGGAGCACAGAAACTCATGAAAGATCACAGTTCATGGGTGGGGTAGGAAGAGGGAGATGGGTGGGAATTTAAGTAACCATTATTTGCAGGAGAGAATGCCAAGAGTAAAACATTGGTTCTCAGATCATGTCTTAAAGACTTGCATTAGAATCACCAGGTGTTACTTGTAAAAATCCAGACTCTTGGATCCCAAGTCAGAACTTTGCTGCATCAAACCCACAGGAAGTGGAACTCAACCAGCTCTTTTTTTTTAACAGAACCCCCCCAGTGAACCTGAGGCAGGCTGAGCAAGAAGGTATACCCTCTAGGAGAATCCTCGGAAGACACATCCCCCCGTTCCTAATACCCTGTGAGTCCAGGAACGGAAGACTGTGTTTTTCTGAGTCCATTTTTCTCACTGGTTTATGAATGTAGCTGTAGTTCAAGTCTCTTTAGACCCCAACTTTGTTTAAAATGGGCAAATGGATTTCTTATTCCAGGAAAAGTACACATAAAAAGGGTCATATGGCTTCTTTGACATCAAATAGTTTTTTAACATAACAAACTGTTTTGATAAATTGAGTGCCTCCAAATCAAAGCCATCTGGGCGGTTCTTGGGCTGAGAGGGCAGGAGGAGCACGGGTAATTGGCCAAGAGTTCAAACACTAGAGTAATTCTAGGAGGTAGACGGCCAGATCTGAAGGGCCTCACTGGTGAATCTCTTTCCCCCGTCTGCAGATGCCATTACTGACTTTATTACTGTTAAATACTTGAGTCGCTCGTTAGCCAGAAGACTAAAGCATAATGAAATTAAAATGAAAATTCTGATGTTACTTAGACAAGAGAATTATGTTCATTTATAGTGAAATATCTAATAGGTCATACATAACAAATGCATGAGTCTAAAGTTTCAGAGAAAAAGAAAAGAGCCCTCTCCTTCTGGAAAGAGCCAGGGTGTGCTGGGCTGTGGCATGAGTGTGGTCAACAGTGGGTGAGTACTGGGTGAGAAGGTCCCAGTGACCACAGCAGTTCAGGCTTTCTGCATCAACACAGGGGTTGCCTTGTCTGTAACTAAAAATTTCAACTAGCCTGCAGAATTTTTAATTTTTAATTTAAAAAATTCTCACATTTGTCTTCACTATATTCTGTAAATTAACTCTATCTGTGTGATACAGATGCTGGTGTGCCTATTACTAACTACTATGGAACCTGGGGAACATTACCTAACACTACTTTAATATTTTATTTGACAGAGAGAGAGAGAGAGACAGAGAGACAGAGAGAGACAGAGAGAATCTTTTTTTTTTTTTAATTTTTTTTCAACGTTTATTTATTTTTGGGACAGAGAGAGACAGAGTATGAACGGGGGAGGGGCAGAGAGAGAGGGAGACACAGAATCGGAAACAGGCTCCAGGCTTTGAGCCATCAGCCCAGAGCCTGACGCGGGGCTCGAACTCACGGACCGCAAGATCGTGACCTGGCTGAAGTCGGACGCTTAACCGACTGCGCCACCCAGGCGCCCCGAGACAGAGAGAATCTTAAGCAGACTCCATGCCCAGCATAGATCCCGACTCGGGGCTCAATCCTATGACCCTGGGGTCATGACCTGAGCCAAAATCAAGAGTTGGACACTCAACCGAGTCACCCAGGTGCCCCCTAACGCTTTACTTTAAATTTCTCATCTAAAACATGAGAACAGTAATAAGTTCCTCGTAGGACTGATTTGAGAATTAAACAAATTATTACATGTAAATCACTTGGGACAGAGTTTTGGGCCTACAAAGCCATCTACAAATGCTAGATAGGTTTTCTAGTAAAATAATGAATGATATATATGACAGCAAAACATCTTCTATATTAGGAATGATTTGTGAGGATTTTTTGGTTATTTTTAGAAGAAATATTATTGTTAAATCTAGATCGATATCACTGGGAGTGACTCCCATGATTAGGTTTGCCTCCAAATCCAAGTAATTAGAAATTAGATTTTTTTTTTGTATTTTGTTTATGGCAATTACATCTATCAATGTATACCATATTAAAAACTAAAAGTGATTTAAAAACTATGAATTTATTTAAAAATATCAATAATAAATCTCTTACATGCTAACGTAAAACAACATTTTTTGAGGAAGAATAACATTTTCACGACACAAAAGTAGCAAGAAGTGATTTTTTTATGTTTATTTTATTTTTGAGAGAGAGCGAGAGAGCAGGGGAGGGGTAGAGAGAGAGGGAGACAGAGGATACAAAGTGGATTCCGTGCTGATAGCAGAGAGCCCAATGCAGGGCTCGAACTCACAAATTGCGTGATCATGAGCTGAGCCAAAGTCAGAAGCTTAACCTACTGAGCCACCCAGGTGTCAAAGAGAGTGATATTTTTAATGAATTGTATACATATATTAAATGTCTCTTTTCATAGAATAGGATTCTCATATTTGGACACGGATATGTAGTTGATAAGAGAAGAGTATTTTAATATTCTTTTCAAGTGAATGTGGCAGGTTTTACTTTGTACAAACATCCACACCAATGTAGATTACAATTCTCTGGTCTATCCTGCACTTTGTGTCTTTTCTCCATGTGTGATTCTGTAACATTATGCAGTGGTCACTTTATTTAAATTACCGGCTCACTTGAGTTATACAGCTCTTGCAAATGTTAACACAGTTTAGTTTACATGATCAAAAAATTTACCATTTTCACCGCCCATGTCATTAGAAAAGTCTCTGATGGCGAAGCTGTCAGGATTACAGTGGCAGATTTGAGTTTTCCAAAATTAGAATTTTCTCTTTAGAGCTTGAACTTTATAATTGGCAAAAGAAATTGCCAATTTATTTCCTTGAATTGACAGGCTGATGCCGCACATTTTTAGGACTATGTCTGCCTCTCAAGTCTGCGTGATCAGCTTGCTGCCAGAGGTGCTTTCCAGTAAATATGGCGTTTCACGAGAAAACTGGCTAGTTCAGCTTGCAACTCAAAAAGACACACAAATGATTTCCTTGAGACAACTTTGGTACCTCCGTATGCAGCAGAAATGCTTTAGGGGTGCTTCCCATGCCATCGAAAAGAAGAGTTAGAAGACATGAAATCCAAGATAACATTTAATAAAAAATTAACAATTTTACTGATGAAGGGCATTCTTAAAAAAAAAAAAAAAAAAAAAAACACCACTATTTTCCCTGCTAGTATTTTTCCATGACCACAGATACAGTGCGACGCGGGCTGAAGTGACATGCTTTTGCCACTATTGTTTTGAAATCACCAGTGCAAATGTGAACACTGTGAAAAAGGCATCTAACACATGAACGTATTATGAAAATGGCTGTGGCTGCCTGGCCTTCCGAAAGCATCTCAGTGATGCCAGGGGTCTGCAGACTTGACCTTAGAAACCAGTGTCTCTGCTCTCTTGACCTCCTGTGAGCTGTGGGCTGCCAGCACCCTGGGCTCAGAACTCATGTTGCGTATGTCTGAATTTGAGAACCTCGCACAAAGCCTCACTCCTCAGAGTGTGTGAGTAAATGAAGAAATGAAGGAGTAAACAAATGAATGAGTGAACTCAGCTCTTGGTGGGCAGTATTTTTGTTATTGTTGTTGTTCCTAGAACAGATAGGGGTTGCTTCTATTTTAGGATGTTTTGGTAACCACTTCTCGCTTCCCAGAAGTCTCCCTACTTAGTATACAACCTCAGCCCAAGCATCACAGCCATTCCCTAGTTCCTCAAATTAAAATAGCCACACACAGGGCGCCTGGGTGGCTCAGTCAGTTGAGTGTCCGACTTCGGTTCAGGTCATGATCTCATGGTTCGGTTCATGAGTTCGAGCCCCGTGTCAGGCTCTGTGCTGACAGCTCAGAGCCTGGAGTCTGTTTCGGATTCTTTGTGTGCATGTGTCTCTCTCTGCTCCTTTCCTGCTTGTATTCTGTCTCTCAAAAATAAATAAACATCAAAAGAAGTAAAAATAAAATAAAACAGGCACATACTTCTCTCTTCATATCCACGATTCTGCTTCTCTACCACACACCTATCACCACCGGATGTATTGTTGTGTTAGCACCCAGCACATGAGAGCCATTTCATAAATATTGTTGAATGACTCAATAAATGAACAGCACAGATTATTCTTTCAACAGATATTTCTTGAGCATCTACACTATGTGGGATAGTGACTGATGGCCGCCTGGGCTGCTCTTTCCGCAACGGCTCTGTGGTTCTTGGAGGAGATGCTACGAGCCATCTCATTTCAGTAAGACTTTTTGCCCATGAGCAGCACTTCAGGTTCCTTGATGTTGTGAACCAGGAGCTCCAGAAGGCACCTGGGAGTGTGTGCTTTTCTTTTGTGTTGCTACTGGAACCAGTGTTGGGCATGGAGAGTTGGCCCTTCAGTCTTCTGTGCACTCTGATGTCAGTGCCTTGGGGTTTCTACCAGAGACACTTAACTCTGGCACATTGGTCTGAGGGTGCTGGCTGAACTTCTTGGTTCTCTTTCTTAATGATCTTGGGCTTTACAAGGAGTCTGAGGGCAGCCATGATGTAGGAGATGGCTCCCTTCCACGGTCTTCAGTGTATTTTCCAAGCAAGTGTTGACTGCGCCTTCACCAAGGATGAGTTGACACTCACTTCTGAGGGGACAGGCGGGCCGAGATCCCTTCCAGGATAAACGTTGAACTTTAGGGCTGCTTGTTAGCTTTGTGTGGCTTTGTCCAGACCCACTATCAATGTTTCTATCTTCTAAGAAAGTGGCCTAAGTCTGAAGATTCTCTCTCCCATGGTGGTGCGAGTTGAGCACTGGACACAGATTCACAGAGGACTGACACAGCCATACGTGTGGTTGCTTGCCATGTGGGCATCGCGATGTCCCTGGCAACTCGGCCACACCCATGTGGCCAGCATCTGCTTATTTTCCCCAGCGTCTGCTTATTTTCAAATTAGTCCTGTGTGTGTACCTTCAAGATGAGGCTTTTTTCAGAACCCAGTCTCCCTCCCCTTTTTCTTCCCTCCACTATTCTCCTAACGTGCTCTAGAGCAAATCAATCTTTATTTCTTTACCATTATGGGCCCATCCATAAATCAGGCTCGCCCACTCAGTAGTTAGCGTGACAAGGCCTCCGACTGTCCGTTCCCGGCAAATGGCGCTCCCCTCCTTGTTTTGCTCATCATCGCCAGCTGTTCCTGGAGCACTGGAGCCCCTGCCTTTTCGACAAGTGTCTCATCTGTAAAGTCATTTCTCTATTTTTCTCTTTTTCTTCTTCCTGGTTCCTGGCAGCTGCCCACAGGGTTTCCCCCACCCCTTCTCCCCACTCCCCCCCCTCCCCCGCCAGGCATTTATCTGGAGTGCACCCAGCACATGTCCGTGGCTGGCTCTTAGGTAATAAAAACTGGCTTTCAGTAAATCATATCAGTAAGGAGATCCATAAATCTTGTTCTTGCCTTGCACACATCAATCCTCATTGTCACGTGTACCCCAGGCATGAGTCACTGGGCTTGCGCACTAATTTTGGACCCAGTCACTGAGGAGCTTTAATTCAGTGGGGAAGATGTCCTGGAGGAGATTGTGCTCTACTGGGCTGGTGGGCCCCCGTGTGCCCGCCCGTCTTCCTGATGTGACGACGGACTCCTTTTGCTTCTGTGATTCAAAGGTTGTTCCACGTTCAAAGTGCATAAGGGCACGTGGAGTTTGGAAGAAAGAACTGATTGCAAAAGCTCCCTTCATTGTTTTTGCAGTATTTAGGATTTCATCGTTTGTTCCCATCGTGACCATACAGCTGTCATTTTGTGAACATTTCAAACAGAAAAGACACAGTTTGGGCCGATCTGCCTCAGCACCCTGGCACTGGATGCATCCCTAAGCCTCTGTCAGTGCCCTCACAGGGACAGTTAGGAAACTGATGTATAATGTTATCTCAAGGAGGAAATGCGTAATGCTTCTGAAGCTTTGAACCCAGGATCTGGGATGTTTGTTGTGTGACTCCAAGTTCCCGAGTAAGTTGGGTGGATAAGTGACCTGCTGTACTCTCGTGTGGTATCCAGCCTCATCAGTGAGGGGCAAGGGGAGGCACAGGTGAGGGGACAGTTTACGTAGCATCTGCCCTGTAGCCTGGCCCTTCCATCATTCACACGTAGCACAGATGGGGCTATAGTGACAGTAGAGATTGGAAGCAGCTGAACTTGAACCACTGTGATGACATTGGAACCAAAATATGTTTTCTTGTCTGCAGAAACATCTCAGACAGTTGGCAGCTGGCTGCATCCTTACACCCCGTAAAAACTTCACGGACCTGGAATTGGGCGGCCCCCGCTCAGGTCAGGTGGAGGAGTGAAAGGCAGGCAGTGGACACGAAGATTGTTTTCTAATTAGAAACTCAGTCTGACCTTTTCCGCATGTGCCCGTCCTCCTCACATGCTAGCCGCTGGCAAGGGTCTTGCCATATATAGTAGAGTTGCAGCCAACGGTCCTCCCTCTTTTGAAAATGTGCTTCCCATATGGCAGAGGAAACCTAAAAGGGTTGCTTCTACATTCTTTGTCTTTCAAGAACGCAGACATGAAAAAGTAACAGAACGTTTTAGGATAACTATAAAAAGTGGAGGTCATGATCTATTGCTGTATTTATTTGTGTTTCCCTCCATCTTATGCTCTGGTCCACTTCTCTCCTCTGCTAGGGGCCAGATGGCAGGGATCCAAGACAGAGGAGGGTCCTCTGGCCTACTCTGGACTAATTTGAGCAGTGATCAGCTTCTATGGCAATCCAACATTGAGATTTGGGTTTATTTGTTACCGCAGCATAGACTAAACAATCCTGACTAATGCACCATTGTAAAGAGGAATCTTTATGCTCTGTGAAATATAGTTGCAGCCCCATACGAGGAGGGGAGATATCAAATAAAAATGTCATTTATTTTGAGTTCAAGACACCTAGAAATATAGGCTGTTAAATTGTCACTGCCCATCTATGTTTTTTGTGTGGAAACCAGGGGATTCTCAAGTACCAGATAAAGTAATAAAATCGTAAGGTATTCTGCCCTTCACTAGTCACTCCTGTGCTCATTCCTTACATTTCCCTGGGTTCTCTCAAGGGCCACGTCATGTACAGGATGGCCCATCTCCTCCAAAATGTTATTTTTTTTTCTTGCTAGAGTGATTGCTCTCAACTTCTCATTTCTATGCCAAGAAAGAAAACTTTACATTGAGGGGCACAATTTGCATTCACATTATTCTGTTATTGCTCTGGGTGCATATCATACTTAAACTGTGTGTGCTTGCGTGCCGTAACGAGGAACCACAGGCTGGGGGATTCCACGATGCAAGCTTACTTCCTCACGGCACTGGCAGCTGGACTGTCCAAGATCAGGGCATGAGTAGAGTTAGCTTCTCTGGAGTCTCTGTCCTTGGCTCGCAGATGACCGCCTTCCCACTGTGTCCTCACGTGGTGTCCCCTCCGTATACACTGGCCCCAGGTATCCCTGCGTGTTTTCTTCTCTTCTTCTGACAAGGACCCCAGTCATATTGGTGTAGGGCCCACCCTAAAGTCCTCATTTTAACTTAATGTTCTCCTGAAAGAATCTATCTGCAAATACAGTCACATCCTGTGATACTGGGAGGGGGGATCTCAGGCCTCAGCATGAGAATTTGGGGGGGGGAGCACAGTTCTGTCCAATACAGTGGGGTAGATAGGCTAAAAAGTAGCCATGGTTCTTCAAACCCTTGCCAATATGCACGCCGATTTCTGATCATGCCACCAAGAGGTGGCTTCTCTCCCTTCCTCCTTGAATCCGGGCTGGCCTTGTGACTTGCTCTGGCCAGAGGACGCAACAGAGGTGACAGTACATCAGCTTGTGGCCTCGGGAGCCTTGCCTACTTCTGCTTCCTGTCTTGAAAAGCTACCCCTGGCATGAAGCCAAGCCCAGGCTTGCCCGCTGGTGGATGGGTGACGACACGGAATGGACACTGAGGGCTCTGACCGGGCCAGGACCCTGGCCAGCCAGCCCAGCCCTCTCTGAGACACTGCAGACCCCTGGGGGGCCCCAGTGGAGGGCACAATGACTCATCTTACCTCAGACCTATGAGCTAAGTAAATGCATATTGCCTTAAGCCTCTGGGCTTTGTGGTTATGTCACTGAGGCCATAGGTAACGGATATAACGATCAAAATTATAAAGCCCCAGTTATCCAAAGGGATTTCCCATTCAGAGCATCTTTCCCTATGTGATTTGGTTTTCGGAACATTTCCACCCAGTCGGTATTTATTCCTGCACCCTTTTGTTCACAAAGAGTGTCTGGGCTTGAGAGTTTAAATGATTTCAGAGCAGTGGTGAGTCGGTAAGCAACGGAGCCTGTGGTCAGGCCTCTATGCTCTGCCCCAGGCAGGCTCGTGTTACACAAGCTCCTCAGGGATGTCCTGTGCCACTGTGTCCGCCACAGCATGCTGGCCCCGCAGGGCTTCCAGCAGACACAGTGCTAGCTGCCTTCACGAAAACACCCAGAAATCTGCCCCGAATGGCCAAGAAAATAGCCTTGACTTTCAGAAGTTGTCCGTTTCTTTTTCCCATTTTTGCAGTTGATGGATACAAGTGACCCAGAGGGTAATCGCAATCTTTGGGGCTCAGGCTGTCCGTGACTTGCTGCGTTCTAGGAAACGAAGTCTGAAAAGAGCGTGCTACATTTTACTGGCTGGAGCGCGCTTTTCCGAACATGAAACAAGACGTTCTTCTATTTTTGCGAGAGAAGGAATCCCAGGCAGCCTCCACGCTGCTGTCAGCACAGAGCCCCACGTGGGGCTGGAACTCACGAACTGTGAGATGATGACTTGAACCGAACTCAAGAGTCAAATGGCTCAAATGACCGAGCCACCCAGGCGGCCCAGAACCAGGACATTCTTTTTTTTTTAATGTTTATTTGTTTTTGAGACAGAGAGACACAGAGCATGAATGGGGGAGGGCCAGAGAGAGGGAGACACAGAATCCGAAGCAGGCTCCAGGCACCGAGCTACCAGCACAGAGCCCGAGGCGGGGCTCGAACTCACAGACTGTGAAATCATGACCCGAGCCGAAGTCGGAGGCTCAACCGACTGAGCCACCCAGGCACCCCGAACCAGAACATTCTTGAGGTCTTCCTAGAGGACCAAGGCTCATGGCAATGCTGTGAATAGAGTCACGCAGGGAGGGATTGCCAAGAGTGCTCCCAAAGATTCATCTTTCCAGTCTATCAGGTATCCGTTTACCATCTCGGGGTTCCCTCCTGGGGTGCTCCGGGGCCTGCTACCTCCTGTGTGGAGAAGACTGAAGGTGTAGGAGGTGGCCCGTTCTATGAGCAGAAATCATTCCCTGTGAAATCCTCTTTATAAACACAGTGTGTTGTGTGATTTTGAAAAAGAAAAGGAAAAACGAAATTCATTCGACATATTTCCACTCATAGTAAAAAACACATGTTGTTAACAGCATTTTAAAATCTATTCCCCACTCCCCAGCTCTGTTGATAGATAACTGACCCAGACCACGGTGTGAGTTTAAGGTGTGCTTTTCAGAAAATTAAAAAAAAAATTTTTTTTTAATCTTTTTTTATTTTTGAGAACAAGACAGAGTACGAGTGGGGGAGGAACAGAGAGAAAGGGAGACACAGAATCCGAAGCAGGTGCCAGGCTCTGAGCTGTCAGCACAAGGCCCAATGGGCTCGAACTCACCAACGGTGAGATCATGACCTGAGCGGAGGTCGGACACTTAACTGACTGAGCCACCCAGGTGCCCCTAAGGTGTGCTTTTTAAGCCAACAAATGGTATCTACCTTTAGTGAATCGAATGTCAACTTTTTCCGGAATTTTTTGCTGTTTGTTTCTAGGTGATACCGCTTGAGACCTGCTGGGGACAAGAAACACTATTTAAATGTAAACATTTCCAGGGGCGCCTGGGTGGCGCAGTCGGTTAAGCGTCCGACTTCAGCCCGGTCACGATCTCGCGGTCCGTGAGTTCGAGCCCCGCGTCGGGCTCTGGGCTGATGGCTCAGAGCCTGGAGCCTGTTTCCGATTCTGTGTCTCCCTCCCTCGTTCATGCTCTGTCTCTCTCTGTCCCAAAAATAAATAAACGTTGAAAAAAATATTAAAAAAAAAATAAATAAATGTAAACATTTCCAGTGAGGGGCTAAGGACACCCGGGAATCCCACCATCAAGATATCAATATAAGGATCCATAGCAGGAAAACTTACACAGCAAACTTAAACTTCCTTCCATGTTAATTTCACATGTTCCTCTATGGGTTAACTTGATTTCTGTCCTATTCTCCTGCTCGACGCTATCCACATTCAAATGGCCATCCAATCTTATCCTAATTCGATGATCATACTTTAAGGGCACCTGGAGTGTGTTACAACACCGGTGAATTTATAGTGGCTGATAGTGTTGCTAGGTACATGAAGAGATGCCATCATATATAATTCTACAATATTCTACAGTGGAAGCAAGAGAAATTTCCTTTCACTGACGTAAAAACCCTATAATTCTTCCAAAAGCCAAATCGCCAAGCCCCAGAAAAGGTTGAATAGCTAAGCACCCCGCTAAGAGCTATTATGAACACTTTTGCTCTTTCAAAAAAAAAAAAATAATAATAATCCACCATAGTACAGAGCCTTACACAGTGGGATATAGGCATGGCTAATGACAGCCAAGTGACACTTGACAAAATTAAAGTCCATTTTCCTAAAATTGTTGCTAGGTTCCAACAGCCATTCATTTGCAGAGCCAGGAAAATTATAGCAGGGCAAACTTCCTTCATTGAAATTAGTGATTTTTATATGTGTGTGTGTGTGGGGGGGAGGCAATGGGATTACCATTTTTGCTTCTAATTCTGACTCAAGACGCATATACGGTTATAGCAAGTTTTAGCGAAAGCATGGGGAAGACTTGGGACTTGACTTTAGCTACCTGACACGGGAGGAGGGGATAGACTGCAGCGAGCACTTGTTGAAGGCATCTCTGAAGGCGCATCCGTGCCCTCTTTGAAGAACACAAACTAGAAAGCTTGCGCCAGATTCCACAGGCAAGTCCCTACCCACCCTTTCCAAATAACATTCTTTAAGTTGAGTCGTGGCTTCAGATTATTGATTTTGGTCTATTTACAGTACACAGAAGCACAAACTGAAGGAATAGGTATGAATGACATATTTGTATAATATATATATATAAATATATATATAGTTTTAGTTTGTCTAATGTTTCCCTCTCTCACTCTCCATATATATATATATATATATCCATATATATCCATATGTATATATATATATATATATATATATATATATATATATATATATATATTTCTCTCCCTCTGGAAACCCTGACCAATCTAGTTATCTATTATGGTTCCTGATTTACACTTAAGGAAACCAAGGATCAGAGAGGTGATATGACTTTCCCAAGATCACAAAGGTGGAGTCGACGTTCACATGAAGACTTCATGTCAGGTTCTCTGCTGGATTTGGGATGCCAGAGCAGAGCAGTCTGGCTATATAGTCTATAGGGAGTTATCCAAGCGGTCTGGCTGTTGGCATCGGGGAGTGCTAGCTATAAGAAGCCAGAGCCAGCTGAGAGCACCCGATTTGAAAGGAATATCTACTTTCTAAAAGCAGGAGAAGACGGTTCACACTAACAGCCCCACTGGGCACAGAGGGATGCTTGGATATATTGCAGGGAAATTAGGACCCCGAGGGAATTTCTGAGGATATGTATGGCAATGGAGTAAGCATGGTGTCCCCCGAGGGACACGTGTGATTAAATAAAATTGGAAGTAATTTGGGAGTCGAGCAAAGAAGTCTACGCTTGGTTCCTGTACTTATAAGTGCTGATTGAATACTTAGGTAAAGGACTCTTTGAAAAAGGAAAGGGCACCGATATGAGTTCATACGCTGGTGAGGAAGATAGACATCGACAAAATAATCACACGCACGGTTACATCATTGCAGATGTGATGAGCCCTGTGGAGATAGGATTGCAAAGATTCGGAAGAAAAGCCTTGTCTGGAGAATCGGGAGAGGCTTCTTGAAGGAGGTGGTATAATACAGAACAGGGCAATGGTTATTAAACTATTTTGCAGCAAGAGCTACGTAAAGTAGACACATTCTCCTAAATGGAGTCATTTGATTTTTTTTCCTCCCAACCGGCAGAAAGAGATTTAATGAATGGAGAAGATTTTCGCACTTCTAGTTTTTCCTTCCATAATATATTTTTAATCATGGCACCTGCTACTACTTCTCTGCGCTATAGCAGATGACAAATGAATGAACACGTTGCAAATGAATATTAATGGAAAACCATAAATAATGCATCAGACTTATTTAGACAGGTTTTTTTTTTTTTGGTCATCATTACTGTTTTGTTTTGTGGGGCCATGTGCTTTTTTCATGCATACTAACACTGTCCTAGTTGAGAGGATGGAATTAAACACCCAAATGTCACAGTATTCTGCAAGATGCACCAAGGGCCGATCTGAGGAACCCTGGAGATGGTAATAGGGACCCTGTTAATTCTTATACAAGGAAGAAGCGGGATAGGAAATTCTAGCATTTGCCAACCACTTCCCATTTCCCCCGATGTTTGCATAGGACCTCACTTGTCCCTTCCAATAATACGATAGGGTGGGCATCAGAATTATTACTATTTTGAGGTGAGAAAAGTGAGGGTCAGAGAAAGTCAGTGACGTCCCCAAGGATATGCCATTGGCATGGTGCAGAGAGTGTGAAATCAGACATCCTAATTTAAGACACCCATATTAGTGAAATGAAACAACAATCTAGATCTAGATCTGTCTATCTATCTATCTATCCATCTATCATCTATCTATTATCTATCTATCTATCATCTATCTATCTATCTATCTATCTATCATCTATCTATCCATCTATCATGTATCTATTATCTCTCTCTCTCTCTCTCTCTCTCTATCATCTATCTCTCTATCTATATATCATCTATCTATCTATCTCAATAGAAGTCTGTCAAGCACAAAGGCATGCCACATTTTTGTGAAAAGTGGAAAGAAAATACAAGCTTCAGGGGGACCAGGACTCATCAAATATCCAAAGAAGAGCTTGCTGAACAGCAAATTTCTTGGAGATTTAGATTCTGTTAGATCTTTTTTAGAGTGAGATACTCTTTTTATTTGAAATACCCATGTTTCAATACACTGAGAACCGTGTCCTTTGCAATGACATAATTTACGATGGAAACTTAAATGTAACTTAAACTATATAACAAAGGATGTAGGGTTTTAAAGCACTTTTAATAGCACAGGAGCAAGAATTTTGTTCCCCTGGCACTCTTCTGTTTTTAAATTTATTTTTATTTATTTTGAGAGAGAAAGAGAGAGCCAGCAGGGGAGGGGCGGAGAGAGGGAGAGACAGAATTCCAAGCAGGCTCCCAGCCACCAGTGCAGTACCCGATGCGGGGCTCGAACTCGCGAACCATGAGATCATGACCTGAGCCGAAGTCAAGAGTCGGACACCTAACCAACTGAGCCACCCAGGCGTCCCCTCCGCTGGGACTCTTCCATCTGCCAGCTCCCCTGCCAACTGCTGCACGCCATCTACACCCCACCATGCCACATGCCCCCACGGCACATCATGCTATGTGCCACGCCACGCCATACTGCATCACACAGCGCCACACTGCGCAGGGTCGCGCCAGGTACATCGTTTACCCGGCCAACTCTGTGTGTCAAGACTCAGCTCAGGCTTTGCCTCCCGGCGGTGGCCCTGGCTGCCCCCAAGCGTGACCGTGTTTCCAGAGGACATACCACGTGGCTCTCTCGCAGTAATCCCATTCTCGGAAAACAGAGCCCACGTTACCTCCTCTTGCCCGAGTGCTGTCACCATGCCTGGTGCGGAGAGAGTCTGACAGAAGTGCACATCCATGATGCAAAACCCGGGGAAGAAATGCAGATTAGCAGCAGTGAGAGAGAACTGTGAGGGAGACGTGTGATATGGCCCTGGTGCGAGGGAATGGGGCCAGGGTAGAAAGCTACTTTTGTTTCCTGTCACATCTCTGAGGAAAGGGGCAAAAGGCCGATTAATTTCATGAAACTATCATCTTGATGCTGTTTACTTAATATAGACATGGAGAGAGACACACGTGTTTCGTCTCACATCAGACTTATTCCAAAAACTATTTCCATCTTCCAAATATCCGAGGGGATACTGAGCATCGCCTTCTCCTAGTGGTACTAATTTGAGTAGTAGAAAGTAGAGGTTTGGGTTTCGAAACTGGGTGGCAGTGTAATACTTGGTCCCACCACTTAGTGACCTTGGACAAGTCCCATTGGGCAAGTTCCCTTCTTTGTTCCGCAGCTACCTCACCGCGCTGCAAGTGCACGAGAGCAGGTATATGAAGAGCCTCCCATGCAGCTGCTGTCCAATAAATATCAGTTCTGTGTCCTTCACCCTCTTCTAAAAGGGATGGAAGATAAAAATCACAGGAATAAGTTCTGGGAAGGAGTTTCAAAGATTTCGGAATGGAAGCATTCACGCCAGGTAACTTTTGTTCTGATATTTGGCAAAACGTGAATCTGGTCAAAACACAGATCACGTACACGTGGGCTTCCATTAACGAGACAAATAAATGAATCTTGGTCTTTGCTGGCTATTTGGCAAATGCTTCAATTTGTCTGTTCCAGTCTTCTAAATGCCCCGTGAATCCGCTGAGACTTTTCTTTGAATCTCCACTTCGCAGGTGTGAAAATGACTCAGAGGGAGACGGTGTGCCTTCAGTTGGGAGCTGCTGTTCCAGATATAATCTGGCAAACAAACACATCAACTTTCCAGTGTGATTTCTCCCCTAGCATCTTAGCGTACACTCTGGGAAGATATAAACCAGGAGTCTTGCTTGGGTTATACTTTAACCGGGGAAACATTGCATTATAATTATCTCCATCAGACGCAAAGAAATGGCAAAACTTTGGTGAGTTTTTCTTTTATTTACTAGTTGCTTGCTTTGGCCTTTTCCTACTTTCAACCTTAGGAAAGGACTCTTATAAAAATATATGTCCAGGAAGAAGGGAGTGAAAGTGTTGTGGGGTGTATATGTTTCTGACAAATGAGTTAACATCATTTTTTTTTTTTTTAACTTGGGCTAGGGCCAAATGACTTAAGAAAAATATCTTCAATTATGGGCAAAGATGGAAGGGTCTATTTCTTGGAAGGTCTTCAAAGAAAGTGACTGATGGTTTTAAAAGACAGCTACAAATCCTTTGACATTCTTCCCATCAAGAGGTGGTATTGACATGCCTTCCCCTTGAACTGACTGCCACCACACAAAGATCCCATTTAAGAACCGCCTGTGCGGGTCCTTGCCAAGAATGAGAGTACAATAAAATGGCTAGTTTAAGTCACTAGGTTCGGAGGGGAATTTATCATGAGGCAATAGGAACTCAAATGTTGAGCATCATTTCTTAGATACCATTATAGACCTAAGTTTAATGTAAAGTTTGAACTCATCTATTTGTGAATGTGAACATAAATGTCGAGGGAATACCTCTTTACTTTGTTTTTAATTTTTAAATGTTTATTCATTTTTGAGAGAGAGAGAGAGAGAGAGAGAGAGAGAGGCAGAGTGAGAGGGGAGAGGGGCAGAGAGAGAAAGGGAGACACACAGAATCTGAAGCAGGCTCCGAGCTGTCAGCATGGAGCCCTATGCGGGGCTTGAACTCATGAACCGTGAGATCATGACCTGAACCCAGGTCAGATGCTTAACCGATGGAGCCACCCAAGTGCCCCTAAAGAATAACGCTTTAAACGGAAAAAATAGGAATGTATTATTTCATCAGTTACCGCATTTGGATGCCTTTTCTCCTAACTGTTCTTTCTGCTTGTTTTTCACTGAAATTCTTTTCATACTCTATCAAGGCAGCAGGAAGTTTCATTAAATAGAAGAGCCACAGATACTTCTGCTTAAATGGGACTATGAGTTCCGGACTTTATTTTGCGTGTGTGTGAAAAACTGGGGCAAGAGGTAGGGAGGATGTGTTTGGCTGAGCATCGCTTGGCATTAGATGCCCACTTTCTCCACTGCTAGTCAGGATGGTCAAGGTGACTCTCACTGCTGAGTCCTTGAACAACGTCATCGCAATCTCCTAGGTGCTGCGGAAACAGTAGGTGAGAACATGAGTGTTTCCTAGCTGTGTGGCTAAACAGAACTCAGAGGACACGTGTTCCATGTTGGACATTATGCTCTCTTTGTGAATATGAAAAACAGTTACAGACAAACTAACATAATAACTCGTCTGCCCTGGATGGAAAACATGGAAGTCTTTCCCTTCCAGATAGTTCCTCATCCTGTATCAGCAGAATATTCATTACCAGCCCTTTGGCTGGTCACACGTAGCATTTCTAGATATTCAACTAAGGTTTGGTTCTCTCTCTGTCTCTGTCTCTTTCTCCTTCTCTCTCTCTGTCTTTCTCCTTCTCTTTGGATTATGGATTATATAATCCTAAATATGGATTATTATTCATAATATTTTTGGAAAGGAAAAGGTTTTCTTATTTTCAATGAACCACAATGGTTTATTTGAATTTTGCATTAAACCTTTCATTTTTAAGATTACTTTGTGCAAGGAGGGTAAGGGAAGGCATATAATCCACATCATTCAGCTGTCTGTTGATTTATTAATTTTTCAATATGTAGGAAGAGAAAGTCTATCCAGATTATGATGATAGCTTAGAGGGAGTGGGCAAAGGAAAGATCAGTTTGTGTCTATCTTTGAAGTGTTTCATTTTTTAAAATACAATTTATTGTCAAATTGGCTAACATACGGCGTGTAAAGTGTGCTCTTGGTTTTGGGGGTAGATTGCCATGGTTCATTTCTGCCATACAACATCCAGTGCTCATCCCAAGCGCCCTCCTCCATACCCATCGCCCATTGTTCCCTCTCCCCAACCCTCACATTCACCCTCAGTTTGTTCTCTGTACTTAAGAGTCTCTTATGGTTTACCTCCCTCTCTGTTTGTACCTATTTTTCCCCTTCCCCTCCCCCATAGCCTTCTGTGAATTTTCTCAAGATCCACATAGGAGTGAAACATATGATATCTGTCCTTCTTTGATTGACTTATTTCACTCAGCATAATACCTTCCAGATCCATCCACGGTGCTGCCAATGGCATGACTTCATTCTTTCTCATTGCCAAGTAGTGCTCCTTTGTGTCTATAAACCACATCTTAAAAAATCATAATAAAAAAGTAAAAATAACTAAAAAAATAATAAACCACAACTTCTTTATCCCTTTGTCAGTTGATGCACATCTAGGCTCTTGCCATAATTTGGCTATTGTTGAAAGCGCTGCCATAAACAGCGGGGTTTCAAAAGTAAACGTTCCTGTTTGAGAGCATAGGGTGGTCAGTTTTCTGTGCTCTCCTTCCTGAAAGATGACGCCCCATTGACCCAACCATAAGTAACTTCCCTCACTATATCCGTAATGTTGCTCTTGCACGGTCAAAGCTGACTCAATATCAGGTTCAGGTTGTAGTAGAGAAGGGTAAGGATTTTTTTTTTCCTCCAGGGAGACACATGGGTGTTGCCCACATCGCTTCTACTCACATTCCATCGGTATGAATTTAACTGTTTTGCTTGGAGCCTGGAAACGACGTCTGCAGCTGGATGCTTATCACCCTCCTGAAATGCATCAGACTGTATGACTAAAAGAAATAAGGGAAGAATAGGTCCTGAAGTACAATGAACGATCGGTACTCCAACCGTCAAGAATACGTCAACACTTGTGGAAATAATAGAGCAACACGAGACAAAAGTGAAACAAA
This sequence comes from Leopardus geoffroyi, assembly GCF_018350155.1. Classification (NCBI taxonomy): domain Eukaryota; kingdom Metazoa; phylum Chordata; class Mammalia; order Carnivora; family Felidae; genus Leopardus; species Leopardus geoffroyi. Next base: position 136,135,212 of record NC_059336.1, read on the forward strand.
ACTCTGGGTCTCTGAGTACATCCATACGGAGTACCGTTGTCTGTGGGCTCTGTAGCACCATCTTACCTCTGGGTCTTAGTTGACTCAGGCTGCCGCAACCAAATTTTATAGACTAGGTAGCTTAGGCAACAGAAACTTAGTTTCTCGTGCTGCTGGAGGTGGGAAGTCCATGATCAAAGTCCGGTAAGATGTCGTTCCTGGCGAGGACTTTCCTCTTGGCTTGCAGATGGTTGCCCTGACACCATGTTCTCAAATGACAGAGAGGAAGCCCATCGTGGAAGCCCCACCCACTCTCACGACCTCATCTCAACTTAATTACCTCCCAAAGGCCCCACCTCAAAATACTATCATATTGAGGGTCGGGGCTTCTGCCTGTGAATTTAGGGGAGACGCACTCAATCACTAACATCGTGACTTATATGATAAAGAATAAATGCTTATCATATTTGAGATAATGTGTGTTTTCATCTATTTATTTTATTTATTTTTATTATTTTTTAAATGCTGATTTTCGAGAGAGAGACAGAGTGCCAGCGGGGAAGGGGCAGAGAGAGAGGAAGACACGGAATCTGAAGCAGGCTCCAGGCTCCGAGCTGTCAGCACAGGGCCCGACGCGGGGCTCGAACTCACGGACCACGAGATCATGACCTGAGCCGAAGTGGGAAGCTTGACTGACTGAGCCCCCATGTGCCCTTGCATCCACTTATTTTAACGGTTTGGCCTTTTTTTGACATGGCGCATGCTCCAAAATGAACATATTACTCCTGACTCAGTTTAGGACTAAATATGACAATCCCATATTGAGTCAGAACAGCAGAAGCTGTCGTATTAACATTAACACCATCTAAAGTTTGTGGAGAGAGTTCTAACACATTGTTGATCCTTACCAAGCTTGCTGCTGATGAAAACCCATAAGTCTGCCTATCAAAAGTTACTATGTAAAATTTTCTCTACCATAGTATCGTTGTCTTGAATTTTTGGGCTTCTGCAAATTGGCAGGAGATAACTGTCACATTAGTCATTTTTAGAATGGTCGGCTATTTGGAAGGGTTTACTTACTGTCTCCTGCTTTTCAAAGAAACAGGAACACAAATGCACATTATCTCATAGTTCACTGTAAAAAAATAGCTATAGAGTGATCTGATTCAGACACACAGAGAAAAAAGATGCCATTCACTAACTGTTGTGGTTTTTAATTGTGTTCTCTGAAAGATTTGCTCGTCCTGAGCCCCACTACCTGTGAATGTGACCTTACTTGAAAACAGGGTCTTTACAGATGTGATTAAGTTGAAATGAGGCCATACCTAGTCAGTGTGGGCACTCATCCAGTGGCTTCCTTAGAAGGAGATGGAAAATTTGATTCGCAGACTTACAGGGAGAATGTCAATAAGGAGTGATGTGTCTGCAATCCAAGGAACACCAAGATTGCCAGCAACACCAGAGAGTAGGAAGAAGCAGGGAAGGGTCCTCTGCTACAGGGTTCAGAGGGAACATGGTCTGCTGATGCCTTGACATCGGGGCTGGCCTCCGCTCCTGTGATCGAATATGTTTCTGTTGCTTTAAGTCACCAAGTTTGTGGTAGTTTTGTTTGTTTGTTTGTTTGTTTGTTTGTTTGTTTGTTTTATGGTAGACCATAGGAAATGGATACAACTAACTATGGGGCTTGGACAAGTTAACCCTCCCAAACCAATTTAGATTATCTTTGAAATGGGAATACAAACATATTGCAGTTGGGGCGTCAGTTGGTTAAGCATTCTTCTTTTGATTTGGGCTCAGGTCAGGATCTCATGGTTTGTGAGTTTGAGCCCCACATCAGGCTCTGTGCTAACAGCACAGAGCCTGCTTGGGATTCTCTCTCTCTCTCTCTCTCTCTCTCTCTCTTTCTCTCTCTCTGCCCCTTCTCTGCTCAAGCTCTCTCTCTCTCTCTCTCTCTCTCTCAGTCTCTGAAAATAAATAAAAGAAAAAAACCCATTAAAAACAATGAAACCCACAAACACATTGAAGTTATGAAGATTAATGAAATATAGTACGTGGAACATCTCATACTACTCTTAACACGTAGACTCTGGCTCAGTGAGCGTTAGTTCTCTCTGCAGCCTACAGACTATGGGGGTGGGGAGGCCGCGCGGAGAACGGCTCTATTCCCGTGTGTGGGTAGAAGTTCCCTTCATGGGCTTGCGGCATCCCACTCACCATCTGTGAAGATAATAGGCATAACAGCAACTGCCTGTATTTTTCGCAAACAAGGACGTGGTAGTAAATATCGCATCCATTCCGGAATCCGCATGTGCTGTGTGTTTCCCAGTACTGCTTTGTAACTGAAACACTCATGGCAGGAATGTCTTCAGTTTTCTTTGTCATACGTTGACCTGCAATAACTGTTTTCCTGAAAAATTTATAATGTAATTGCAGGAACACTTTGCCTTCCTGGAAAGTGCAGTGTGTGTATTTATTTATTGACTAAATGCTTCCTATCAGGTCAACCCCATGTTGACCTTCAAAAATACGTCAATCAATAAGCGTTAATGTGATGATGGAGGCAGAGGCTACAGCAAAGGAGAGAAGGAAGTTGCTCAGGAATAATTCCAACAAGGACCAGGCTGACTCCAGGAGGTGGTTAAAGAAACTCTTATTTAGCTAGTTATGTGCGTGGTGACCCTATGATGTCACGCATCTCTGTGGGCAGAAAAATACTACACTTAACACAGAGACAAAAGGAAACTGTCATATCCTGCGTCCCATCTGTATGACAGATACTACTCCATGAGGTGTGCAATTTAAATCCTGGATGGGTGAGCGCAGTTTCTTCATTTTATGATGGAGGAGGCACTAAAACCCAAGGATTGAATTCAACTTCCCAACATTATTCATCTGGCAAGTGGAGAAACCAGAATTCCAAGCTCTCTTTCTGCCTCTGGCTCTTTCCATTATATCTTGCCACCAAAGGCTCCCCTGTGATGGAGCCTACTAGTTTGTGCCCTTCTGAAAAATAAATAGCTGGAAGAAAAGAGATGTTCTGATTTTTTCCCTCAGTGTTGAGATTTATTGTGAACTGATACTGTTTCGTTAATTACTAATGACACACAGATTAATGAAATAAGATGACGATACCCCTCCTCCAAACCCTCTTTCATGTTTGAAGTCATATTTTATAGAGCCGGCATTAATGGACAGTGGGGAAAGCATGAAATATTCAACAGATAGTACTGGGAAAATTAGTTAGTTATATGAAAAATAAATAAAATTGTCGGGCAGTTAAGCGTCTGACTTCGGCTCAGGTCATGACCTCACGGTTCGTGGATTCGAGCCTCACGTTGGGCTCTGCGCTGGCAGCTTGGAGCCTGGAGCCTGCTTCAGATTCTGTGCTCCCTCTCTCTCTGCCCCTCCCTAGCTCACACTCACATTCTCTCTCTCTGTGTCAATAATAAATAAATGTAAAAAAAAAAAAAAAAGAAAGAAAAAGAAAAAGAAATTGTATCCCTACCTCATACCACATATAGAAATCACTTTCAGATGGAGAAAACCTTCAATGTGAAAGGCAAAAATGTTGAAACTTTTTGAATATCTTTATAATATTAAGCCATACAAAGAATGAAAACTAGGGGTGACTGGGTGTCCAGTCTTAAGGGTCCAACTCTTGATTTCAACTCAGGTCATGATGTTATGGTTCATGAGATTGAGCCCCTCATTGGGCTCTGCGCTGATAGTGTGGAGCCTCCTTGGGATCCTCTCTCCCTCTCTCTGCTCCTCCTCCCCCGCAAATAAATAACAAATTAAAAAAAATATGAAAAGTATATTTTATGACATTAAAATTAGGACTTTTTGGGGGCGCCTGGGTGGTTCAGTCAGTTAAGTGGCTGACTTCGGCGCAGGTCATGATCTTGCGGTCTGGGAGTTAGAGCTCAGTGTTGGGCTCTGTGCTGATGTCTCAGAGCCTGGAGCCTGTTTCCGATTCTGTGTCTCCCTCTCTCTCTGCCTCCCCCCGACTCATGCTCCTGTCTCTCTCTCTCTCTCTCTCTCAAAAATAAATAAGTCTTAAAAAAAATTTAAAAAACACTTAATAAAATTAGGACTTTTTGGTAATCAAAACACATGGAAGACAAACTATAATTTGGAAGAAAATGATTAAGACATAAGTAACCAAAAAGATTTATTATCAACATGTACATTTGAAATTTCTATGAATCGTTGAGAAAAAAAAGGCGAAGCTCATCAGAAAAAATTGGCAAAAGATACGGTTTCGTTTCATATAAAAGTAAACACAAATTATGAATAAATGTATGAAAAGGTGTTCAAGCTTATTAGTAATCCTGAAAATGCTAACTAAAATCCCAAATGTGTTACTATTTAACACCCAAGAGATTCGGGGACATTATGGTGTGACAATATTAAGTGTCGGTGAGCGTTACAGAACAGCAAGGACTCTGATACCCCTTATAGGGAAGTATAAGTTAGTTCTCTCACCTGTTACCTGGCTGAAGATATACAGACCTGAGACCCTGAGGTGACACTTCTGTGGACACACCCTGGAGAAGCCTTAGTTCATAAGAATGAAAGGAGTATTCAAGGAACTGTTTTTGTTTTTTAAATTTTTTAAATGTTTATTTTTGAGAAAGGGAGAGAGAGAATGAGGCGGAGAGAGGCAGAGAGAGAGGAAGACCCAGAATCCAAAGCAGATTCCGGGCTCCAACCTGTCAGCACAGAGCCAGACCCAGTGCTCGAACTCACGAACTGCGAGATCATGACCTGAGCCGAAGTCGGATGCTTAACTGATTGAGCCACCCAGGCACACTATTTTTAATAGCAAAAAACTGGAAAGCACCACCCAAGTCGCTACCAAATTTAGAATATGTAAGTAAATTGTGGACTATTGATATTAGGGCATATAACCAACTACTTTCAGGTGTCTCAGTATAGATGAATTGAGAGAATGTTGTGTTGGGTAAAATAGTCAAGAAACGAATAATGCACATAGTATGATTCCACTTGCATAAAGGTCAAACTTTGGAAAATAACAGTATTATTATATTATTATTTACTTACGTAATAAATCTATAGGGAATAATAAGGGAGGTTAACACAAAATAGGCGATAGTAATTATTTCAGATTGTGAGGGAGGGAGGTGAGTTATGATGGAGTGTACAAATAAGGAATTTCGAATCAACTGGCAATTTTCTCTTTCTTACTTTTTAATACTGTTTTTTAAGTGTATTGATTTTGAGAGACAGGGAGAGTGAGCAGGGGAGGGGCAGAGAGAGGGAGACAGAGAATCCCAAGCAGGCTCTACACTGTCAGTGCACAGCCTGACGCGGAGCTCCAACTCACGAACCGTGAGATCACGACCCGAGCCGAAACCGAGAGTCAGACGCCCGACTGACTGAGCCACCCAGGCGCCTCGGCAATTTTCTATTTCTTAAGATTGATGGTGGGCACAGGTATTGCTTTTACCATCACCGTGTATATGCAAAAATATATTTTGTATACAATTGCATATGATTCATGTGTTTTTCTGAAGTATTTTCAAGTTTTCTGAAGTCTCCGGAAGGAACCCAGTGGGGCTGACACCTTGACCTTGGACTTCTGATTCCCGGAACGGTAAGGTGGTGACGATCTGTTAGAGCAGCAGTAAGAAAAGAAGCCCATCCACAGTCTGAGCCTCCCAGGCTTCATTGCGAGCGTTATTTGGATGGGAAAACTGTGGTTCAGGGCACCCCTGTCCTGCTTCGAGCTCTTTGGTGGATTTCTTCTGCGGAGGAAAGAAAACAGGAAGAGAACCAGGAGTCAAGGTAGAAAGTGCAGCCAGAATACACGGAAGGTCTTTCCTGGCCTGAGGAATTTGTCAGTTCTACCTCCTCTCCCCTAAAATGTCCCCCCGACCCCCTCAGGATTGCCTTCTCCCTCGGAATAGTTAACGTCTGGCTCCTTCTTCCTTCAGACTTTGTCCCCTGGGAGCCCTTCAATCCTCAGGCCTGCGCCCGCCCACACCATCGGGTTCCCTGCGTGCGTGGTCATGGCCAGATGCCAGTTTCTTCAAAAAAAAAATCATTTTTAGACACACTGCAGGTAAGACACTGAGATGAGCACATTCACCTTTTGGAAGGCAGGGTTTCTGCCAATATTTGGGTGCCACGTGGAGTCACTGCTCCTGTCCCCCAGCCGGAGGTGGGGGGGACTCTGGAGCCGGGTGCATGCACTCCACAGTGGGAGCCGGCCTGGGGACCGGGTCGCGTGGCACCTGTGTGGGTGCTGTCCCCTCCCAGCTCCAGCCAGGCTGCGAGAAAAGAGCTTCATTTTATTTACGGGAAAAGGTCAGCAGAGAAACAGAAGATGCATCCCACTGCAGGCCAAAGTGTTACTTATTGCTTTGATAAACGTTTACCTACTTTTGAGAGTGCCACGTGCAAGGGGCATGGCAGCCTCGTCCCCTCCCCGTGGCGCGTGGAGTCATTCGCCCGCCTCGTTCACATTTTCTGCAGCTGTGTCATGAGTATAAACCTGGAAAAAACATAAAACTTGAAAGAAAGGTGTTGAAGTCAGCCCTAAGGTACTAAATTCCTGACAACAGCTTGTAAAGCAGTCAGGAACTCGGTCCCGCTGGGATGCTGGCGATGTCCACGCGGTGGGTGGAGGAGGTGCCCCCTGTGGTGAGCCGCTCCTGACCAGGGTGCGTCCTGGTGGGAGCCACTTGCACAAAATCTGGAGAATGGGGAGCGTAACGTGCCCTTCTCTGGCCACAGTATTAGTTTTCTCACCTCTCTTCATTGGGCCCGGGAATGGAAAGAGATACATTTAGGATTATTATTTTTTTAATATGAAACATGTGGTTGGTTTTTCTAACACTTTTCTCCACTTTCCATCACTGTTAGTGGGGATCTTTTGAAAAGTGTTTGGACCATATAAATACCAAATTAACTTTCTCAAAATTAAAAGCAGGACAAACTTGGAAAAACAGTTTTGACTAGAGTAAGCATTTAGCATGGAAATTTTTGTTCCTCTTAGCTCTCCAATAATCTATATATTTTTTACAATCCTCTCCTCTGATCATAAGTGCATAAGTGTTGCCCCGAAGCACCTCCGTGTCACTTTCCTAGCACTGGCAGGATACATGTTTCTAGAAATTTCTAGAGATTTTTCTAGAAGAACTAGGCAGGGCGTGATTTCCTCAGGACTCCCATTTAAGGTCTGTAAGGCTGTCCTGGGGATAGACTGGACCCTATAGTTGTTTGATTCTAGTGGTGAAGACTTACAAGCTTAGTTCTTACTTCCTTCCCAAGGCAGAGATGCCTCGTGCTCCCATATTTCCATGCTAGGTATCTGACTAGTTCTGGAAAAGAGAATATGCATAAAAGTGGGACGAAATGCCACTTCTGAGCTGCAGACCCTTCTGTGCACTTTCAGCTGTCACGATCGTCCCCGAGGCATGGGCTGAGAATGGCATGTCACGAGCAAAACAGCCCGGACCTCTGAGCCCCCACCTGCAGAACTGCTGTCCCAGGGAGTCGCCTGAACCAAATTTAACTTTTTGTGAACCAGAACTCAAACGAATTTAGGTAGGGAACTGAGGTCTTTCGGCTTGTTTTGTTACTCGGTGTAACCTGACGGCTACATGCCCTCAGTGAAAAGCGACGGAAAGATGTGCGGCCTGAGGTTGGCATGGGGACCCTGGGTGGGTCCTTGAGGGCCCATACGCAGCACTATTTAAGACTGAAATGTTCAGACCTTGGGAAACACACTAGTTTTACACTGGTGTGGACTGTGTGGTAGGTGTAAGACAGGGCCGTTCAGGAGAAGCTTCGGCAGGGAGCAGAGCTGAGTGAGAGTCTCCAAGCACCGCAGCCATGATTAGCGAAGCCACACTTCCCCCGGGCTGATCCTGGCCACCGACTGAGCAGGCAGGGGCAGGACGCCAGCCGACTCCTGCTGAAGCGCATGCCTCTACAGACAGATGATGTTCGGGGACCCTACCTTGACTCGGTGTTCTTAGAGCTCCCCTGTGTGCTGACCTCTCTCCTCCTTGTCCTTCCCTCTCGGTCTCGTCTTACAGGGGTTAGGCCCTGCTTGGAGGCCTGAGGGCTGGCAGTCCTTCCACATTTATCCTTACAGCCAGTTCCCTCACCAGCCTCCTGGTGGGCAGTCTCACAGGTCTTCGTGCTTCTTGGGGGGTGCAAACTGTAACCGCGTCCAACAAGGAGGCCAAACTCGGGGGTGAGGTAACAGTCGGATCAGCAGTGAGGGAAAATCACAAGCAGAAGAAATATCTCGTCGAGAATCAGTGCCAACAGAGGTGGTATGGCGTTCCGTGGGCACCTGCCACCCTCCTGGAGAAAAGCGTGGAGAGAAGAGGGTGGTCCAGCAGACCCAGCCTCCACCGGCACCTCCAACCTCAGATCAACTTCTGTGAACAAAGCACACCAGGAGTTAAGTCGGGACTGGCCTCAGCTTTGTCATATGCCCTTATTTTGCTTACAAAGACGATGGGACAAATTATAGGGAAAGAGAACAAGGACATTTCCCTGGCACATCAAGACGGTCGAGTGGATCTGGAATGTGCCCACAGGTACGTGGAGAGGTGAGGTGAAAAGGAAGGGAGAGAGCTGTTGGATGCACGCGGGAAGCCACTTCCCTCCATCCGCCCCTTCACGCTGGGCAGTGGTTTCCATGTTTGTCCCCATCCATTGTCTATTTTCTGCCCCTCTTATGAAGGGGATTTCACGCATGTCCGTCCCTCCTCAAGGCCTTTCTCTGGAGTGCGGATCACCCTGGGATCCCTTCTCTTGGCTTTCTTTCCTACTGGTAGAGCTTCCTCCCGGGACAGACGTTTCACAGCTATAGTCTTCCTTTCCCCAGCCACTCTGTAGGGAAGGGCGTCCCTGGGACCCAGTGACGGGGGCATTCTGAGCAAGATTTTCTCCTTTATAAGGAGGACCCTCTCTCTTCTCTGTCATGGAGTGAAATTGTGTGAGGATGCTGAAAGCAGTCCGGATGGCTGAAATGATGATTAATCTCCCCAAAGAAGAAACAAGATTCATGGACTGACATCTCAGTACACGGAGACAGAGTGGAAATAGACGCAGTGCTCCCAGCTACGATGGCCCCAGGAAAGTGAGACATTTGTCATATTCAAGGTCCGGCCGCAGCCTCAGCTCCTTTCATATTGTCACGGCTTCAGTTTGGGGGCAATTTGCCTTAATCCACTGTCCCTGATTTCCCGACCTGTTCGCAGCCTCTGGAGCCCCTGAGTTTTGAAGTCGTCTCTCAAAGCCCCGGCACGTGTGGAAAAGCCAGTGACGGGCACAGAGGCTCATGGCAGGACTTCTGGTGGGGGGCAGAGGCATCCTCCCCGGAGCTTTGAGAGAGTCCTGCACACCCCAACATCGCATCTTTTCAAACATGAGATGAAAATGGAACCACATGGGAGCAGCAGTGACCCGCATCTTGTATGTTACTATCATCTAACTTACTTGACTTCCTAAAGGTATTAAAAAGCCAGCTTTTGGCAACAACCAGAATAACTCAACCCCACTTTTGAAATGCCCTAGACCCTCAACAGTCAATGTTGATAGAATGACTTAATGAAGGAAAATGTGGTCACTTGAACAAGGGTTTGTTTATCTGATATATCTCTAAAATCAGGTAACAAAGTGTCTCACTGTTACGCTTATGACGATGGGTGTGCGGTTTAATATATGAAACCAGATCCGTGATTTGGAGCACAGGACTCACAGCAAGAACATTCCATCACTCCTTGTCACTCAGGATCTTACTGATTTCTACGGTATTTTATTTAATAAAAAAAAACCTGCTAAATTAATATATGATTAATAAGATATGTTACAGAAGAACCTAGAAATTTAGAATTAAGTAACTTACCAAAAGCTCGCCTTCGTAAGATTCATGTAAAGAGGAGTCTCTGAAAACAAATGAAAGGTTTAGAAACTTATCATAATAACGAAATGTTATTGTAATGAAAAGATCTGCCACAGAAACAGAACCGATGCCCATAACTGGGGAACAATTTGTTTACAGACACTGACCCCAAATACCTTTATCTACTTTTCTTTCCATTCTGTTTTGAGGCAACATCTCCGTTTTGATGGTTTCACGAACTACAGAACTCCGAGCGCTCTGGTTTTCTGTTTTCTGACAAAAAGCTAACTTGATGGCACATCGTCAGCATGTTGGGGTCCACAAAGTCAAATTCCAGGAGCCTGGCGAGGGCCCGTTAGGCACCCGCCACTGTTCCAGGCCCATTGGTAACCAGCGGCAGGTGGCTGAGCGCGGACCTTAGGCTCTCTGAACCCCACGTTTCTTACGTTGCCTGGATGAGGAAGTGGGATAATGATCGCGGGGCTGCAGCCTTGTGGGGGCTCCTGGGTCAGAGAGAACACAGGAACAAATGAAGTACGTTATCTGCGTTTTCACCCAAGGGCACAGTGTTTGATCATATGTAGTGTATTTATTTTCCTGAGACCATTGCTGGGGTCTCCAGTACGTTTCAGCATGCCTCTCTGGCTCTGTGCCCAGGGTGGCATATTCCCCCTCTGAAGTGGCCTTTAATTCTCTCCGCAGCCCCGCATTTCAGCCTTCCTGCCCCAGCTGCATCCTACCCGCACGACTAGTCTCCAGCCCTGTCGCCCTCCCTCCCTCCCCGGGGGGGTTGGTTGTGACTCACAAGGCACCGTGTTAACTGCCTCTCGGCCTGTCCTCTGTCCCTCTCCTTAAATTCTGTGTGTGGCCCTGGGGCTCGGCATGTCCTGGGCCCCATGCTGGCCTCCACGGCTGAGTTCCTTCACATCTGCTGGACCCCGTCCCTCGCACAGTTGGGTGAGACTCAGGTGAGACTCAGGCTCGGCATCTTCCCCAGGTGGAGGCACTCTCTTTGTCTGGCATCACACGTCCCCCAGTTTATAACCTGTAACCCAGTCTCCCCACCTCCCTTTTTGTTTAAATCTTTATTTATTTTTGAGAGACAGAGAGAGCGAGCACGAGCAGGGGAGGAACGGTGAGAAAGAGGGAGACACAGAATCGGAAGCAGGCTCCAGGCTCCGAGCGGGCAGCACAGAGCCCGACGCGGGGCTCGAACTCGCGAACCAGGAGTCCATGACCTGAGCGGAAGTCGGGCACTTAACCAACTGAGCCCCCCAGGCGCCCTCCCCGCGCCTCCCTTTGACCTGGGCCTCTCATCTCTGCACCACAACCGCCTCCCGGGGGGAGCAGTGGCCGAGCGCTTCTCCACAGCCCAGCTGTACCCCTTTGGCTTTCTATTCTGTCCCTCACAGGGCATCCCACCACTGTCCCTGCGGCCCCTCCCGCATGGGAAGAACGGGGAACGTGTCCTTCTTCCAGACGGAGTTGACTCAGCCACAGGCTTCCAACCCCCAGCCTCCATCTGACCTATTCTTTTTGCTCTTTGCCCTTGATCCTGTCTTAGCTGAGCCCAGGCCGCTGTAACAAAGCACCTTGTGACCAAAGGTTGGTTTCTGGTGGGAGTCGGCTTCTCGACTTGCACACGGCCACCTTCTCGCTGAGTCCTCACTTAGCACTTCCTCGGGCGTGAGTGGAGCGGGAGGGAGGCGGAGGGCGAGAGAGCGAGAGCGAGATCCTTCTTCCTCTTTCGCCTAAGGGCACTGATGCCATCACGAGGGGTGCACGCAGTGACCTAACGTGACCCCAATCATCTCCCAAAGCTCTGCCTCCTACGACTGTCACACTGGGGGACTCAGACCTCAACATATGAATCTGGCGAGGACACAAATTCTTCAATCCATAACAGACCCCCTGCTGGCTCCCTGTCCTTAGACACAGTGCCTTAATCCTGTCCTTGGATTGCTTTTTTTTTTTAAGTTTATTTATTTTTGAGAGAGAGAGAGTGAGTGGGGAAAGAGCAGAGAGAGAGAGAGAGAGAGAGAGAATCCCAAGCAGGTTCTGCGCGGTCAGCACAGAGCCCGTCGCTGGGCTTGAACCCACAAACTATGAGATCATGAACTGAGCATGACCAAGAGTCCAAGGCTTAACCAACTCAGCCCCCCAGGTGCCCTGTCCTCTTCCCTCATGGCTTTGTAAGCTGTCTGTAGCCCCTCACTTGCAGGTTTCAGGGCCCTGTTCACGGCCAAGCTCTCATCCTCTCTCCCCTCCCCCTGTCCCCCCCGACCCCGGAAAAGAGACCCCGCAGGAAGAGCTCAGCCTTTTGGGGCTCTGACATCAGCTCAGCATGGGCATCTTGGGAGAACTGCTAACACGCAGGTGTCTGAACCCCTGTGGGATGTTGTGGCCTCTGGGGGGTCGGTCACAGCCTCTGTGTGGGGGGGTGATCACGGCCTCTGCCGGGTAGGGGGCCGTCGTGGCCTCTGTGGGGGGGGGGGCGTTGTGGCCTCTGCTGGGTGGGGGGCTATCATGGTCTCTGTAGGGGGGCAGTCGTGGCCTCTGTGGTACCTGGATCGCACCTCCTGGTGCTGGTGTTCCAGCCCCCCTATTCTTTGTCCGCTCTGAGGTCAGTGCCCTCTCCTGTCCCCCGTCATAGTCTCTTCACTATGGGAGGCACCTTGGCCTCCACCAGGTGTTCCCCCGCCCCCTGTCCCTGTGCTCCTGCTCAGGCCGGGACACTGGACACTCGCCAGGAGCCCGGCTCCATCAGCTGTGGACCCACCAGCAGGAGGGTGGGGAGCTGGCCCAGGTGTCGCCTTGGTCCCGGTGGCGGTGGCTCAGCTCGAGGGCAGCGGTGGGGCTCACAGCCCCTCACGTCCTGCTGGAACGGGGCTCTTGAGATTCAGAGCCCCCGCGGGCGATCACTGCCCCTGCCCAGTCCACCTGGTTGGCACGGACCCTTCTCGGTGGGACCCAGCTGGGCACAGGAGGTCTCAGTGGGCTCGGTCGGTCTCACGTGCTGGCCGGGCCGGCCCGACTGGACGGTGAGCAAACCTCCTTCCATATGGTCTCATTTCAGAGGCGGCGGAGACCCCCGGACGCCTCTCTTGCTCACCCTTTACCCGCGTGTCCGTTATTTCGATTTTGTGTTTTCCAAGCGTGCCTGGAGTCTCTCCCCAAGGGCTCCAGCCCCGAGAGTCGATGCCCAGTGGAAATGCACACCCCAACGGGAAAGCGTGCCACCCGGGGCTGTCGTGCCCTGAGGACTCAGAACCGGTGGGCGTTTCATTTCCCTGTATTTACACAGGCTCCCTTTCCACGTGGATTTGGGGAAATGGCAATAAAATTTGGTAACATGGTGAAATAAATACATTAAAGGTATGGGAAGCGGAGATAAAGTCAGAAAGACTGATCAAAATGAGGAAGGTCGTTTCCTAAAAAGTGGTCTCTGTGTGCTCCAATTTTGTTGTATTTAAAAAAATTTTTTTACTGTTTACTTTCGAGAGAGAGAGGCAGAGTGTGAGCAGTGGAAGGACAGAGAGAGACCGAGGGAGACACAGAATCGGAAGCAGGCTCCAGGCTCCGGGCGGTCAGCACGGAGCCCGGCGCAGGGCTCGAACCCACAGGCCACGAGATCACGACCTGAGCGGAAGTCGGACGCCCCACTGACTGAGCCACCCACGCAATTGGGTGCTGCAGTTGTGCTGCGATTTTCATTTTAAGGATCGTCCACAGTGATCCAGACGATACGGGAATTGCAACTTGTTTTTGCGGAACTGACATAATTGACCCCATCGCACAGAAAAAGAGACTGAGGCTCTGAGAGTGCCGTTGAGCGGCCTGAAGCATCTGTTTCGTATATGATGGATATCAAGTAGGTTAGCGTGTGATGGGCAGGCCCCAGCCTGTCCAGCCCCAGAAGTCGTCCCTAAAACACTTGGCCGCTTGCTTTCAAAAGATGGTTCTGGAAGTCAGACGGGTGCCCTTCACGGTTTTGCCTGAAGCGAGCCCTGGATGCAGGTGTTGCAGGAGAAGCAGGGCATGGGCTGGGTTTGGCAGATATTTCTAGCGTATATTCTTAAAAGTGATTGCAATCTCTCCGACACAGGTAACGTTGAGGAATTAATCTTGCTTCATCAAAAGAAACAGCACGGGACCGATGGGGACGCAGGTACATTAAATTCCTACCCAAGTACGGATTATAATGCTGCAGACTTCCTCACATTTACGCCGTGTCTGACTTTTTTTTTTTTCCAAAATGCCTCATTTAAATGCTGACAGATTGGTTGGCATTGTGAATGTCTTTGATATGTAATCATAAAATGGTGCCTTGTGAAAACGTGGTATATAAAACTGCTGTTACTCAGACTAATTTCATGGTAGCATTTGATTGACAATAAGGGCTTGTGCACAAACTGATATCTGTTGAGAATGGGGGGGGGGGTTCAGTGTGGAATGTTGTTATTTAGATGATATTTAAGACCCTTTTTTGCTCACTGCACTCTAAAAGCCGAGAAAGCAGCCCACGAAAAGGGGGAAACAGCCTGTGTCCTGGCCAAATTCTTCCTTTCCAAGTAGCTTGTGTCGATTTTCTGATTCTCTGGAGCTCCGGATTAATTTCCATTTTTTAAGCAAAAAGTCTGCGATGTTGAATTGTGTACATCTGGAAAAAACAGGTTACGGATCTCTCCCCACTCCCCAAGTAGCACGTTCCTTTTGTTTCAGTGTTAAAACAGTGAAGTCCGCACGTGCTAACTTGTCACAGGACGTGGGAGTGGGTTGGGGGGCGGGCAGGCCCTATAGCTCACATTTTCCCATTGTCTTTCAGGATTTCTAGAAGCTTGAAATCCTTTCAAGAGGGATTCTTGGGATGAAGACAGGCAAATGGCAACAATTCCAGCAGAACGTTCCCTTTCTTTTGGAAGATTTTAGCAAACGCTTTGTGTCCTGGGGGATTTCTTCAAGAATAGGGGGCCCAGTTTGTGCGTTTGGGGAATCTGTCTCCATGGGAATCCGTGACCTGGCCGTGGCTTGGGCCATGTGTCTGCAGGTGTTGTGGTTTGTATCACCTTGGTGGGCTCAGAACTTGTAGCCTGGGTCAAGGGCGTTTCTTGTCGCTACACATTTGCTGCCTTGGCTGGTTTCTTTTGTTTACCTGAAAGCGATTGTCACTTATTCTAGAGTTGTCTACATAATTAGCACATCCCAATGCTCTCAAATGCAAGGAATAGCAGTGCTCATTTAAAAGCAACCTAGGGCCTCCTGGGTGACTCAGTCGGTTAAGCATCTGACTTTGGCTCAGGTCATGATCTTACAGTTTCTGGGTTTGAACCCCACGTCAGACTCTGTGCTGATAGCTCAGAGCTGGAGCCTGCTTCAGATTCTGTCTCTCCCTCTCTCTCTCTCTCTCTCTCTGCCCCTCCCCTGCTCACACTCTGTCTCTGTCTCCCTCTAAAATAAACAATCATTAAAAAAATTTAAAAAAAAATAAAAGTAACCTAAAATAAAATGTGTCACTTTCAAAGAAAACACAGAAATCTCCTTTGACAACTAATGAATTAGCAACTAGATATGACCCTTCTACAAGAAAAGCCTCTGAAACTTGTGTTCATCACCGTGTGTGTGTGTGTGTATGTGTGTGTGTATGCGCATGTGTGTGTACATGCATGCGTGTGCACTCTGCTTAGTTTGGTATTTTTCCTTTGTCTGAAATAGTCTAATCATATTAATCGTAGCGATGAGATGGCATTTCTTTTTCTTATATTCACTTGTGTTATAGAGGAGCCATACAAAATAACAAGTGGCCCATCTTTGAGATTATTATTTGACAGATAAATAAACATCTCACCCCCTTTTCACAAAATATCTGAGGTCAAGGGTGTACACAAGGATAAATCTTTTTCTTCTGCGTGAAAGTAATCTCTGTGTTACATCTGCCGTATATTGAGTCCCTCTAAGTGTCAGCCTCGTTAGAGGTGAGAGCAATGGCTTTTGGGCTTTTTTCTGGGTAAGCACATGACATGCTGTAGCCTGTCTCCTAGATCAGGACACACAGGCTCGGCCGATTTCACTGGCTTGTCTCATGTCTGCAGTTAATAACTGCAGAGTCTGGGTTTAAAACTGTGATGTCTGAGCTTCGAAGTCTGTGCTTGGCATTAATTGCCTCCTCCAGTATTGTGGTACCGAGTGTCACTTTCCCATGACCCTGAATCACAGCGACCGGTCAGTGAGTTCACACCTGGCCACCTCACCTGGGGAGGGAGTTTTAAGTGCACACAGCGTCTGAGGCACCTGGGGGGGCTCAGTCGGTTAAGCGTCTGGTTTCAGCTCAAGTCACGATCTCACAGCTCATGAGTTTGCGCCCCACGTCGGGCTCTGCGCTGACAGCTCAGAGCCTGGAGCCCGCTTCGGATTCTGGGTCTCCCTCTCTCTCTGCCCCTCCCCCGCTCACGCTCTGTCTCTCTCTCTCAGAAACAAATAAACATTAAAAAAATTTTTAATGCACAGCGTGTAGACTCCTGGCGCCGCCTTGATTTTAATTCCTTGATTCAACAACAGGCTTAATTCACTGAAGGCTGGCTTTGATTCTGTTTTAAAATTCCTTACCTTCTCCATCTCAGTTTAATGCTGAAACCTTGCGGATCACAGAATGGCCCCGATAGAGAGGGACATGCACATTGTGTGAGTGAGAGGCCACTCATGATGTTCCAATTACTGCCTCTGTGGCTTTGACGGTAAGAAACGCCGGTGTCTTTCCTTTGCAATATTCTCCTTTCCTGCAGCAGTTAAGACTAACCTCCCCTGGGGTAGAGACGACATACTGAATTTTATTAGTCTTCCTCAGCAAGTGTTAAGGAGACAACAGTAGGCTTTTTTCCTCCTTGTCCAGAGACAGCTATATATAGTACCTAATAAAAGTAAATAAATTATGAGTGAAGCAATTCATGAAACATCGGTTCTGGAATAGCACATTTTTTTTTGCCTATAGAGGAGAAAGCATCCTTTGCACAAGTGGCTTGAAAATATTTATTATATGTATAGTTTAATGAAAAAATGGAAAATACCAAAATGTCAAATATGTGTTAATTTGCAAGAGTATTTTTAGACTTCTCCCCAGCACAGTGAAATGGAAAGAACTTGGGTATTTGATTAAAACCTACTGGGCTTCAAATAGTGGATTTAGCAAAAACCAGCATTATTCACTCCAGGAAAGTTACCTAACTTAGGCTCATTTTATCCAATTGTAATAGGGGCAGATCATGGCCTATTTCAAAGTGTTTTTGACAACCATTAAAGAAAATGATAAATATAAAGGGCGTATGAAAATTCTAGTCAAGATGAGACAGATTCATATGGAAGGTATCCCCCTACGACACATCAACAATTATCAGTAAAATATTTCAATCTATATGCATACGTGTATACACACACACACAACAACAACAACAACAACAACAACAACAAAGTGATACCCATCTTCCCAAGTGGGAAAATAAGTGGAAACTCACTGATAAGTTTCGTCTGGAGCTCGGAGGTTATTTGGCCCCAAGTGTGGAAACTGGAGTCAGTCAATGGTGGATGGGATTCAAGTAACGTAGGTCTATGCGTCTCTGAAATGAATCACGTGTGCAACGCGCCCACTGGTTGAATGAGTGGCTAGTGGGTTTTTCCATTCCTAAATCAAGCCTGGAGATAGCTGTGGTCAGCAGCGTGGCTGTTCAGCTATTGAACTCAAGCCTTTCTCACAGATGGGAGCCCCGTGCTGCAATGTGAAATCTAAATCTGAACTGGGAAGACAACCACAGACTTGAGACTTCAGTGGGGAGCCTCAAAATGGGAGCGGGAAAGACAGGGGCCTCCTCAGGGTATCTGTTCTAGCAAATAGTGCACACAGCACTCACACGAGAAGACAAACCTCCCCCTAAATGGGAGAATTCGCTGTCTGAAAATAAGAATGCAAAAACAGCTTTAAAATAAGAATGTCGAAGGTCCTCAAAATGATACTGGACAGACTAGCATACACAGTAAAGAACCTGAGTTACAAAAGAAGAACAGGTCGCTGTGCAGGGCAAAGGGAAACCATGGATATGGTCACGTTCCCGGCCCATAATATGACTTGATACATTACTCATTCCTTGTATTAAGAGTAATAGTATTAGCAGCAGATTATTCTCCCTCTCTCTCCCACTTACTCCTAATGAAAAGCGAGAGGAGGGGGAAACAGGACAAATGCTGGATCGCATTAAATCATTAAAGATACGTGTCAGGAGGGTGGGAGATAATACGGTGGTGTGAGGGCTCCCCCCGTCGATGCAATGCCCGATGGAACAGCCATGATTTGTAAAACTTAGTTTCAAAAAAGGAATTCGAAAGCCATGGGAAATTGTCCTGAGGGCACGTGGCACGTAAAGAAACGTTTCTTCAACAAAATCTACCAAATCCCAATGGGAACAAGGCAAGAGTCTGGCATTTGAGCTATGATCCACCCCTCACTGGACTTCCCTCCCCCACCAGCTTTAATTTATCCAATAAATGTAATAAATCTTTACTAAAGACTTTTTACTTGTCGGCCAGTAGTTGATGAGTGGATGAGTAAGACAAGTATCTCAACATAAAAAGTTCACAAATAACAATCGCCACACAATGCTTTCATAACAGCTAAAACACACCCAGAGCTTACAACAGGCTAGTAACATGCTTAGTTTTTTACATAAATTAATTCCTTCAAACTTTGCGGCAATTCTGTGACTCTTCTCGTCCTTAGTGGACATGAGCAGAACCATGGTAACTGACAACCAGCCCACCCCCGATAGAGAGATGGGGAGTCCCATATGGATACCGTGGGATCCCTTAGAAGCTTCAGTGGGTAAGGGAGTAGCCATGATTCTTTCAGTTCCAGCTCTACCTTCTTCCACTTTTATATGTTTAAAAATAAACTTTTGTTATGCCCCTCCCTGTGCTTTGTCACTCACTAATGTCTTCCTTAACTATCCTAACCTTATGGTTATTTGTCATTTGTTTTACAGTACACGATTTGGCCATTCCCTTTATTATATTGAAACATTTGCTTTTACCCCTATTACCAACTAGAAGAGTCTTGCAAAACTTTAGGAAGATATAAAAAATAATATTACCCCAAACCACGTTGTCCAAAAGGCTTAAAAGGATGTTAGTTTGGGTCTTATTCAAACTTGCATCATGCCAGGCCTGGAAAAAAATAGAAAGACATTTCCTTCTCCTTGACCTCCTTACTTAAGCACTTTTTAAAAAATTAAGCTTATTTATTTATTTTGAGAGAGAGAGAGAGAGAGAGAGAGAGAGAGAGAATCCTAAGCAGACTCCACACTGTCAGCACAGGGCCTAACGCAGGGCTCGAACTCACGAGCCATGAGATGGTGACCTGAGCAGAAACCAAATTCAGAGGCTTAACTGACTGAGTCACCCAGGTTCCCCTTAAACATTTTTCTAATAACTGTACTGTAAGTCTTTGGAATTAATGCTCTGTAGTTGGTTCCCCGGTAACTGCTGTTTCCATGGCCACTAGAAACAAGAGAGCAGACAAGCTGGCATCTTGGATGTCCTAGTCATATCTGTGAGTACTCCTAGATACTCACAGATTATGGTAGCACATAATCGGTAACACCCAATAGACTTTCCATAGCCACATGATCCAGGGATTTCAAAATAGTTCCCCTGATCCAAATGCGTGGCATCACCAAAGACGTGATAAAAACACATGCCAGACTTGAAATTTAAATCCACCGGAGAATGCCATCTCCCTAATTTTTTTTCCCCCATAAGTTCATGAGAGGATGATGATGCACAGCTTGGTTTGAGATCCATTGGATAAGGCAAAAATGGTTAGTCCCACCTCTCGAAAGCCACCATTAAACAAACTTGCCCTGGTGGGACCACCTCTCAGGGCATCAGTCAGGACCCCCAGATCCTCACTCTTTATGTTCTTTATACCAGAGCTTCCCAAGGTGTGGTCCACACCCCACTGGGGGAACGTGAGATACCTCCAGGGATACCTGAAGCCAAAGTTCTTCTCAGACGCTACTAAGTACTTCCTGTCCTTTTCCACTCTGTTGATGTTCACACTCATGGTGAAAACACATGCCCAGACACTCTGTTGGTGTCTTCGCACAAAACAATCAGCAGCAGCGAACTGTGATCACAGTTGTATTTTTCATGACCCACACGTAGAAAGATAAAAGTTGTGTCAAGACTATTCTTGATTGTCAAGTTACGGTAATTAATTTTATTCCACCTTGACCCTGAGGACATGTCTTCTTACTATTTCATGGCATGAAGGGGAAAGTGTACCCCCAGCACTCCTCCTGTACACTGAAATATGCTAGTGGTAACAAAGAAAAGCATTTGGGGCATCGTTGGACGTATCTGCTACGTGAAATGCAATGTTGATTGGAGAACATAACGGGCAGTAGAAAAAATACGAGTTGTTAAAATTTGAGTACTTAGTGGGACACATTTTTTCAAAAATGAATGGAGTGGAAGTGACATTTCAAGGAAAACAAATTATGGCATTTTTTTCAGGTATGAAGATGTGAGCCCTAAAGTGAAAATTTTTAGGTAATGCTTGATTTTGCCTCCCGATAAGTTTGGGAAGACCTTTCTCAAGAGATTGACGATGCTATTATTGCCCATGCTTTTTGATAGGATACAATGATATGAGTGAATACTCTGCATAAGTCAAAAATTTCCATATAACTAGTGTAGCGATGCTGGGAAAACAAACAAGGGCGGAGATCAACTCGAAGTGCAAGACAGAACAACGAATTTCAGTGTGACAAGGTGCGAAAAGTTTATTGACACGGTTTCAGATTCCACATTGGAACGGACCTTTAAGACACCACGACTTGTCAAACTTAGGTGTGGTTCTAGAGAAAAATATCCACAATTATCCGAAAAGACCACTTCCCTTTTACATATTTTGTGAGCTTGGGTTTCCTTTATATTTGAACCAAAACAACCTATCACAAGATGATGAATGCATATATGCAAATCCAACATCTTCTACAAAGCCAGACATCAAAGAGATTTGAAAAAGTATAAAACAATGCCAATATTTCCACCGTTTTTTCTATTTGAAAAGTATTTTTATTAAAATATGTTATTCATGCTGACCAGTAATGGATATATTATTGTTATTTTAAGTTACTTAATAAAGAGCATTTTAAGTGGTATATTTTAGAATATGTTTCCATTGGGAATATGATTATTATTGATAGATACCACTCATATACGGGGTGCCTGGATGGTTCAGTCGGTTAAGTGTCCGACTTCGGCTCAGGCTATGATCTCACGGTTCATGGGTTTGAGCCCCGCATCGGGCTCTGTGCTGATAGTTCAGAATCTGGAGCTGCTTCGGATTCTGTGTCTCCCTCTCTCTCTGCCCCTCCCTGCCCATACTCTGTGTGTGTGTGTCTCTCTCTGTCTCAAAAATAAATAAACATTAAAAAATAATAAAGGATATCACTCATATCGACAAAATCTCCTTGGGACCTCAAAAACTTTTTAAGAGTATAAAGTGGCCTTGAGAACAAAGAAACTTGAGAATCGTCTTATGATGCTTTCTGAACTCCCCTCCCCCCTTTTTTTTCAACCTTGTACAGAGGGAGCATGCTCCTGGGCCTTTTCTAAGATAAAGTAAAGCTCATTTTGTAGGTACAGGCATGTTGGATATTGCTGTGAAAGCATAAGGCTTAGATTTCCCAGAACAGCATTTTTTCACCAACCTTAACGACTCATTAGCGCTAAGTTGTGAGGGATGCCCTGGCCCCATCTCTCCGTTGGAATGGAGGAAGGAATGAGACAGGAAGAAATGGAAAGGAGAAAATTACTCTCCAGATATTCGAAATGACTAGTTATTTCCAGAATATATGATCCCATTCTTCTGTATATAGATTCATGCTATTTGCTCTGCTTGGGATCCTCCCAGCTCACGTTTCCACTTGAAGAATTTTCGTTTTTCCAGACAAAGTTAAAGACCTCCCTGACCACTCTGCTTCCACCCCTGCCTTTATGCCATTTTAACGCCTTGTACACTCTTATTTAATATGTGATCCCAGGATATTACCGTTGGGATCATGTGTTTGTGGGTACAGAGTTCTCAAGCACCAAAACCAATGTGCAAAAAGATTAACTTTATTTATTTTTAGCTGAATTTAATTTTATCACAATAGGCATTGTACCCAATTGCCTAGGACTTCATGAGCATAAAGTCAAGCAATTTCAATCAATTCAGAGTTTTCTTGTTAGTCTAAATTTTCTGTCGCTCCTGTTTGTAAAAACCCTCCGATTTCCAGCTGAGCCTTTGGGTCAGGTGTGGTAGGGGGCTGGCGGGGAGGTGATGAGACCCTCAAGGGCTTTCATCTGGGTCTGCTGAAGCCTACAGTCATGCGTGCCATGATTCACAGGGCAACAGCAAATTTAGCATAAGGCTAGAATTGTTAGGAGATTGGCTGCAGAACAAACAGAATACGTGAAAATGGAGAGTAATGTGGTATACAGGTGTGAGGATGTATGTATAAGAGTTGAATTTTAAGGAGCAAGAGAGTGGCTAGAAATTTCGGTGCATAAACTTAAAATTAAAGAAAACCTCAATTTTGAGAACACAGCAGGACCATGGAGAGAAACAAAATGTGGGCCGAGGGGTAATTGTTTCAGACCCTGGATGGTAGTAATTGTAACCCTGTGAGTATCCAGTGCATGAACTTCCTGCAATCCACAGAAAATGATTCATTCCGTAGCCTCTGGAAAATAAAAGGGACGGAACTGACTTTGAAGTGGTGAATCTTCCTAGAAATGGAATTCTTCTGATCAAGTGGCTTTTGGTCATTTAACGTTTATTTATTTTTTTTGGGACAGAGAGAGACAGAGCATGAACGGGGGAGGGGCAGAGAGAGAGGGAGACACAGAATCGGAAACAGGCTCCAGGCTCTGAGCCATCAGCCCAGAGCCCGACGCGGGGCTCGAACTCACGGACCGCGAGATTGTGACCTGGCTGAAGTTGGACGCTTAACCGACTGCGCCACCCAGGCGCCCCTGGTCATTTAGAATTCAGTTTGAACACATTCTCCTGCAAGTCCTCATAAAATGCTGGAAGCCGGCGATCACTGCAACCTCGGGACAAATTGTGCACAGAATAAAGTCGCAGGTTGTTTCGCAACCACAGACGTATTCGATGGAGACAGGAGGCCACGTCTCCTTTCTGCTTTTCTGTCGGCTTGGCGTTTTGGAAAACGCCAGTGTTCCTGGGTGCCCTTGGAGAGCTCCTCTGTTCTGAAGATGCGTCCCAGGCTGATGTTCATTCAACGTGTTCCTGGGACATTTGACAGGAGACACCAGGGAAACGGAAAGACAGAAAAGACTTGACTATGTAGGAAAATCCTTCCTGTTACAAAGGACCGTTAGAATCTGATTTGTTTTTCCATTGGCTTACCAAACCCAATCACACCTGCAAAATCCTACGAACCCCAATCATACCCACAAAATTTATATTCACCTTCCAAACTAGGGTCAACGGCAATACATTCAAAGCGTATAGAATTCCTGTATAATCGCCACATTATGCTTAATCCACACTATACTTTATCTCTGTTGGTTTTATCAGTTAGCTTTTGCTATAAAAACAAGTCCTAAAGCTAAATGGCTTAAAACCATGTTTTATATTGTTGTCGCTTAAGGTTGGGCGGGCTGGCTGGAAGGTGGCTGATCTTGATGGGCCCACGGGGTACCTCTGCTCTCACTTTGCTTCTCCAGGTGTCTTTGATCATCCTCCTACGATGCACAGTCTAGTGTGTGCATCTCACGGTGACACAGCAGCAGGGAGAGGGGCACGTGGAAACACGTGAGGCTTCTTAGGGTCTCAGTGTGGAGCCTGTCATTTCCCCTCATTCTAGTGACCAGAGCAACACAGAGGACAGAGCCCCAAGTTAAAGCTGCAGAGAAGTATATTCCACTTTTAGAGGAGGAAATCCAAGTTACCCGTCAAAGGGCACAGATGAAGGGTGAGAAATTAAAGTAGTGCCAGTAATGAGATCTAGAATATTCTTAGGTGCCCAAATTGTGCATGATCATCAAAAAAGAACACCAGTAATGAACAGGTCTTCCAAATAAGGAAAGATGTCCTAAGACTTTGGAAAACCACATCGCCAGTTGACTCAGAAAGCCACAGAGATGGGCGCCTGGGTGGCTCAGTCGGTGAAGCATCCGACTCTTGATTTTGGCTCAGGTCATGATCTCACGGTTCGCGAGCAGAGCAATTGGCAGAGTGGCAGCACGAAGAGGCTGGAAGTCTTTGGTTCAGATACGGAGAATTTAGAGGAAAGAAAAACAAAAACAATAAAGGAAAACCTAGCAGCGGACGATAGTGTGACCATTCGACCGTGTACTGATTTCATGACATGGCCAGATATAGGACTATCTGAGGAGGCCATCTACAAGAGAGGGCAGCTGAGGTGAGGAAGGGAACTCACCTTCTGGTGACTTCAGCGATGTCAAAAAGGGCCATGGTCTTTCCAGACGGGGATGGCATTGCACAAAGAAGTGAAGAGGCATGCTTGGGTGGAGAGCTTCAGGAGAACCTGCTGTTTATACTTATTCCGTATCTGCCATGTGCCAGATGGTTCATATGTGATATCACAAGCCCCTCCAACATTTTGATGTAGGTATTGTCATTCTATCTTAGAAACGATGCAGCAGAAGCCCACTGGAGTTAAGTAACTTAGAGCCAGGAAGCCGTTAGGCTGTGAAGCAAATCCAAATTCATACGAGTTTGATTCCAAAGCTCGTGGTTGGATTCGGGGTCAGATCCCTAGATCTAGAACAAGAGTGACCATTGCTATGGTCTGAATGTGTGCGTCCCCCTCAAACTGGTATATTGAAATCCTAACCGCCAATGTGATGTATTAGGAGGTGGGAGCGTCTGGGAGGTGACTGGGTCGTGAGCCTTCATGGTTGGGATTAGTACCCTTATAAAAGCCACCCCACAGAGCTCCCTGCTTCTTTCCTCAGGGGAGAACACAGCGGGAAGTCTGACCCAGAAAAAGGTCCTCACCCAAACCACGCTGGCACTCTGCTCTCAGACTTCCAGCCTCCAAAACAGTAAGAAATAAGTTTCCGTTGTGTATAAGCCCCTCAGCCTAGGCTATTTTGTTACAGCGGCCCACATGAGCCCACAAGGACTGAGGGGACTGTCGTAACTCATCACCCAAACCTGGGCTTACAGCAACAATCAAATAAAACAGATCTGAGAATAAGGTTACACACCTGGGACTTCGTTTCAGCAACACATCCCAGGTATAGCGTTGATTTGCTACATTCAAATCTGATGAGGAGGTGTGGGGACTAGATGCTCTGATACTCAGCTGGAGGCCCCCTTTACGGGCATGGAGAGGGCAGATGGGCATTGGAGCAGAGGGGGAGAATAGGCTGGAGGAAGGCCACCCTGCCCTTCTACAGCAGACAGGAGGACGGTGGGGGTAAAGGCCCAGGAAGATTGTCCCAAAAGGCAGTGATAGTCAACCGGAAACAGAAAGTCAGTTGGTCTCCAGGACTTGTCCTAAATAATTCTTGTCTCTTGGTCTCCTCTCCATGTGTATGTACTTCTTAGCCCCATGCCCCCTGAAGAAAAGAGTGCGTACTGGGTGTGAGGACATACAGAAATGCCATTTCAGCCCATGTATGCTTCTTTTCTTTCCTGTTAAATCTGGTGCTTGAGCTCAAGCCTTGACTCATCTCCAAGAAGTGTTTCTGTGTTGATGGCATGAGGAAAGCTTCTCTACTGTGAATTCGGTCAATATAATTTAGTGGACACAAAAGGTGACAGGCTCTCCAGTAAGTGCTTTAAATTCTTCTGCTCCTCATCACAAGCTTGGAGTAGTTGGTAATATATTAACTCCAGGACGAGGACACCGAGGTTCAGACGTGCTGCCCCAAATCACAGAGCTCACTGGCAGCAAAGGTCTGTCTGCTTAGAAATACATGTTCCTTCTGTACTAAAATCTTCCTTTCTCTTAATGGAGAAAGTCAACAGCTCAGCGTTCTACTGATTGTAAACCTCTCAAATCCATTAGGATCATCATCACGAAACTTAAGAGAATCCATTTTTTTTTTCTGAAGATGTGCCGTACCTTGCAGCATCTGCAGGAGAAGTCTTTGTGTCTTTTACCTCAACCCCTCTCATCCGGATAATGATGTAAGCCATTAATGTCTGTTATTAAATTAGCACTAATTACTTACCAAGTCATTACCAAGGGGCTTTGATATAGGATCAGTTCGGACAGATGCTCAGGAATCTTCTATCACTGAAAAAAAAAAAAAAATCAGAGAAATACCAATACCCCCCAAACAAAACTGCGTGTGTAATGTGGATATGAATATGGAATTATAAGAATTATAAGAAATGTGTTCAGTGCAAATCACACAACTGGTATTGACCTCCCTTTTTGAAAACCACTCCTGAGTACTAGCAACAGTAGTGCAAAACAACCCTCTGAATTAATGAATCTGCTCACTGTTCTTCATGTCGCTGACTAGAAGATCCAGAAATGGGCTGTTTATTCTATTATACAGTGTTATTTTGATTTTAAGA
The DNA here is from genome assembly GCF_018350155.1 of Leopardus geoffroyi. Taxonomy (NCBI): domain Eukaryota; kingdom Metazoa; phylum Chordata; class Mammalia; order Carnivora; family Felidae; genus Leopardus; species Leopardus geoffroyi. The sequence goes on from NC_059336.1 coordinate 136,161,695, forward strand.
CAAAGAGCAATGAACGGAGATTAAGTACATTGAATCCCGAGTGCTGGCTATGCCGTTAGCCTGTGTTGAATTTTGAAAAATAATTCTCATTCTGTAATTCCCTCATCTATAAACACCGAGTGGAGTTGGTGTGGTTTCCAAGGTCTTTTCAGTTCAAGGTTTATGTAAATGGAAGACGTATAACTATACGTACACCTCCCATGTTTCTATAGTCAAAATTATTTTCAGCCACTGAATTGTTAATTTCCTTTCGTTTTCAATAATATCATACAGAAAAATACACTTAGCTCAAATAAGATGAGTCATATCATTGTTAGGGCACCTGGGTGGCTCAGTCAGTTAAGCCTCCTATTTCTGCTGAGGTCATCATCTCACGGTTTGTGGGTTCGAGCTCCAAGTCGGGCTCTGTGCTGACAGCTCAGAGCCTGGAGCCTGCTTCGGATTCTGTGTCTGCCTCTCTTTCTCTGCCCTTCCCTCCCACCCTCCCTCTCTCTCTCAAAAATAAACATTAAAAATTTTTTAAAAAGAGATGAAACACATCATTGCAAGAATATGGTGATTCCAAGGAAATAGATATTTTACTTTGGAAATCTAGGAGGTAAAACTTTTATGTTCTCGTTAGCCTTTTATTTGCAAATACAGATGATTTTACCAGGTACCTGAATGGGACATTGTGACTGTCTCCCTTAGGGAGGGCATATACCTACTCTGTGTGTGAAACAAGAATAAGGATGGTAATTTGGGGAGCAGAAGAGGTGGTTTGGAGCCTTCCAAGTCTATTTTTAAGCACCGTGTTGGAATAGGACACCGTGGAAATGCTGGGTCCCTGACGTCATGAGCTGCCTTTTTTTTTTTTCCTGACCTGTTTTAGGGGAGGGTGGAGGGCTCTATGGTGTTTGTATCATGGCTTACTTATTTATTTTCTTTGATTTTACATTCATCTGAATATGATCCCTGTAGATGGATCTTATATTTCTAATTTCACGTTATTTTCTATTAAAGCCTTTGAATTTATTAAACACACAGGCAGCATCCGATTAAATGCTCATAACTCTTTTTTTCTTCCCTTTGGTCTATAAGTGCTGTGAATTATACCAAAAGGTTTATGCTCTGCAAAGCATACTTGCTTTCTTGGGATGGATCCTGCTAGAATTTTGTTGTATTATGTCTTAAACATATTGCTGGATTTGGTTAACTGATAGCTTCTTAAGGATTTGTATATCTGGTTCATAACTGGAATCAACAATATACTTTTTTCACTGTATCCATGGTTTTGAACTCAAGCTTCTCTAATTTTTACCCTTTTACTATTTTCTTGAGCTCATTACATGAAAGAAATTTTCAATTTTTATTCAAGGGTTGGTAGCAATCTCTTACAAGTCTGGGACTTTTGAGAGGTACACATATTCCTTAAAGCCATTTCTATTTATTTAACACTCCTTTTTTTTATTTGGGTGTCTCGTTCCCTGCTACACTGATTTCCAATGATACTGAAGTGAAGTTTATATACATTAAAGGTATCCGTTCCACGCACACAATATGACAATCTTTAATTTTGTTTTGAGTAAGCTCTACACCCGACATGGGGTGGGACTCATGACCCCGAGATCAAGAATTGCACACTCTACTGACTGAGCCAGCCAGGTGCCCCTCAGCTGGATGACCCCTGAATAAGTACACATTCATGTAAACACCCACACAAACAGCGTATAGACAACTGCCGTTTTGCCTTCCACCATTTACCCCAGGAGACACTAATCTTTTCTGTGGCTAGTTACTCACATCTTTCATTTTCCTCAATAGTTTTCGGTAGTTCGATAGCGTGTGTCTTTAAAAGAAAATGATCCCTGGGGCACCTGGGTGGCGCAGTCGGTTAAGCGTCCGACTTCAGCCAGGTCACGATCTCGCGGTCCGTGAGTTCGAGCCCCGCGTCGGGCTCTGGGCTGATGGCTCAGAGCCTGGAGCCTGTTTCTGATTCTGTGTCTCCCTCTCTCTCTGCCCCTCCCCCGTTCATGCTCTGTCTCTCTCTGTCCCAAAAATAAATAAACGTTGAAAAAAAAATTTTTTTTTAATAAAAATAAAAAAAAAAAAAGAAAATGATCCCTAATGTTTCATGTGTTCAAAACCATTGTAACTGTGATTTTAAATTGTATTGTCCAACTGTTACTTCCTAGTATGTATAAGTTAAATTCTTTTTTTAAATGTTTCGTATTGAGCTTACACCCTGTGACCTTGCTAAAACCACTTGTTTGTTTCAGTAGGTTTTTTGGATATATTCTTCAGGGATTTTTTGTGTTCACTGTCATGTGCTTTGTTGAAATAGTGGAAAATATATGTTTTCCTTTTATTAATTTTCTTATTGTATTGTGTTTGCTAGACCTTCCACTACTGTGTTGATTAAACATACAAGCAGTAGATATCCTTGCCCTATTCTTGATTTTTGGAAGAAAGTGTTGAGTCTTTCAACATTTGGTATGGTGCTGGTTGTAAGTTCCTCATTGTTGCCTTTTATAAGTTTGGGGGATTTTTGTCTTCTATTCCTTGTTGCTTCAGAGATTTATATAAAATAGTGCTGGATTTTGGCCAACACTTTTTTTTTTTACCCTGAGATCAAGAGTTGCACACTCTACTGACTGAGCCATTATGGTTATATTTTTTCCTTCTGCATTCTGTTAAGATTGTGCATTACATTGAATGATTGATTGCATCTTGTGTTATAGGAATGAACTCTACTAGGTCATGGTACATTATTGATTTTTTAATTGCTGGATATATATTAGATTTTTCAGCTGTGGCTATTAGTTAAGGTAAAGCTATTTTTCATTAAAAAGAAGTCTGAAAGATACAGTAGCTTTGAGAATTGATGAACTTCTGGGGCGCCTGGGTGGCTCAGTCGGTTAAGTGCCCGACTCCAGTTTAGGTCACGATCTCACAGCTCATGTGTTCGAGTTCCGTGTCGGGCTCTGGGCTGACACCTCGGAGCCTGGAGCCTGCTTCGGATTCTGTATCTCTCTCTCTCTGCCCCTCCCCTGCTCACGTTCTGTCTCCCTCCCTCTCTCAAAAATAATAAAAAATATTTTTAAAAAATTAAAAGAAAGATGTGATGAACTTCTTTTTCTCTCACATGGTAGTAAAGTGAACATTCTAGGCTGGTAGGCGAGGCTGGGCTTCATGTGTTCCCAGGGTCATTCAAGACCCACATACATTCCTAGTGGCATCTGGGTGGCTCAGTGGGTTAAGCTGATGACTTGATCTCAGCTCAGCTCATGATCTCGTGGTTCATGGGATTAAGCCCTGCATAAGCTCTATGCTATCAGCACAGAGCCTCCTTGGGATTCTCTCTCTCTCTCTCCCTCTCTCTCCTACCCTCCCTGACTCACTCTGTCTCTCACTCTTAAAATAAATAAACAAATTTAAACAATTATAAAAAAAACACCCACATATGTTACAAGTGTTCCCCTACCCACGGTAGCGTGAGTGAGCCTGGGGTGTCCCTTTATCCGGGAGCCCGACGTCTCCTGGCTGTGGCCAGTTGAAAAAGGAGGGGATAAAGGACACAAAGGTGACTTATGTCTGCAACATTAGGGCCTACGTGTCATGGTGACATCTTCCATGTCTGGTTCTATCTTATTAGAGATTTAATCATGCCCGTATTTATCTACAAAGGACACAGGAACATGAAATCTAACGATATTGTATTATGCCCTTGCACGTTGCCTGTGAGATACTGGGCTTTGAATGTATAAAGGCTCTGATGGTTTGAAATTTGAAATTTCGTCATTCACATAATTTTATCTCTCTATTATATACGTATGTCTTCCTGATCAATTTGCAAGAAACACAGATCACATTTTTAAATAAAAGTGTAGATGCATTTATTTCTCTCTGAATTTCTGTTATTACTTTATGGAGTTCAAGCCTGTTTACAAGAGGCATGTTGATTCTTAACAGTTACAACTTTTTTTTTTTTTTACCAGTATATAATGCCTCTGTTTGTCACTGATACATTTTCTGTTTTTGCTAAAACAGAAGGATTCAATACGATCCAGAGGCTCATAGCACAATCCCCAAAATGTCTAGGCTTTCATTGAAAATCACAGATCACACCAACTAGTTGAAAGATCTCAAACAAAAGGCCATCAATAGATGGGGGTGGGTGGGGAAAGATGGAAATAATGTCAGGATTATCTGACAAAGATTTCAAAGCAGCCATTGTTAAAATACTTCAATGGCCAATTACAGATATGCTTGAGATGAATGAAAAAAAACGAAAACAAAAACAGAAGCTTAGGAAGAAACAGAAAATCTTAGGAAAAAAAAAAAAGACATGAAGAACTGAACAGAACTTTGGAAAGTTTTTAACTTTCAATTCAGTGACTGAAACATTAAAAAACATTTTTAATGTTTATTTTTGAGAGAGAGAGAGAGAGAGAGAGAGAGAGAGAGCTTGAGGAGGGGAGGAGCAGAGAGAGAGGGAGACACAGAATCCGAAGCAGGCTCCAGGCTCCGAGCTGTCGGCACAGAGCCCGACGCGGGGCTCGAACTCACAAACCGCGAGATCACGACCTGAGCTGAAGTTGGACACTCACCTGACTGAGCCACCAAGGTGCCCTTAAACATTTTTAAATGTAATTCTAATTTTGTAATATTGATCCTGGGAAACTGTAAAAGACTTTCCAATAGTTTAAGAGTATCAATCTCTCTTCTGTAATTTACAAAAGTCTCCCCCCGCCCATTATTCATTTAAATAATGTCTGTTAAGGAGGCTTCAGAGTCTGGTTTCTGAAAAGTGGACAAATCAGCACAGATGGCCGGTGCTCTGGTCTTTAAAATTAATGTCTGAGAAATCAGAGAGAGTGTCTTTTCCCGCTGTGCTTGGGGAGACATCACAGCCACCTCAAGAGCTCAGTAACCAGAACAAGGAATAGTCTGGGGAGACATTTTAAATTCGCTATTCCACTCGCCGTGGTTCACGGGCAGGTGAACTCCCCGGCCTCTGCCAGCTGAAGGAGAAATTACCAGCACTAGCTCACCATGGCCATCCACCTTCTTCTTCCTTTTTCCCCCTACCCCTTTCTCCACCTCTTTTCTCTTAATTTTTTTCCTTCCCCTCCCCTCTTTCTAATATTACCTCTAGATAGACACTGTAACCTATTGGGGTGCCTGGATGGCTCAGTCGGTTAAGTGTCCCATCTCTTGATTTCAACTCAGGTCATGATCTCGGGATTTGTGGGTTTGAGCCCCGCATCAGGCTCTGTGTTGACAGCTTGGAGCCTGCTTGGGATTCTCTCTCTCTCCCTCTCTCGCTGCCCCCTCCTCTGCTCACGCTCTTTCTTTCCCTCTCTCTCTCTGTCACAAAAGAAGTGAAATAAACATTAAAGAAAAAGAAATTGTGACCTTATTAACTTGTTCAGATTTTTTTTTTCAACTATAATCAGTTAGAGTAGGCGGAGTTCTGCAACCCCTCCGCAAATCACAAACCGCTTCTCTCAAATCATCTCTTGAAGGCCTGATAAAAGGCTTTGTTATTTTCCTAGCTTTCTGATCTGTGTCCCTTAGCCCTCCACAAATACTGCATTGTCTTCTCCTCCAGAATTCTCCTCGCTGAATGAACTGAACGTATATCCGATAATGTCCCTGTACAGCTGAAGAATCAGATAGATCATCTTCTGTCCACTTACAGTTAATGAAGGCTCCCATAATTATCGCGTTCGGTATTCAGATGACAATTTGTGGAGTGCTTCCTCTGTTTCTGGCAGCATTTGTTGTAGGCTGGACAAGTACAAAGGTAAGTGGGCTAGATGTGATCTCTGTCCCAGGTGACTTCCAGCCTAGTTGGGAAACCTGATCATCAGAAGCTCAAATATATTATACTGATGAGTCTGAGGAAAATTGCTTTGAAGGGAAAAGGAAGAGGAAGTAAGATTTTGCACATTTGCTGACTTCTTGGCATTTTCTATTCTTTTCTATCCCTCCTGTTGATTCTTGCAAGGTATCTTCTGCCTCGTTTTTCCTCCATACCCTTCTTTTTCCTTTCCAACCCAAGGTAAGTTGTGTTAGACTCAGAATCCAGAATTGGAAGGACCCATGCAAATCAGTTGCTTAGATTTCCTCATTGGAGACTCAGAGAAGGACCTGGGGGAACAGGGAGACTTAGTCCACTAACCCCAGCTAAGAAGGGCAGACTGTTTTCTGGTTCCTCCCGGGCTCCAGGCCCCTGCTGTTCCTGCCCTCTGGTCCCAGAGCACCGGTGTGGTAGGTTCTGGAACGGCTGTTTGTTTGAGAAGGATCATCGCTGCCCCTTGCTGTCAGGAATGCATCTTGTGCGTATCCCTCAGTTGTATCAGAAAATTCTTGAAGCCAGGGATACCCTTTTGTCCTTTCTCACCGGGTGCCTATCCACGAGGACGTCCTCCCTCCCTTGTGGGGCGTTTCCAGCTTCGGAGACATTTAGATTTGCTTTCCGGGCTTAGGACTTCGTACTGGGGCAAATTGTTTACCTTTTTACAGTTTCCTTATCCACGAAGGAGAGAATAAAACAGCTTCCTTTCTTTTCTTTTCTTTTCTTTTCTTTTCTTTTTTTCTTTCCTTTACTTTTCTTTTTCCTTTTCTTTTCTTTCCTTTCCTTTCCTTTCCTTTCCTTTCCTTTTCTCTTTTCTTTTCTTTTCTCTTTTCTTTTTTTAATTTTTGAATTGTATTTAAATCTAAGTTAGTTAACATACAGTGTAGTGTTGGTTTCAGGAGTAAAACCCAGTGATTCACCACTTACATACAACACCCAGTGCTCATCCCAACGAGGGTCCTCCTAATGCCCACCCCCCATTCGGCCCATCCCCCCCACCTCTCTTCCAGCAAGCCTCAGTTTCTTCTTTGTATTTAAGAGTCTCTTAGGGTTTGCCTCCCTCTCTGTTTTTATGTTATTTTGCCTTCCCTTCCCCTGTGTTCATCTGTTGTGTTTCTTAAATTCCATATATGAGTGAAATCATATGATATTTATCTTTCTCTGACTGACATTTTGCTTAGTACAATATACTCTAGTTTCATCCATGTTGTTGCTAACCATATATATATATCTATATACCACATTGTCTCTATGCATTCATTAGTCGATAGACATTTGGGCCCCTTCCATAATTTGGGTATTGTTGAAATGCTGCTATAAACATTGGGGTGCATATACCCCTCAAATCAGCACTCCTGCATCCTTTGGATAAATACCAATTGCTGGGTCTTCAGGTAATTTTGATTTTTTAATTTTTTCAGGAACCTCCATACTGTTTTCCAGCATGGCTGCCCCAGTTTGCATTCCCACCAGCAGCACCAAAGAGATCCTCTCTCCGCATCCTTGTCAGCTGAGTTGCTAATTTTAGCGATTCTCAGAGGTGTGAGGTGTTATCTCACTGTGGTCTGGATTTGTATTTCTCTGAGGAGGAGTGACGTTGAGCATCTTTTCATGTGAAAAAGAGCTTATTTTAATTTTTTGAAAGTTATTTTTTTGTAAATATGATCATGTACGCGAAGCTCCTGGTTTCGCTCTGGCGATGACCGTGGATTGGGGGGGGGGGGCTCTATGGCTGCACCCTAACCTCTTCTGCCTTTGCTCATTCAATTTCATCCAGAGCACGACCTCCTGATTCCCATGCCATCTTGCGATTAAAACCTGCCCTTCCTGGGGCCCCTGGGGGGCTCATTCCGTGGAGCATCAGACTCTTGATTCTGCCTCAGATCATGATCTCGGGGTTGGTGAGATCGAGCCCCACGTCAGGCTCTGCGCTGACATCATGAATCCTGCTTGGGATTCTCTCTCTCTCCCCCCACCCTCTCAAAAATAAACAAATAATCGTTTAAAAAATAAAACAAAACAAAGCAAAATAAAACCTGACATTCCTCCATCCAGCCCTCCTGGCTACAATTCGTGATGGCTTTCTTCCCACGTACCCCACATTTTCTTACACTTTCTTAATCCCCCGAGTTTGTTCTGTTTCATCTGTGTTCAGCTTCCCAGACTAAGCTGTAGGCGATTCAAGGTCAGAGGGTGTAAATTAGTCATCTCAGTATCACTTCAGTGTCTACCTCGCATTGTGCCCACAGTAGATGTTTCCAGACTAGAGACGCGGGACTCACTGGCTCAGCCATCCCTGTGACATCGACTCAACACCAACGCTGCTCCACTTTTCGTACAACTGCCTGACCCTGGATTCTTAGCGTGAAAGGATCCTGATGCACTGTAACAAACCGATGGTAGAACGCCTAATAAAGCCAAATCCTGTAGGTTCGATCTGGTGGCTCAATATCAAGCTCAGAGAGCTTGGTCAGAGAGGTGGCGGTGGCTCAGGTGTCTGAGGGTATCTGGCTTTGACCTTCTAGCTCCATCTCAGCAGAGCTACCGAGGCGCCAAGGCCAGAGAAAACGTAACACACCTCCAGAGGATGAGAAGTGAGGCACGCATTACAGAAGAAGGCCCTTCGCGGCGAGGTCAAGCCACTTGCAAAGGCCAGGGAGTAAGCTAGTTACTGCACTTACAACGGGGTGATCTTCCTGCCATAGCAGAGAGCCTTACTGTCTCTGCCAGTCTACTCAGCACTTTTTATGAACATTAATTTGGTCTCCCTCTATAAATACTAAATCCTCCTGGCCGGAGAAAGAAAGTGATAAATCACCAAAACAAACCGGGGAAAAAGAGAAGAAAAAGAAAGAACCCTTCTTTTAATGTCTTAAAACTCCTTCTTGTATTTCACCTCAGTGGCCTGTTTCTGTCTTGAGTTCATCCTTGGTTATAGACTCGCGAGGTATGGGTTTTACAGATTCTGCTCAGGTCCTGTGTCAACTTTTGCCGTTTCGGCCCAGGCATCTGCATGATTTAAGCAGAGAATTAGTCTGGCGAGCAGTTCATCAACTCAGACTGAAGAATAAACGTGAAAGGGAGCAGCCTTATCAAAAGTCAATCACTTTCAACTGCCTATGGAAGTCGGTACAGAAAGGACTTTTGGGTACATCTGTACACATTCCTTTTCTCTATTTATCTTCGTTCTATTTTTTTTTTTTCATGACTTTCTCACAGCTTTTTATGATGGACATATGTGTAGACGTAAAATGTGCTAACACATACTTAAACGCCCCGGCGTGTTCCATTGTGATATGCATTCAGAGCGTCATTAAAATAGCGGTCACAAAAGATGAGCTGCTAAAAAAAAAATCCGGAGTTAGCTGGGTCCTGTGGAGCGAGAGCTCTCCTCTGGAAGTAAGCAAGAAATATGCCAGGAGACCATTCCTGCTTGCGGGGTCTCCTGTCAGCTGAGTGTGCCTTTCCTTTGTGCCACTGATTTCCAGGTCCTGAAAATGAAGGACGCATCTCCAGGCACACAATTGACCGTAGGGCCCGTGTCGAGGCTTTGTCTCGGGAAGCCTTTCTGAATCCCGTCTGGGTCCCATTCTCCCCCTTGTGCGTACACGTTGGGCTCCCTCAGAAAGCAGTGATGGACACGTTCTCAGGATGACCTTGGCCTCCTTTTGTCTTTGAATCCTTGTCATTCAGCTGAGACTCCGTTCCCAGTTGCCGAGATGAGGTCCAAGCGGCGTCGGGGAGCAGAATGGCAAGCCTGAGACGAAGACGCTTTGTCTGCTTTTGTTAGGATAAGGCAGGGAAGGCGTCAACGTCCTCACGGCACAGAGCAAACGATAGTTGTGGCCTACATCAGCGTGTTGTTACGAAGAACAACTAGAGAAGGCTTGTAAATTCAATGAGGAATGTTTATTAATTAAATGATAACAAATGTTGCTTAGGAACTGGCAATTTTTTTCGTGGTTGGCAGGACAAAGGGGTCATTTTTTTCCTCTTCTCTTGGTTTTGCAAGATTCATTGCCGGTGAGGGATGTGTGCCTCTGCCTCTGGTCAATTTATTTTTTCCAGCTCCATGAAATGCGGCTCTCCACGGCAGGGGCCAAAGACACAGTCGAACTTATCATATAGGAAAGGAGGTGCTTCAATGCCAAGGATGAGCCCGCACTGCTCCACCGAGACCCCGAGGCCGCCGGAGGGTAGGGGACCTGCCTCCGTGATGCCTGGTGATGACATTCGTGGCAGGGAGCCATCTGCTCCGAGCAGGTCACGGGCAAAGGACCAACCTTCTCTTATTTGGGGGCTGGGAAATGGGAGGCCACGGCACGTAGGATTTCATTGTCCTGGAGGAGAGCCGGCCTCATCTGTCAGGTACGAAGGTGCTGCGGTCGTGGATGGCATGGGAACAGTTTGTGCATCTCATTTACCCAGAAAATGCAGACCTGGCGGATGCCTGAGGTGTGACGGGCGCTCCGTAGCCAGGACCCAGGCTCCCCGGCGGGCAGGAGTCAATGTCCAGCATGGAGAACTTTAGGGGAGAGGCCCAGCCGTCTAAAGTACCGCCCTCTTCACTATTTGCCCTCTCCACTATTATCTGCCTGCCTGGCTTCCTGGTCTCCCTGTCTGAACCATATCCAACCAGCATCACTCTGGGTGGCCTGCCAGGAGCCCGGCACCACGCTGGCTCCTTGGTGAGCCCCAGCCGGCACGACGGGGGTGGGGGGGCCCGGCCTCTCTTGGTCAGGCCAACGGCTCACTTCCTCTGTGCCTCTCTGCTCCACTGTTTCTTCTCTGGTTCTTCCCATTTTTCCTAAGTCTGATTGCTTTTTTTTTCCTCCTTGCTGTTCATATCTGTTTGTCCCTCCAGGGGCTCAGCCAAGAGCTGTCCTGGCCCTGAGAGACCAGAATGGAAGGAGACACAGCTGGTTCCAGGGTCCCCGTGAGCGGCTGAGGCTGGGGGGGGGGCAGTTTACCTCCCAGAGCATCCCCCCCGCCGCCCTTAATTTTTCAAGGAGGTTCACTTTGGGTCCAGACACCTTCTGCCCGGGCTCCTTCCCAGGACTGGTTCTGAGCTTTCAGGAACTTGGCTTTGCATTTTTTCAGCCTCCTTTTCCGAAACGCTTAACAGTTCTCGTGGATCTAGATATTAGTATGAAACCCAGAAAGTCTAGTGTTTATGGTTTCCCGGGAATACGGATATGATTCATTTGAAGCAGGATGGAGGGGGTGGGAAAGTGGGACCGGGTGCGGAAATTATGGGAAGAAAAAAATGATCATAACTCTGAAATAAAACCGTTTTTTAAAAATCATTCCTTGAAAAGGCAGCGAGACACAATGGGTCAAGCTGAGACTAAAGTAGTGAGCCTGTGTCCAAATGCAACATATCGATTCCATAGCTCAGTGAGTTTGAATCTCTTTACCTTAAAGCTTGGATTCGAATGATGATACCGTGGTCTGCAGTCACGCGGGTGAGGCACTTGACCTACCGCTGATGCTCAGGAAGGACCCAAGCGTTTCTTCCTCCTTCACATTCTTATTAGATTACATTTTCCAGAATGTTTGTATCTGGGCATCTTTGTTTTTTCATCGTCTCCTCTCTTTATTTGAACTGAATTTTGGGTTTAATTTTTTTTTTTTTGGCCAGTCTTTCCTCCCCCAAACAAACATATCATTAAGGAGAAAAATGTTCAGTGGTTTTAATGTGATTATTAATAAAAGTGAAATATTCACATGGGGCTTAAGAGGAATTAACACGGGTCTATGCTGATCCACACTTGATTACCCATTATGCTTCCACGCCAAAGATAAAGAGGATCTGGGGAAGCCCTCCCTCTCCCTTGGAAAGTTTATTAAAATGATAAATGAGGTTTTGGTGGCAGTTAAGCAACTATAAAGTATTCTCTTGTGGACAAACTCTGTCCCAGCTTGTTAGGGGCGTTCTGACGAGGAGAGCTCGCGGTAGCCCCCTGTGCATCGGGGCTGTGTAGCCAAGGTGACCGTGATGATGGGTTTCCTGGACACAGAATATGTCAAAGCTACCCCTGAATAGATCATAAATATTCGACATTCTGAAACCTCCCTCTGCATGGATCATTTTCTTGGGATTCATCTCAAGAGAAATAGTCAATATATTAATTTTCCTAATGGAACTCAGCACTGACAAGGAATAATGAGGAGGCTTCATTATAGCCTCATTTTCCATCTGTCGCAGCCACCGTTGACTCTATGCATGTCGTATTCACAGGGCCAGTTAAAACCAGAAACAATGCTTCTTTCTGGAATCCGTGTCATCATCCCAAAAAGCAGCAAGACTTTGTTCAGAATTCAGTATCATAAGCACAGCCTCGAGGGACAAGTATGCATTATGGAGGATTCCTGGGCCCCCAAGTCTGGGGATATTAAAATATCTTTCGACATCATCTTTCTATATTTTTCTATACCTACTAACACACTGCCAACGTTCTAAGCATTCAGGTGAGTGGTGGGTGTCTGGTCACTTTAGAGGTAGCAGCACGAGAATGTTTCAGCATGCTTACTTTTATGCTTCCAACTTATGCCCCCCTTGGAGAAAGTTAAGGATTTGTGTGTGCCTTTGTCCAGCTCTTATATCATGAAATAGCCTCTCCAAGCACATTTCACAATCTAATAGAAAATAAAAATAACAAAATGTACCTCCAAGATCATTGGGCGGATTAAAACAAGGCACAATATGTGAAAAGGCTAACACAGTGGGGTGCCTGGGTGGCTCAGGTGGTTATGAGTTCCACTTTGGCTCAGGTCATGATCTCACCATTTGTGGGTTCGAGCCCCGCATCGGTCTCTGTGTTGACAGCTCAGAGCCTGGAACCTATTCGGACCCTCTGTCCTCCCATTTCTCTGCCCCTCCCCTGCTCATGCTCTTTCTCTCTTTCAAAAATACACATAGAAGAAGAAGAAGAAGAAGAAGAAGAAGAAGAAGAAGAAAGAAAGAAGGAAAGAAAAGTCCAGTGCGGCTCCTGGCACAGTAGAGCTGATCAGGCTTGTATCTTAGACCGTTACAACCACAGGGGCTTCTTTACTTTCTGGTTTATGTAGCTAAACAAAAGGAGGTGTTTTGAGAAGGGGGTGTGGATGTCTCACATGAAGGGGCATTTTTATCCATTAGCACGAGAAACGCTCCAACACAGGGAGGCCGTGGTGGTGGAGGGAGGCACGGTGGGCAGGTGCCCGGTAGGTGACGAGGGACTGGAAGGGGACCGTGTTGGTGAGACAGGTCAGAGCGGCTCTAGGGCCTGCTGGCAGCTCCTGAGACTTAGAAATTGTGCTGTTGTTTCCAGTGTTCAAGATCTCACCAACTGGCCCCAATCTACTTTTTATCTGCAACCCATGAGGTAGATTTAAATAGTGATGTTATTACACGCGATGTTTCTCCTGTCTGAAATCCACTCCTCCACCCACCCCCTCTCCCATATTCTTGCTGTATATCCAGGATCCTCCCTCTATGTAGCTTTCCTGTTCTGGAAATCAACTCCGTGTACTGTGAGCTTTTTTAAATGTTCGTGTGTGTGTGTGTGTGTGTGTGTGTGTGTGTATACACGTGCATATGTGCAGGCATGTGTATGCAGGTGTGGCATATAAAGTGTACTTATTGGGGCTCCTGGGTGGCTAAGTCAGTTAAGCATCCAACTCTTGATTTCAGCTCAGGTCACGATCTCACGGTTCGTGAGTTTGAGCCCCGCATCGGGCTCTGCTCTGACAGCACGGAACCTGCTTGGGATTCTCTCTCTTCCTCCTCTCTTTGCCCCTACCGTGCTTGTGCTCTCTCTCTCTCAAAATAAATAAGTAAACTTAAAAAACAAGTGTACTTATCCTAAAATGCCTAGTAGTGTAATTTACCTACATAATCTCCTGTAATGGATAACAATCCCTTAAATCTGTACTGTCTAAGGACTTCATTGGTCATTAGAAAGCCATGATCTGGGGGAAAAACAAAAATTTTGCAAACCAACCAACCAACAAACAAAACTGGCTTTGACTTGGGGTAGTGTTTTGGGGAGCACCACGAGCTTATATAACCCAGGGCTCCTTTTCTAGGTCCATCTATGAAAATAAGCTATTATGTGTTATCTCTTTGAGACTGAATTTCCCCATATATAAAAATGTAACAATGTATGTCTTGCTGGATGATTGCAAAGATTGCCAAGATCATGGAAGCAGCTGGCGGACACAACGGAAGCTGCTGTGACGAATCCACTGGCTGAAGCACGGGGCTGGGAGTCAGTTCTCGTCACACATGTGCTCCGTACCTGGCATTGACAGGTTCGCTCCCGTGATTATCACTGGGACCTCAACATACAGATGAGAAACCCGCATTCCATAAAGGGTTAGGAAATGGACCCAGAGTCAGTCCGTGCTGTAGCCTGCCTCAGACAGGGTCTGGACCCCACCCCCATCTTTATGCCACGTAGCTTCTCTGGGAGAATTTGTCAAGTCAGGGACAGAAGATACGAAGGTTCCTGGAAACACCAAAAAAACAAACAAACAAAGAAACAAACAAACAAACAAAAAACAAAAAAAACAAAAAAAAAAACAAAAAACAAAAAAACCCCAAACAAACCCAGAAAACAAAACACAAAAAACCCATACCTTAAATCAAGCGCACTATCAGAATTGTGAATGGTGACAAAGTAACATTCTTTGGGCCAAAACAGAGATATCAAATGGTGATAATTTTTATTATTTGCATTTCGTAAAATGATTCTTTAATCTACGCCCAATAGGTCTCATGGCACTGTTTGTATAACAGACAATGGAAGACACAGAAAAATTGTTGTTACAGGTTGAGTTGTGTGCCCTCTGCCAGGGTCCTTCGTTGGACCCCAGGGTCGCAGGATGTGACTATGTTTGGAGACAGGGTCTTTACAGAGGCAATCAAGGTGAAATGATGGCATTAGGGCGGGCCCCGCCCCGATCTGACTGGTGTCCTTATGAAAAAGGGAAACGTGGACACAGATGCACCGAGGGAGGGAGGGTGATGTGACTCCCACCGGTCTCCGGGGGCTTGGCAGCTGTCTGCAGGCCAACGAGAGAGACTTCTGGTGGAGACACAGCCTCCAGAAGTGGGAGATGATACATTCCCGTTGTTTCAACCACTCCCTTTGTATCGCTTTGTCCCTGCCGCCCCAGGAAACCCACACAGTTGTGTCCCAGAGGGAACGTGGTCTGCCCCTGCGACATCATTTCCAGTTGCATGAGTGATTTCCACTTTGAATCGGGTCAGGCGTCTTTGTGACTCTATTAACAACTGATATTACAGTTATAACCTGCGAAGTCTAAATGTTAGGCCGTTGAGAACAATGGCGTGTATACCTTGTGTGTGTATGTCTATCACGACCCAGGCCGTGAGCGCTAACAGCAGGTGCATTGGCTTCAAGCAGAAGAGAGCCCAAAGCCACTGTGGTCCTAGTCTGCACATACTCGTCCTGCCCTAACAGATCACAACTTGGCAGGGTGGCCTCCAGTGGGTAGGTGTTCATTCTGACCCAGACCTAATGGTTCGATATATCAGATCACATTGTAACCAGAGTCACGAAATCTAAGTTTTCTGGTAAGATCAGCTACATGGCCGTGGGCGATGCGGTGGCCTAAATCTTTGCTCCTCTCCCCCCAAGTTCATATGTTAGAATCCTCGTTCCCAAGGTGAGAGTGTTAGGAGGTAGGGCCTTTGGGAGGTGATCAGGTCCTGAGAGCAGGACTCATGGTGGGATTTGTGCCCGGGGTAAAGGACACGCCACACCTCCCCACCCCTTCTGCCACACAAGGTGACTTTGAGGAAGTGGCAGCGGGCTCCCACCTGACACCGGCTCTGCTGCTGTCCCGTGCTTGGATTTCCAGCCTCCAGAACCTTGAGAAGTCAATGTCTGCTGCTTACTAACCACCTACTCTGTGCTATTTTCTGACGGCAGCCAGAAAGGACTAAGGTGACTCGAACACCGCACCCTGCTTCTGCACCCCTGGGGAAGGCCTGTTGTCCCCTGGCCCCCCACTCATCCCCAGAGGTTGTGGGAGGCAGCTGGCCTGCCGTGGGTCAAGAATGTACTCCTTGGAACGTCCGAAGTTCGTTCATGGGCTTCAGACTTCCGGAACTTTGTCAAGCGAGTGTGTTGTGTTTCTGGATGTCTATTGTGGAAACTCTTTTCCAAAGAAGCAAAGTCACTGGAAACCCAAAAGGCACGAGTTCTAACCTGAGCAGAAGGCTTGGCGAGCAATGTCATGTTCGAGTGAAGCCGCCAGCATTCTCCCTCTAGAGACAAAACACATTATTTCTATGACATGCTTAGTCTCCATCTGCTCAGAGTAAAGGAGCGAACCTCCAATATACCCCACCATGGGCTGTGCCTGCCTGTGTGCGTGGCTCGCCCCGCCAGGCAGGATCAAATGCTAGGTGACTTTAGGCTGCTAATGGAAGTAGCCTATGGATACTAACTGAGGGAAAACAAATGAATACCTGCATTATTTCGCTCTACTTTTGTGTTACTAAAAGCAACCGCCACTAATCGGTGATCAGTTTCTAACAATCTTGGTGAATGTGTTACTCATTTTTTTCCCCTGAAGAATTCTCCAGCAACACCCATCATACTCATTGTTGAAATTATATATTCATGAAAAAAATTTCAATACCCCCAATTATGTTAGATGGTCATATTTTCCACATAAACCTAGGCATTAGTTTCCTCCAGCAGTACTCAGAGCCAGGGAAATATGTAATTTGCTCGGCTATTTGGCACCTGGGAATGATTAAGACCCTGCTGTTTGCAGTTAATATGGTGGCATGACTTGAGTTGGAGGCCAGAAATGGAAGCAGGGCTGATAACCGATCCGTCGCTTTGTTTGTGACAGAGTGGAAGTTCTGGTGCACCACTGGGGCCGGGCGGGAAGGATGTCGCGGCAGAAAGGACACAAGCAAAAAGAGAGGAACGGCGGTTGCCTGGGATATTTGTGGACTCGATTCTTAATTTTAACCGTAGATTTCAGAGTTGCCATTGAAAGGGAAAGCATTAGACTCACTGCCTGGGTCGGCCTCCGGGGTCACATGGCATGCACCGTGTCGCGACCACAGGCGACATCCTGCAGGGGGATGTTGCGGATGCTTGCTCAGCAGTGCAAAAAAAGGGCGAGGCGAGCTAGTGTCAGGATCAAGACAAATCCGTTTCTGGAAAATTACGGGCAAGAATCAGAAAATTTAGGAAGCATTTAAAACTATTTGTAGAATGAATGAATGACATAATAATAATAATAATAATAATAATAACTATTCTTTCAGAAGATAATAATAATAGTAATATTATTATTATTATTATTATTATTAATAGCAATATTATTATTATCTTCTGGAAGAAGAGTGATAGAACCCTTCAGATGGAATTATCAGGGAAGGGAATGGCCAGGCGGCTGATGAAACGGCTTCCACGCAGGTTGATAGGATGCTGAGTGACACAGTGTGACCAGCGAGGTCATGTCCCTGTGCCCCAGTGTGGTCCCTTCGAAGGTCAGGATGGCCAACCAGACCCTGGAAGGTAGTGACCAACACAGGGCACAAGTGATTAGAAAAGCCCGGGGAACCTGCAGGCTGCCTATTTGTGTATCATTCTCCAAACGCAAAGTAGCTTGAATGAAATTTGCTTACGAGTTGGCCATTTGTCTGCAATCCTCCAGGATAATGCATTAGAAACAACCGTGGGACAGGAAAGAGAGAGAAAGGTGCAAGGTAGTGGCCCGACAGCAGATGGAGAGTGCACTCACCTTGCAGCCAGAGGGAGCAGGTCTGACGATGAGGAGTAAAATGAGCACAGACAGAACGGAGCCATTAGCTCCATTAGCCATTAGCTAATCAACCCAGTGGCCCCGTGGCCATGGTTTCCATCACGAAAACTCAACTTGATGGAGTAGTCTCAAAGCCATGCGGTGAGGAACCGATGCAGCATGGAACCGCAGTCAAAAACACACTAAAGCTTAGCTCCGCGTCCATAATATTTGAGTGAGGGCCAGCTCGGATACCCCTCTCGGGGAGAACTGAGAAGCAGCAGTCTTCACAGGACCACAGAAGCCACCTAGGCAGGGGTCTACTTCAGGGAGACGCAACATCTAACCTTTAAACCCTCAGTTGCCGCATGCCCCTGACCTTCACCCTGGCTCTCGGTTCAGCCAATCAACGCACTAACCCTACGGGGCTACGTTATTCTGCACCTGAGTCAGCTTTGTTCACATTTAATTTTGAGATGCCCCAAAGCACCAAAAGGTAAGCCTCTCTCTCAGACACAAAGAGCCACTGGGATGCAGGATGGTGCTTTCTGAAGACAATATGAAAAAAGTATTATCAAGAAGTAATTAACTCTTGACCGCATCTACTTTCTTTGGGACCAGGCCTGTCACCTCCTTGGAGGACTCACTGCCAACCGAAGCAGGGGGTCCCTTAAGGGCACTGTTGTGTGATGGGTTCTAGCCTCAGATGGGATCAGAGGACTATGCGACAGGTGGCTTCTGAGATCCTTCACAGTGCTAGGATTCTAGAAAGCTGTGGTATCTTCCTCTTTTATCTCTTTCCTTTTTTCTAGACACTTGGTTTTTGCAATGGCCTAGGAATTCCAGAGGATAGCCTTGGACGATGCCCTGGGTGGATTGTCTAGGAACGGCTGTGCTGAAAGCCTCGTGTTAAAAGGAGGTCCTGGCCGTAACAGGACGGATTGTGGGTCGGGTTGCAGAGTCCACTGCGGTTAACAGTCAACAAGACCATTGAGATGGTGCCTCTGTGGGTCCAATGTGTTTTCACCGCCTCATCTTTACACATCAGAGGCGAATGATGACAGTGCAGTGACTCTGATGGTTACTCTTAGATATTTCTGTGCTAGAAAAGAGGGTGGAATGTGCAAGCATGATCAGAGGAGCCACACATGGACTTAATAAAAAACAAATGCACTGATGCAAAGATATTCTACTGCTTTGGTAACATCACAAGCATGGAAAACAAGGTTCAGAGAGTTGAGGTCATTGGAACAGGTTCTGAGAGGTTATTGCTTTGGAACTCTTTGCCCTTAAGGAGGTGGGGATTCAAAACATCTAGCACTCTGATATTCTAGGCTTGGTCCAAGGTATCCATCCACGAAAGATTATAGACCCGTCCCTGGGTTCCATCTCTTTGACTGTCAAGCTTGGGTGGGATATTTCTTCTATCTGACTAAATGGTTTCTTTTTTATATGCTTCTAGGTGTAACTATCCTACACATCCTTTTTTCTTTTTTTTTGACAATACACTATATAAAAATAATGTCTTTAAGAGAAATGAGAAATTTGCAGTTGTGAGGCTTTGCATTCTGATGCAGACCTGGAGGCTGGTATTCTGCGGCTGTCAGTCACCTAGCTAGTGTGAAACTTCTTGTGAAGCTGGCCATGGTGGGCAAGACGCCCCACCTACAAGGCCAGCTCCTGCCTGTGGCACACAAAACCTCTCATTGGCAGGGCTGTGTCATAATTGTGTGGGGCTGATGTCTTCAGGTTGAACCCATATTTCTCTTAGGCATGGGAAACTGGGAGAATATTTCTTTATCGTCTCTCCAAACGTATTGTGCTTTTTCAATGTAAGCAATTGACTCTGATTAAATCCGTGTAAGCATGATGTAAACGTGGCCATGAATCACTTTTGTGTCTCACTTTATTTAACTGAAATGAACGATTAGATTGCAATATTGAAAAATGAAAACATCAGAAATTATAAGGCTTATCTCCAGCTCTCAGTGACACTGTCTCAACGTAATTCAAGTCTTGAGCTGCTGACCACGGAAGAGCCAACACCCCGAGTCACTGGAATGAAAGGCCAAGTCTTCTTTGTGGTCAAAGCCAAGAGAAGGCTGGAGTCCCCACTTCCTGCTGTCCTGCTCTCTTGGGTGTTGAGCAGAAATAATGGCGGGATCTAGATGC
Source organism: Leopardus geoffroyi (assembly GCF_018350155.1). Lineage (NCBI taxonomy): Eukaryota > Metazoa > Chordata > Mammalia > Carnivora > Felidae > Leopardus > Leopardus geoffroyi. The sequence goes on from NC_059336.1 coordinate 136,181,487, forward strand.
TGTGAGGCTGAGGGTCCCCATCAGAACAGTGCCCTTTGGTTTTCCATGGCTACTGCCAAAGACAAACAAAGCTAGACACTAGTTAATGTGGACGGGACAGACTTTACTCAGTAGCACCCTAATGCAAAAGGGAAGGAGTCCATTGTGGCCTTGAACTCAGTTTCCATTTGGGCAGAGGGGACTGGGCATTTTAAAGGGAGAGGGAGGGGAAATAGGATGGAGTGAATAGGGGCTCCGTGGAGTCGGAGAACGGGAAAATGACCAAAAGTGGGAACGGGGGTGGTTTGGGTGTGCTAACCGGTGCTCATTGAAGTCAGGCTCCTGCCCTCCACAGAGATGGGGAGACAGGGCCCTGTCTTCAGATGTCAGCTGCAACACACATTGGATTCTTCTGGCTTCCTTGAGTTTTCTCGGGCACTTTAAGGGAGGCTGGGGTGGCCCCAGGGACATGGCCTGGAGCTGTTAGAAGCTGTGTTCCTGTTTGTTCAGGTCTTTGCAAGCCAAGGTTGAAGCCTCGTGGAGAAGAGGGCTCAGCGGAAACTGCCTGGAGTTTGGTTAAGAGTTTTGTTGCCTCTTCTGGAACAGGTTTCCCTCTATTGAATTTCTCTGTCGTTGTTTTCTTCTTGCCTGCTCTCTCTCTCCCTCTCCCTTCCCCTGCCTTGTTTTATTTTTAGGTGTTATGTCTCCATCCTGCCATCTGCCATTCTCCTCTCATCTTCCTAGAATCCTTAGGTCTGTTCATTCAACACTTCCCTTAACAGAGATGCGCTTCTCTACCTGCAGGTCTCATTCCTGAGACTGACATCGGAGAGAGCTTGGGTTTATAGGAAGATTGCCACACTCGGGTATAACTTGAAAGTGGGAGAGAAAGCTGATTGCTGGAGGAACATATAGCATTGTTTCCTGCCTGTGACACGGTGAATATTTGAGATCACAGCACTTCGGGAGCAGCTGTTTCAGTTTACAGAGGAAGAAACTGAGGGCAAGAGATGAACACATGTCTTTTCGGGAT